>NC_046170.1:45282684-45582684 GCF_011064425.1 Rattus rattus
CAGCACAGCCAAGCTGCATGAAGGCTGGTGCCATGGGCTGAGGCTGCCACAATGGTGCTAAGCCATGGGCAGGGTGAATGCAGGCAGGGAGTGGAGCTTCCACATTGTACACTCAATGTAGGAGGAAAAACTCCCTTTAGATGTCGGAACGAGGGGACAGTACCAAGGGAGACTTGGCGAGGCACCCAGATCTAGATACAACTGTAGGCCACTGCTCTCTCCCATGCCTTATTAAGACACCATGCTCCCACCTGACGGTCTCTATAGACTTCTGTTATTAATTCTCTTTGCCGAGACAACGTCACACTGCGGTGCTTATGGCTGTTCCATTAAAGTGGCTCTCCACGTGAACCAGAGCCCAAGCGCAAATCCCTCCAGCCTGGGAACTCACCCCCTGACCCCACACATTGCAGAGTTCTGATGGGAGGTGTTTCATAATTCTCTTTTCCCTTGGAGGGAACAGAGAAGACAAAGGTATCCGGCGAGTGGGCTGGAGCAAAGTAGGGCAGGGTGGGGAGCAAAGTAGGGGAGGGCGGGGAGCAAGGAGCGTGGAAAGCTCTAGAACCCCCAAAGTGAATTTGCATTTGGAGCTGTGTCCTTTTAAGCTTCTACTGAGATCGTGTGCAGGTAGGATCTCTGAACTGGGTGGTAGAGATAGTTGTCCCTCGGCTCACTGGGCAGCCAGGCTAACCCACAGGGGGAGGCACAGGCCACTGAAAGAAGTTTCTAAAGCAATGGCGGATGGTGCCTCGAGGATGGCAGCAAAGGTTGTCCCCTGGCTTCCGCACACGTCGGCACACACGCGCACCTGAATACATGCACACCTTGACTGGACTGAGACACACTCTCACCCAGCTGGATCTGGGCTGTCACAGCAGAAACAAGCTTTCTTTCCGTGAGACTGAGCTCTTCCCCACCCCCACCCCCCCCCCACCCCACCCCCACCCCATCCCCCCCCCGCCCCGGCATGGGGAGGAAGGAACTAGATCTGGCTCTGACTCCTCCCTTCCTGTTACTACTTTGCTCCTCCCTTCCTGTCTGACCGGTCCTACCATGCTGTTCATGTCGTGATGGATTTGAAACCATGAGCTAAAATAAATCCTTCCTTCATTGAACATGATCTTACAGGAGTTCTGATCACAGAATTAACCCCGACCCACCTAGCCTGGTTATCACCTATGTTCTCTCCATGGCGGCTGTCAGTCACAGGGATTGAGCCCACAGGGGAGACTATATCTGGGGACAACTTTGACATCACAACTGATGCAGGGACCCTTGGTAGAGTCTGTGGTATGAAAGCAACTCAGAACAGCCACCTAAGGAACTGCTCTAGGTCCAGTGTTGAAAACCCCCAGGCCTACTGGGAAAAGAGAACAGTGCTCGAGTTGGGGTCATCTAGTGCCAAAGAATGGCCGCTTGGGGTCATCAGCTGGGTTTAGGCCTTAGGCTTTGGGGAAGCAACTTTACCACAGGGATAGTTTCTGCAGGTCTCATCAATGTTCGCCTAGCCCAGACTGACTTGTTCTGCATTCCAAGTAAGCTGCCACCCTCCACACTGCTACAGCCTGGCTTCTGGGAGAGCGTCAGAGCAAGCGAGGAGCAGGCACAAACAATGAGTTGATTCACCGCTGCCTACGGGTCAGCCATGGGGGATGCCCAGCACTCAAGATCTCAGCCTGTGTCACCAAACCAGGATTGGACAGGAGACCTGCTGTAGGACTGCAGTGAGCTCTCTTCCTGTGTGTCTTCCTCCCTCTGTGACATCCACGGACAAGGCATTGACTTTGCCCTCACACCAGTTCCCTGAGCACAATGGTACAGATGCCCAGTGCCCAGTGCCACCTCTGTGCAGGGGCTGCACTGGCTGGTCGTGTCTTATCCTTACACCCCCAAGATAGCCACACGAGATACAGTTAGCACAACATGTCAAGGAAAGGGGACTGGAAGGTTAGGGGAGTGGGTGTGAAGGGGGAGAATCAGAACCCAGAGTATGACAATGTGCTAATGCAGCCCAGAGACAAGCTCCAGCTACACCAGGAGACATAGCTGTTTTCCTCCTTCCCAGACCCCCAGCTCAGGCGTGTGGGAGAGCCCTGCTCCTTCAGTCTTCAGAGGAACCATGACAGTAAAAGCGTGAGACGTGGCCTCCTGCGAGTCATCCTGTGGTTTCTTCCCTTTGGAGCAGCCTGCAGTATTCCCGCCCCACACCAACACTATAGGTGTTCCTGTTAAAGAGACCAGTTCAGCTATTCCCTTCTCACCGTGGTGGATTTGAAACCATGATCCAAAAGATCCTTGATTCTTTCAAGTGGTGCCCAGGGCTTTTTTGATCATGGTAACAACAAACAAAACAACCCACAAACCAAAAACCAAAACTTAACACAATTCCTGACCAGCCTGACCCTGTCGTCATCCGTGCCCATCCATGGTGGCGCTCAGCCGATGGGATCTGGTGTGTGACAGAGCCCATTGGGTTCTAAAATGAAAATATTTCCAACAGAGAGACTGGCTTGCTCCTGGACAGTGAGTAATACCCAGAATGCCCTGTTTGTCTTGGTCTTCAGGGCTGGTGCCTCCCCAGGAATGGTCAAATGTGATCCAGAACCCCCCAGACTCCCCTTCCCGCTCCCAAATCCTCTCGTCTCTGCCTCTCAGCACTGGATCTCAAGCGATGCCATACCCAGGTTTGTGAGGGGGTAAAGGGCTCTGAACTTGGGTCCTCATGTTGGTCGGTGAGCACTTTACCCCAAGCTTTACTTTTACATTGTGAGGTAGAGAGCTCCAAGACAGATTGGGGACAATTCCCAACGTGTTAGCATTCATATTTTCCTGTAGGGGCAATCGCCGAAGTTGAGAGACGCATATATGTCCTAGTGCCAGGGACACCAAGGGTGAATGGTGGAAACCGCTCCAAATGACCCATTTGGGCTGGAGAGGACCTGGCGCCACTCCAAAGGGCACAACATTCCTGAGTTCAGACCATATGGTACCGGAGCCATGATATAGCCAATGCCCCAGCAGCTTCTAGCACCACAGCCTGGCCCAGGACATGGTAATGCAGACACTGGGCAGGGGGAGTACGTGATAGATACTCGGGACTAGCTGAGGAGCTCCAGAGTTTGCTCCTTTGCTCCTTCCTCACTCCTTAATTTCCCCCAGTGCTGGGACTCCAACCTAGGTTCTCCTACATGCTAGACAAGTACCCACCCGTGAGCTCTACCTGCAGCCCCGACTTCCTTCTGTCTGTCAAACTTAAGTGCTCCCTCCTGTACCATGATTCTGAATTCAGTTGACGACCTGCTGTAATTCTCTAAGCCAGGAGCTTGCATGACCCCTCAGGTCCCTCCCGCCCCCAGCTCTGAGTACTAAAGATGAGGACACACAATAACCACTGACACCCACTGTCTGAGGGGATGGATGTCACTAGTTTAGGCCAGCTTAGCTGGAAAAGTGGGGACAGCAGGGCCAAGCACAGCTTGTCCGTGACAGACCTGCTCAGGGGCCAGAGGGTGAAAGGGGCCGTCACTGTGATGAGATAATGAATGTTTCACAAGCATTAACTATGCCAGGCACTGGGCAAAAATCTATAGGCGGGCTCACAACCAGTTTATTTGCTGATAGGGCCTCGTGTAGCTCAGGCTGGCCTGGAACTCACTGTCGTAGCAGTGGACAACCTTGAACTTCTACTCTTCCTGCCTCTACTTCCAAAGTGCAGGAATTACAGGTGTGTGTCACCATGCATGGTCTAGGAGGTGCTGGGGATAGAACCCAGGGCTTTGGGCATACTAAGCGAGCTTTTACCTACCTTCTCAGCCCAACTCTTTCAACCTGGAAGGTCTGAGACCTGGAGCCCCTGAGTTCCAACTGCTCATACTAATATTTCCAAATGGAACGGTCTAAAGTTTACGATGACAAGAAACATTCTACAGTTGCCCCAACCTGATCCACAGAGTAACAGCACATCTGGAAGGCTTACAAGGAGGCCGGGTTTGGGATACTGAAAACGATGGATGGGATCTGTCAAACATAAGCCCCAGGCACCTGCATAAGCCCAAGACATCCCAACCTGTCCCAGGAATACCTCATGGCCATGTTGTGTGCTGCTGTTCCCAGAGCTCGCCTTCCCAGGATGCACAGGGCAAAGGAGAGTGTCACCAGAGCTGAGTCTTCATCACTGTCCACATGGTCCAGGGTCTTGGAGAGCTGGAAGAACAGGGATGGGAAGGCAGCTATCACCCTGGCTCTCACATATGAGATGGAAGCAGGCTTCCCTGGGGACACTGCAGCTAACCCGTGCTTCTGAAGTGACTCCCGAGTGGGGGAGCTTTCTGTGCTGCCCATGACAGCTTCTCTCATGGTTGGACACATGCGGAAAACACTGCATTAGGAAGTTTTCTCATTGGTTTCATGATATTCCCAGCAAGAAGTAGTTAAGGATGAAGGGGTTTTCTGGCCCACAGAAGAGACACAGCTCATCATGGTAAGGAAGACACGGCAGGAGGAGAGGGCAGGTGACTGGTCACAGGAGAGGGCAGGTGACTGGTCACAGGAGAGGGCGGGTGACTGGTCACAGGAGAGGGCAGGTGACTGGTCACAGGAGAGGGCAGGTGACTGGTCACAGGAGAGGGCAGGTGACTGGTCACATGTGTGCAGTCAGGGGACAGAGCTTGAACAGGATGCAGGTCTTGGCTATGAGGCCTCAAAGCCTGTGTGGTGGCTTGAATAAGAGTGGCCCACACAGGCTCACATATTGGAATGGTTAGCCACACAGGGGTGGCACTTTTGAGGAAGGACTGGGAGGTGTGGCCTTGCTGCAGTAGATAGGACTTCATTGGAGGAAGTGTCTCTGAGGGTGACTTTGAGGTTGGAAAAGCCCATGCCAGACCCAGTTTCTCTCTCTGTCTGCCTGTGGATCAGGGTGTAGAAATCTCAGGGGCCTCTCCAGCACCACGTCTGCCTGCCTACTGCCACACTCCCCACCAAACTGTGAGCGAGTCCCCAGTTAAATGGTATCTTTTGTAAGAGTTGCTTTGGTCATGGTGTCTCTTCATAGCAATAGAAGAGTGACGAGGACATCCTGCCTCCACTGATCCAGTCAGTCTAATGAGGCTGCTCTATAGCCTTCCCAACTGTACCAAGTGTTCAAACATAGGAGCCTGTAGGGGAGACATCCCACACTCAGACCCCAGCAGGTGCTTTCTGGGAAAAAAAGGTTAGGTTAAAGGTTAGGTCTGATGAGATGACGCTCTGGATTTCATATTATGACGGGGTCAGGTCACAGAGACAGTCGGACTGTGCTCTCTAAGGTGCCCACCACTACCATCCCCTAACATGGGAGGAGACCTGCAGACCAAGGAGGGGTTCTCTCTTCTCCCTCAGATGAGGGTCCTTTGAACAGGCCGTAAGTCCAAAATCTTTAACTAATTAGCAAAGTCAGGCCCGATGGCACAGGTCAGCAAGCCCAGCTACCCGGGAGGCTAAGGCAGGAGACTGTCAGCTCACAGTCTGCTTGAACTGCCGAACGTATTAGAGGCCGTGTTGGGTGACTTAGGGAGAGCCTGTCGTGAAATAGAAAGTAGAAAGGGGGGCAGGATGGGCATATAGGTCAGTCAGTGATAGATCACCTGACTGGTATGGTAAGGTCTCAGGCTCACTGCCTAGTACCACAGGGGTTATATATAAATAAGTAAGTAAGTAAATACACACATACAATATATTCTGCTTACAGGGTATAATATATAATATATAATACTATACAGAATACTACATACATATATATATATCTATGTATATGTATGCATATGTATGTATATAAATACACACACATATGCATACATATATTCTTTTTCTGCTTACAAAGGGGATGGTATAGGGCGAAGGAGACACATCAAAGCTTCCTTTTCTTTTTCCTCAGCTACCATATCCCTAGGCTGACGCTGGCTCCCTGACTCTGAGAAGTCAGTGCTGTGGCTTGGTGTCTTCTCTGTGGTCTGTGTACGTTATCAGCTACTGAGGTTGCTGCTTTAAGCCTCACTCCTACTCTATTACTCATGCACTTAGCCTTTAGCAGGCGACGGGGACGGACATCTCATCCCATGACTCTCGCTGTCACTTCTGGCTGTGAGCAATCGGTACTCTTGGCTTCCTCTGAGGAGGCAAGCTCGCCTTCGGGTGCTCGCTCAGCCCGTGGGTACTGCACTGGGAAACGACCATGACGGGAGCAGCCTGGGCCATCTGATGGCTGAGCAGACGGCGTGGCCATGAGTCAATGTGTCCAACCTTCCTGACACCAGTCAAAAACTATGTCACACAGCAAGATCAAATTAAGAGAAAAAAAAAAGTCAGTTTTGAGATGACAGCTCACTGTGTAGCCTAGGCTTGACTGGAACCCACTATGTAGCCTAGGATGACCCACTAGGTCTTCTGCCTCAGCCTCCCCACTACTAAGATTATAGACACAAGCCACCATGTCTGACTCAGAGTATAATTTTTTTTTAATTGTATTTTCAGGTACTGGAGTGTTGTTTCTCAACCATAAAGACCTGAGTTCAGATCCCAAGACTTTATGGAATAACTTGGTGGTATACTTCTGTAATCCCAGATCTCAGAATCTGGGAAAGTAGAGATGGCTTGCTGGCCAATTGGGCTTTACAAACTGGTGAGTTCCAGGCTCAGAGAAATCCTGCCTCAAAGATAAGGTGGAGAATGATTGAGAAAGACACCCCTCACCCCTCCCCAGCATGGACCTCTGACCTCCGAGTGCATGCACACACTCACAGACACAGAATAAAATTAAATTATAACGAATGATTAATAATTATGTTTTGTTGGTGGTACTGGGCATTAAGTCCAGGATCTTGTACATGTCAGGCAAGCCCTCTGTCACTGAGCCCTCCAAATGCAAATTTAGTCAATTTAACTAATAATGTGTGTGTGTGTGTGTGTGTGTGTGTGTGTGTGTGTGTGTGTGAGAGAGAGAGAGAGAGACAGACAGACAGACAGACAGATAGAGAGAGAGAACACACCCATAGTCATGTTCTCCACGTGATCCTCTTGAGATGAGCTATCTCCTCACTAAACCCAAAAGCTCACAGGTTTGGTACTGGGTTCCTGCCCCACCTCACTAGCAGCACCAGGGTTACTGGCATGGGTTACTGACCCCCAACCCCAAAGTGCAATTTTAAATGAGGACGTTTCTATGCTACACTACAGACTTAAACTATAGTGACCCTGAGCATAGTTTAAACCAGACAGATACCTTCAAAAGTTCTGTCACTGGAGACAAAGCATACTGTTGCCTAATCGAGTACTAAACCTTTATTTGCTTCAGTGCTATAAACATTTATTCCAAACACGTTTCCTCCCTCACCTCTGTTTTCTTACTGTCTACCCTGTAGTGTGGGAGGAGAGAGGAGGTTAAGCACCCTCGCTTCCTTGGCTCCCACTCAGCCCCTCAGCCCCAGTTCCCCTCCCTACCTCCTGTCTCTTCCCTGCACAGTACTGAATCCACTCCAGGAACACACTGCAGTAACTCGCCCTGGTGATCCCCTGGAGACATGGGACGTAGTCGTCATCGATGTTGATGTTGAACATC
The DNA here is from genome assembly GCF_011064425.1 of Rattus rattus. NCBI lineage: Eukaryota > Metazoa > Chordata > Mammalia > Rodentia > Muridae > Rattus > Rattus rattus. The sequence goes on from NC_046170.1 coordinate 45,290,279, forward strand.
GCAAGGTCGCGCTCGATGTGGTGCCACTTGGCAAAGGGCTCTAGCGACTTCAGCAGGGATTCATTCTTGACCCACGAGGCGAGTTTGGGGGAAGTGACCATGTAGTATATTATACTCTGCAGAGAGCAAGTCAGATTGTGAGGTTCTGCGTCCAGTCCACAATCAGGAAGACTTCAGTTTTTGATTTACTGCGTCTCAGTATGGAGGAGCTGGAAAGATGCCTCAGAGGCTAAGAAATGACATTGTTGTTTCCACCAAAGACATCTTTGGCTATGAGGAACCTGGGGCCTCTAATGGGTCCCTTTTGGCTCTTGGGACAAAGTAGAGGGCATGAAGTCCTTGTGCTCACAGATCATCACTAGGGAAACCAGGAATGTTAAACACTAGGGCTGTCTCTTCAAAAGAAGAGATGTGCAACCTGTTTTCTGCTGGACGGTGGGGAACGGACGCAGTTGATAGCCTGGTGACCTCTGTAATATCTGCAGGGCTGGGCCACACAGGACTCCCCGGGCTCTTATCTCGGATTCTGTCTCCTGAGACCTTATCTTGAGTGTTGTTTTTCAGTCAACAGAACCCATCTTTACAGAAGAGGTCATATGTACTGTGAAAGGAGATTCAATATGAGGTCATACTAGACTTTGTTGTACACATGGGGTTGAGATCGACATCCTCCAAAATTTTGCTGTGCTTAAACAAAGGCTCAATAAACTGCCCTGGGTCAGGCTCTGGAAGTTTGAACCAACACTGGCTACTGAGCCTTCTTGCCTCACGCAGAACAACACTGCTGGCCCTGGGGATAACAGGACAGCATCCATCAAATGGTGAAGCTCTCAGTAGGCCTGTCACCATCTATAAACACCCTATGCCCAGCACAGGTCCATCACAAGGACTTTCCCTGTCCTCTCCTGTCCTGCCAGTCCCTGCTTCTTAGAACGCACCTCAGACCAGGCTGGCACGTGGTACCCTGGGTCAGAATTACATTTTTCCCTACAGGGCGTTTGAGCTGCATATATTCTTCTCTTCCTTCTTTCCCTTCCCCCTTCCCTTTCTCCCCTCTCCTCCCCCCCCTTCTCATTTTTTAAACCACTGTATTTCCTAACCTTTGGATTGAGTATTTGTTAACAGGTTCTCTTCTAGCCTAGTCCGGAACTCTCAGTGACGCCAAAGATGACTTTGATCTTCTGATCTGCCTTCCTTCACCACCCTCACCACCCCCCCCGCCCCCGAGTGTTGCGCCTACAGATGTGCACCACAACATCTGGTTTTATGCGGTGCTGGGGATCGAACCCGGGGTTCTGTGCGTGCGAGGCAAGCACTCTGACAACTGAGCTAAATCTCCAACCCACAATCCCGATTCTAAGTTGGACCATTTGCCCAGCATCTAATGAGGTCGTGTCACTCCAACATGGGGCCTGCTGGTGCTTCCTGGATACTTAATTCGCCCATCATGACAAGCGCCCCCTGCTGTGGTTGAAATGGATAGATAGTTGGGGTTGCAGCCGGCCTGTGGTACCCAGCTCAGGTTAACACAAAGCGCTGCTGGGCTTTTCAATAAAGACAAGGTCCCCAACCCCGAGCCTGGCTGCATCTCTCATTGGGAAGCTGAGGAGAAACCTCTGCCTGCCATTTTGGGTGGAGCCAGGTCTCTCATCCCCGCCTCCCAGGCTCCACCCCACAGCCCTGGGAACCGCATCACGCACCTTGATGTAGTAGCGGATGAGCACCCTGCGGAGGTCGAACACGTGCAGCATGGTGGCTGCGTTGTTGTCGATGATGCTATAGCCCTCCAGGATGTACTGTGTGCGCGTGATCTCCCAGGTGAGCCAGCGGAGGTGGAAGGCGGCATTGCAGGACAGCAGGTGTGGCAGGTGGCCGGGTTTGCAGCAGCAGCAGCCTCTGTCATCCTCGTCACCCTCCATGATGGCCTCCACCTCCCTCTGCTGACAGTAGGTTCCTGGCCAAGGACACAATAGACACTAGGTCACACGGAGGTCAGAAGGGGGCAGCAGATGCTCTGGAACTGGAGTTACAGACGGTTATGAGCTGCCATGTGTGTTGAGAGGTGAACCCAGGTCCTCTGGAAGAGCACCTAGTGCTCTTAGCCACTGAGCCAGCCATCCGTCTAGCAACACGAGGTGTCTCTGTGAGGTGCTAGAATCAGGTATTTGTTCTTAGTTCAAAGCAGGCCTACCACACAGCCATGATTCTCAGAACCATCAACTCTTCAGGTGTGTGCTTATGTGCAGGTACACACATTCCTCTCTCTCTCTCTCTGTAAGTGTGTGTGTATAGGGAGGTGTGTGTGTGTATCTGTATGTATGTATGTGTGTATATCTGTGTGTAGGTAGGTGTGTGTAGTGTGTGTAGGTAGGGTGTGTGTGAGTGTGTGTGTAGGTGTGTGTGTAGGTGTGTATAGGTAGGTGTGTGTGTGTAGGTAGGTGTGTGTGTGTGTAGGTAGGTGTGTGTGTGTGTGTGTCTGTGTGTAGGTGGGGTGTGTGAGTGTGTGTGTGTGTGTGTATCTGTGTGTAGGTAGGGGTGTGAGTGTGTATCTGTGTGTAGGTAAGGGTGTGAGTGTGTGTGTATCTGTGTGTAGGTAAGGGTGTGTATGTGTGTGTATCTGTGTGTAGGTAGGGGTGTGAGTGTGTGTGTGTGTGTGTGTATGTGTGTGTGTGTGTGTGTGTGCGTGTGTGTATCTGTGTGTAGGTAGGTAGGGAGGCAAGACATTAACCTTGAGGCCACTCCTCAGGAGCTCTCTACCTTGTTTTGTGACAAGGCCTGGAGCTCACCAAATGTGCTACATTGGCTCTGCCTCAGGTGTGTGCACTGACTGTTCACAATCATTCTGACTTTCCTCTATTCTCCATGTTTTTGTTTTGGGATATATGGATTCTCATGGTGGGCACGGACTTGCTGATGGAAATTTGGAGAACCCTCTCTGTCTTTGGTGAGACAACCTGAGGTTAGAGACACCTGCCTGGAGCACCTTCCCAGGCGAATAACAGAATGGAGACCAGAGGAAAGGAGGAGGAAGCTTTTAAACACATCACAGCAAGACAATGATATAAACCATGGAAGAAAAACAAGGCAGGCCAGCTGGGTCAAGAACAAAGTATATCAGGGTGTGAATGAAAACAGCATTCTGCTTAGGTCAACTTGAGCCACGTGTACAAGGACGGCACCCCACCTTCTCAGCCAACCTGGCAAGAAGAAAAAGAAGGAATTCATAGCCTTCCATTCCTGTTGGCTTTAACTCTGCCTCAGTTAAAGGCTGTGCTATGTGGTCTCAAGCCCAGGATGATGGTTAGAGAGAAGGGAGAGCCCACTGCACTTACCACAGTGGGCTAACCTGTAGCTGCTGCTAGGCTCCCCTCTCCCACTTCCTTCCCCCGCCATGGGTCCATCTTAATCTAATGATTACAATCCAAGGCTGTGCCCCTGATTTACTTCATTTATTGGGGCTTTTTACATTTGTCTTTTTGAGGGGTGCTCCAGTGTCATGGTGTACATATGGAATTCAGAAAACACCCACCCAGTGTCCAAGGTTTGAACACTGGATGGCCTTGAACTGTAGATGATAGCCAAGTAGGCAGAAGACTCAAGACAGGTGGCAAGGGGGCAGTCCCCAGAGCAGCCAGGTGCCCACTGGGCAGGGTTACCATGGATACCATGGTTACCAAGAGATGCTGCTACCAGGCTGTGAGAACTTCACTTTTCTTAGTCTGAGAAGGTGATTCATAGAGCGTGCCCCTAACCCTAGACCACCCCCACCCCACACTGAGATCAGGGCATGCTGTAGACTGTGGACCAGGTATGCTTCCAAAGGACTTCCTGTAAGAATTGGGAAGGAAATGGCTCCTGTAAATGGAGGTCATGTGTTTTCTAACATTTTTATAAACACTCGGAGGGAAATAGAGATTGTAGGCTGATGCCATGGTGTGCCCTAGTTATCCCCTTGCAGAAGGATTTATGGTTGAAAATGATCTTAGCCTGGTGGGGGACAGTGTACAGAATCCAATACACTAGAAGTCAACAAGACCAGAGCACCCTGCACATAGGATCAAAAGACTGGGCAGACAGTCTAGAAACCTACAGGAACCCAGTTAGCAAAACCTTGGCTGGTGTCACGGAGTACAGGAACCCACAGTGGGGTGTCTGGAATCCAGGCAGCATTGGAGAGAGGGGCAGCTTCAGCCCAGACCCCACATAAATGGCCACTAGCTAAAGGACACTAAGCTAAATGATCTGACTCCTGCTTCCTAAACCTTTCTTCGCTCAAAAGGCAACGACCGCCCATGTGGCTCAGTGGGCGGAGTGCTCGCCTGACACACACAGGGTCCTGGGCTTCAGCCCTGGTACCCACAGGACATAAAACCAGATGTGCTGGAACATGCTTGTGGACCGGGCGGTTGGGAGGTGAAGGCAGTTTCACCGAGGGTTCAAGGCCTTCCTCAGCTGGTGAATTTGGAGTCAGCCTGAGGTGCGTCAGACCCTGATTCAAAGAAAACAAAACAAAACAAAACAAAACAAAACAACAAAAATAACAATCCAACAACCAAACGGTAGATAAAAAGACATGGGCTAGTATTGATTTGAATGGGTTTATAAAGAGTGTTAATTATACCTGATGAAATCTAGATGGCTTCTTGGTGCCAGTGAGATGACCCAGTGGGTAAAGGCTTTGGCTACTAAGCCCTAATAACCTTAGTTGATTCCGGGACCCACATGGCTGTGCTCTGTGATCTTGGTGATGTCAGCAGTGTCTCCATGCGATCTCTGGTCTCTCTCCCAGCATAGCCAAAGCCTGCTGGCTCCCTAGCTCCCACCCCCAGGCTCCATACCGTCTTGCTTTCACGGTCAGTTTCTGCTGCACTTCCTAGCCCCACTCTGGAGCAACGTTGGATCAGTCGTCTCTAAGCAGTGACCTTGAGAGCCTAGAGGAATGCTGGCCCAGTGTGCAGGGGGAGAAGACACGAAAGGACGTTAAATGTGTCAGGGTGATTTATAACTCGTTTGCTTTCTGAGCATAACAGAAAGATTTTTTTAATAACTTTTTTTTTTTTACTCTGTAGAGTCTGCAGAAATTTGCTTAGCATTTAGACACGGCCCCTTAAGAACAAGCTTTTCCTGGTGTGGTGCTGGATAAACTAGATTTTTAAGCGTGCTGTGATGCTTTTAAATGAACACCACTGTTTTTCAAGGTGAAATTTTGTTTCTGGACAACATCCATTTAAGTAGCTATTATCAACTTAGAAAGGTGACATTTGTGTGTCTCATGGGATGCACGGGCCAAGCTGGTCATGCAGGTGAGAGAGGTGAGAGCTTCTTGTTCCAAATATACACCGTGGCAGCTCCCCAAAGCCACGTTTTCCTTAGGATAGAAAGGTCCGTGTCCCCACAGTGAACCGTACCACCAAACGGAAAACTTGGTACAATTGAGCGATTCAGAAACACCAGCAATTCTCATAATTGAGAATGGGTAGGCATTTAAATCTACGTGAGTTATTTCACCAAAGATCATCTGAGGTGCCTGTCTTACTGAATTCTAACTTTCTGGGGAAGAGTTTTCTCTCCCAAAGCTTTTGCTGCTGGACCTTGATGGGGTCCAACAAGCTGGGTGCACAAGCCTGACCACAGCTCCTTCCTGCTTGGTGTCCCTGACCTTAGCCCTTAGTTATCTGTTGCATCTTGTTATCTGCCACTGACTCTGGGGCAGTGGCGGGCACAGAAGAGGCCCGGCAGCCTGCCTTGCTCCAGCTTCCCCTCAGAGAGCTGTAACACATACCTGAGTTCTGAGAGACTTTTCCCTCCCAGCCACACAAAGGATTCCCCACCGGCTGCACCCTGTATGCAGACCTATGCAGACAGGGAGGTCTGGTCTCTTAGAATGAAAAACTAGTGTCTTCGATGTTAGGGGAGATGGCTTAGTGGGAGCTGTAGGAGCATGAGAACCTGAGGCCTGACCCCCAACGCCCACATAAGAGGCAGGATGTTGAGGTGTGTGACTCATGCCTATAATCCCAATGTTTGGATGCAGAGACAGGACAATCCCTAAAGCTTGTTGGCTAGCCAATCACCAAGCTCCAGGTTCAGTGAGAGACTGAACAACAATGAAAGTAGTAATAATGTGCTGAACCAGTGAAGAAAACACCAATGTCAACCTCTACCCTCTACACACATGTGCACACATACACACACAGGTCATACACACCTGTGTAATGCATGTACACAAATGTCACACAGTGCAAACATACACACAAATGTCATACACATATGCAAACATACACACAAATGTCACACACGTGTGTAAACATACACAGGGATGTCACACACACATGTGGAGATACACTTGTCATACGCACATGTGCAAAGCACACACATGAATGTCATACATGTGTAAACATGCATATGAATGTTACACACATGTGTGCATACACAGGGATGCCACACACATGTGAACACATACACACACAGGTCACACATACCTGTGCAATGCATGTACACGAATGTCACACATGGGTAAACAAACACAGGGCTGTTACACACATGTGCAGACACACACACAAATGACACACACTTGCACAAACACACACGGATATCATACACACAAATGTACACACAAATACATTTAAAAAGTGGAATTAATCAAAGCTTCCGTGCATGCCAGGCAGCCTGATGCATGATGAAATGCATAAATCTGTAATCATCGCTGAGAGTAAGACCTCCCTACACACACTCCACTTACAGGCCGGAAGAGCAGCAGAACCAGCTGGACTGTGAGGAGGAGGCCTTCCTAGTTCACAGGTCATTCAAAGCTGTCTCCTCCTCACAAGGCTTTCCTGAGTGCAGGATGCTAAGGTGGCAGAGACTCTGCTAGTGCCATGGGACACGCCCTGTCTACCTAGACGTGCCACACACACCAGCAAACCTTAGGCTCCTCTACTTAGGAAGGCAACTGTGCGAGCATCCACTGGAGACAGCATTCTGTTTTATGGACGAAGTCTGGAACCCAGGGAGTTAGAAGCTCCCTGAAGCTACCCAGACATAAAGCATAAAGCCATGATGAAGAGTCAACCACTGCCAAGACGAAGCGAATTCTAGAGAGTTTTAGTATCAGTGGGAGGGCTGTATGTGGATCTCTAGTAAAGATAAAGCTTTGGGTTGGATCTGCTTTGGATGAGCTTAGGCTACGTGGCTATTTTCACGCGTCCCCACGGGCCAGTGATTACGGGGTCAGCCAAACTGTGAGAAGGCTGATAATGTCTCCCATAGACAGGGGTGTAAATCTTGCTTTTAGCTGTTTTCTGGCTGCACCCCTACTGTACCTTAGGTGTCCCTTCTGAGAGGCCCACCAAGATGCTGATCTGATAAAATGGCCTGCAGGGTGGACCACATTAAATTTTGAAAGGATTCTGAGAAAATGAGATTTAAAACTTTAACAGCAAATAGACTTTGAAAAGTTTAGACATTCCTTACGTCAGTCTTTCCTTATTTGACCTCCTTCCTGCCCTCCCTCCTCCTCTTCTCTTCACTCCATTCTTTTCCCTCCTCCACTTCCTCCTTCTCCTCTGACCTCCCCCTCTCTCCTCCTTTCCCTCTCTCTAGTACTCTCCATCTTCCCCTCCCTCTTCCTCCCCTCTCCATTCCCCTTCCTCCTCTCCTCCCTCCTCCTCTCCTCCTCTCCCTCTTTTCCTCCTCCCCTCTCCCTTCTCCTTCCTTTTTCCTTCCCTTTCCTCCTCTTCCACCATCCCTTTCCTGCCTCTCTTTCCCCCTCCCCTTTTCATTTCTATTTCCTTCCCTCCCTCACTTCCTTTCTTCTTCTGCTCCCCCTTTCTATTCATAGTAACAACCCTTGATATATTGTTCATCAAAACTTGCCTCCCTCTCAATAGCAGCCCAGAGCACCCCATCTCCAGTGGCCACTTTGTCTCCTCTTCCATCAACCCCAGTGGCCATTGCCCACTTTCTGGGCTCTCAGCGCCTTGGTGTTGTCCTGGGATCCTGCTTCCTCTTTCCCCATTTTTTGCTTCACTCCTTTTGTAGCCTGGTCAAGCACTGTGATCTCTGTCACACTCTTGAACATGTAAGGACTTGGAGCTTCCTATCCTGGGCTTCCTTTTTGAAACCCCCTTGGTTAGCCCCAATCCTGTCTTCCATGCTCACACTCACAATGCTGGTTGCCCTAGGGAAAAACCACACTGCAGTGTTCACACGTCCCTTTAAAGTTGTCACCAATGGACTCTGTGAGCTTTCGCGCATTCGAACATTCACACCAGATTCCCCACTCAGCCCATTCATCTGGTGTCAAGTCCCATGACAGTGGAGGACTAGTGCAAGCCTGACATCAGTGACAGGTTAGTGATCCCACACCAGCCGTGACAGGCATCATGGCAGAGATTTGACCACTGCTTTGCTGCTCCCTTGAGGCCAGCCGGAGTTGAGTCCCTGCTGTGCAAATCAGGTGTAGAACTCGACCAAAACCACAAGACACCTGCCCCATGCTGCTAAGAAAATCTTCATTCCCGGATGCTTTTTCCCATAAACCCTTCTTCTCTTGTGTTAACCTGGGTTGATTTCTGTAGCTTGACACTAGGACCTGCTGTTAATGTGATGCTCCTCTTCAGGGTGCTGGGGTTTGAGAGGGGGAAGACAAGACTCTCTCTTCCCCATGACCCCAGGTTTCTGGCTTCCCTCTCTGGTAGATTTCTTTCTTCCTAACAAACTATTGCCCCGTGGTAGAGCACTTGCCTGTCATGCATGCAGTTCTGAGTTTGATCTCTGGTATGAGAGAGGGAGGGAGGCAGGGAAGGAAGTGGAGAGAGAGGGGGGGGACATAGAGAGAGAGACAGATAGAGAGAGAGAGACAGACAGAGAGACAGACAGAGAGAGAGACAGACAGACAGAGAAAGAGAGAGAGTGAGTGTGTGTTGGGGGAGGAGGAAGGGAGGGCTAATCAGTTGTGAATGTGCAAACAGCTCCAATTCCTTCTACTGGCTTCCTCAGTAGATTTCCAGAGAGAGAGAGGGAGATAGACAGATAGATAGGTGATAGATAGATAGACAGACAGACAGATAGGTGATAGATGACAGAAATGTTTAGACATTCCTTACTTCAGTCTTTCTTTATTTGGCCTCCTTCCTCCCCTATCTAATAGATAGATAATAGATAGACAGATAGACAGACAGATGATAGATAGACATGATAGATAGACAGACGGATGATAGATAGATAGATGATAGACAGACGGATGATAGATAGAGATAGATAGATAGATAGATAGATAGATATAGATAATCTACGAATGCTCTCTTTGACTGCCCCAGGCAATGCCCAAGTAGATTAAATTTGACCAAAATAAAACCCAATCTTTCAGAAAACTGGGAATTCAAGAAGAGAAGTAGAACGAGGAAGAAAAAATGCAGAACAACCCCAAGGAGAAAGTTGGCCCTCTGTGGGAATACTGGAATATGTGTGGCAAAGAGAAACAAATCCAACAACAGTCCTTTGGGGTCAACTGGGTTCTTCCTCAGAACTTCAATTTTGTTTAGCTATGGGGTTTTGAGGTCTCTGTGTTTAAAACTATGATCTAACTCTGTGTTTAAAACTATGATCTAACTAGGTCAAAGAAAATCTATTGTAGGGAAAGGTGTGGGATCCGGGCAAGTTAGCCGCCGTTTTCCCCTCAAGATGTTGCTACTGCACTGATCTTACAGGCAGGTGGCATTACCACTGTGGTTGACTGGAAAAAGAGAAAGCAATAAACCAAAGAAAACTCCCAGGAGCTTACTTATGAAGCCCCAACCTCGGTCACGTAGGAACCCTCTCCTTCTCCCCGCTCCTGTTTTTGACAGGTTTTTTTCTGTGTAGCTCTGTCCTGGAACTCACTCTATAGACCAGACAGACCTTGAACCTAGAGACTTGACTGCCTCTGCTTCTTGATTACATACTACTGGGCTTAAAGGCATGTGCCACCACCACCCAGCAGAAACCCCCTTCTAAATTTTACCCTGTGAGGTTCCAGAAATCCAGTATGTTGTGGTGACATTGATCCCCAGCAAGCAATGTCTCTCTGTCACCATAACACAGGGAAACGTGGTATATACCACTTTACTCTGAGGTGTCATTGCATTAATTAATTTCCTCCATGCTGTGGTAAAATAACTCAACATAAGAGAGGAGAGGCTTACTGGGGCTCTTGGTTTGAGGGGATACAGTCCACCAGGGTGGAGAAAGAACATCAGTGGGGATGGATTTTGACCACAGCAGTGAGGACCCTCCCCTCTGGGTGGATCAGAGAGTAGAGGGTAGATCAGAAGGGGTCATTGTTTCTCTAGCTGACTGGGATGTGATTTGTCAGAATGCCTGGTCAAGAGCAGAGATAGCCTTAATTCCCACACAGAGGAACAGTCCCCAAGTCTTTTGCTCCAGGCTTTTTTTCTTAAAAGATTTACTTCATTTTGATTTGTGTGTGTGTGTGTGTGTGTGTGTGTGTGTGTGTGTGTGTGTGTATGCACACGAGAGTTCAGGGGCCCACAAAGGCCGAGTAGCATCAGACCTTCTGGATCTCGAGTCAAGTGGTTGTGATCCTCACAATCTGGGTACTGGAAATTGAATTTAGGTCCTCTACAAGAGTAGTACATGCTTTTAGCGACCGAGCCATCTCCCCACCCCTGAAGGAGGCTTCTAAGCAGTGCTCTCTGCGTGATGACTGACCCAACCCCCTGAGTCTCAGCAGGGCTGCAAACAAAGGAAACCCCTACCTCGGAACTCCAGTCCTCGAAGCTGAAAGGTGACGAGACCGTTTCCGATTTCGATCAGGTGGACGAAGGCGTTGAGGTCGTCTGAGGCCAAAATGAAGCAGTCACCAGAACTGTAGTTGCCCCAGCGGCCAAGAACCAGGTCTCCACAGAGCGACTCCTGCAGGGTCCGCGTCAGGTGCTCGTAGAAGATGGAGTTAAGGTTGTTGTCATCACTCCCTGAGGACAGGCAGGATAAGAAGGTGCGTGTGCTCATCTTGTGCTCAGACCTGGAACGGTGTGCTGCCCTCTGAGTGAGGTCGGAGTCTTTACGGACACAGCAGCACTGTGGGTTACACTGAGACCTCCTATGCCTTCCCTCTAGACCAGGCTGTGACCTTTGGACAGATACATTACTGTCCAAATGCAAATTCCGTACACAATCCTGTGTTGGGTTCAACGCTCTGACCTTGGGGGCTGGCAGTGCCCGCTGTGCAAGACTGAGGACCCAAGTTTGTCCTCCAGGACACATGTTTTAAAAGACAACGCCAGCACCAGGAAAACAGAGGGAGGTGATCTCAGGGGCTCTCTGGCCAGATACCCCAGCTCATTGAGCTAGTTCCAGTCCTGTGAAAGACCCTGACTCAAAAAACAAAGTCAGATTACTTCTGAGGAATAGTACTTGCCTACACACACACACACACACACACACACACACACACACACACAGAGGCACACATGCATATACATACACACATGTGCACACATGTACATATATGTACACATATGTACTCATAAACACACACACACACACACACACACACACACACACTTTTGAACTCTAGGCCTATATCTTACTCCTCTACTTACCATGCCCTGTCTCAAATGCTCCCTGACTTCCTTGTACACAGAAGAACGTTGGGGCTGTCTCACTGTGCAGTTATGAGTAAAACCATCGCAAGGCAAAGCCAACTTTACATTCCTCTTCAGAAAACCCTAGATCTGGGCCCGCCATTTCCACAGCAGCCGTCCATTTGTGTCTCCCCAGCAGGAACTGAGAGAGTTCCTTCTACAACCCAGCCAGGGTTAGACTGTGAATGGCTGCCCATTGGTTAACACTCAACGTGCAGTCAAGAGCCAGGGAAAAGGAAGGGTGCTGGAAGGAGAGAGAATCAGGATGCCCCACTTCCTGTGGAAGACCAGGGCTGTGTGTAGAGGGGTGGACTGAGGTGTGTGCTGCATTTCCATGGTTTCCTCCTCCCAGGCTCTGACTGCAGCTCTCCCCCTCTGGCTGCCTCATGATGAGGCCTACGAGCTTTTCAAAGGAAGACTGGAAAGGCCAAAGAGAAACCCCAGGACCTTGACTGCAGGGGCAGGAAACCCCTGGAAAGCCAGGCAGGTATGGAATCTCCCTGAAGGAAGACCTAGCAGTAAAATTCAAGGCTTCTTGTGTGTTTACCAAAGAGGAGACATGTTCTATGAGGTCATCCACATTCTGCACCCATGGGAAACAGAGCATGAGGCTGGTCTCGGCATGGAGAAGCTGTCCCTGAGCATTCTATGGGGAGGAGGACTAGGCTGTTGCTAAGAGATGCGTGGGGGCGGGCGGCTATCAGACACGGAACCCCTGACCCGGTGCTGGCGCTGGCTGGTTGGAGGCTGAAGGGATAAGCTGAGACATCGAGAAGCTGTTTATGATTGACGGAGGGAATTGTTGATAAGGCGTCTCCACGTACCAGCCTGCCAGCCTGCTCCGTGGTCTCTGCCTGTGATGCATCGGCAGGCATTGAAGCTCTGATTAGAGGCTAAAGTTCTTGCACTTTTAAAGAGAGCCCTGGATGAGAATCCGCCTTCTGACTGTGTACACTGTGTATACTCAAACACAATAAGCAAAGGCAGGAATTTGGCTCAGGACGCATTTCTTAGCACACGCTGCCCATGCATCTGTATAATCGGGGAAAACGAGACACTTATGGATGCAGGATGCGTTTCTGAGGCTATGTGCCTGATGATCTTGCTGTGTCACTGAATTCCATGGCTGCATGCCAGCGACCGTCCCGCTTCCTCCCCTTCCCCTTCACCCTGACGGAAGGTCTCACAAATACTAAGGCCGGCTCTCTCCACTGCTTCCACACTTTAAACTCTGATTCTACGCTAAGCGTGTTCATGCTGTCCCAGTATAGATATCCCCATAAAGACAGTTTCACTTTCGCATGTTGGATTTACACAGGGGAGAATGGGATGCACTTGGCGGTTGCTTTCTAGATTTCGTGCGTCTGATCTTTACAGGGACTGGTGTCCTGCGGTCTGATGCTTGGGTGGTACTGGGTGGTGGTGGTGGCGAGCTGCAGCTTTGTGTCAACCCTGTGAGCACAGGTCCCAGGAAGGAGCAAGTGACATTCTGAGGTGGACTGTGCTACAGAACAGGGCTGGGAGGCAAGTCAGAGTGGCTAAAAAGGAGATTGACTATAGAAAGAAAAACCTCAAAGGATTTTCTACCAAGTGACTCCAAGCTTCATGTTGTGCAGTTTCTGATGTGTTCTTGATGCTCCGTCCTATGATGGTTTGTTACTATAAAGACCTATACAGGGACATGCTTTTGTTTGTTTTCAAAGACAGGGCCCCACTATGTCACCAAGGCTAGTCTGGAGTCTCTGGCCCTCGTGCACCTGTTTCCTGAATGCTGGAGTGTACGTGCATGTGTAACCATTCCCAGCTCAAAGGACATTTTCTTCAGACACCAGCTCTAAGGTTCAAAGTCGGCTTGGTGTCTACCAGACACAAACAATTTAAAGTGTGCTCATGGAGTAACTGGAAACAGTAATGACTAATTCAGCTTATTTCTAAAGCAACCCTTGGGGGAAGTGATGGGCCTACTTGCCCAGGTAGGTCCTGTAGTCTGTATTTACCGAGACGTGCATTGACTCCGTCATGGCTGCACAGACCGTACCTAACACCTTCTTTGGTGTCTATCTGCCCAACCAAAGAAACACCAAGTTTAAAGAGAGTATAAAAAGCACTTACCTGGGTCTCTTTCCATTTGCACGGCCAGCCTTGTGTTGGAATTATCCACACGCCGTGTACTAGAAGGGGCCAGAGAGAGGTGAAAGGTAATGGTTAGATCCCTGCCCTTAGGGAGCTGGTGCACAGAACAAATGTGAGATGGGTGGGCAGGTTGTTTACAGGGCAGAAGCACCACCCCTGCCTGCCAACGCTGCAGAGGGAGAGAGGAGTTGGTCACATCCACCCAGCACTGGGAAGTGGGGTCACTCTGACCAATTGGAAAATCTCTCCAAGGCACAGGAGAGTGGTCCTCAGCCTTCCAAATGCTGCAGCCCTTTAATACAGTTCCTTATGTTGTAGCAACCCCCAAGCATAGAATTACTTTGTTGCTACTTCCTAACTATAATTTGGTTACTGTTATAAGTTCTAAGTATCTGCAACTCTGAAGATACTTAGAACCATTGGCTTAGATGCTCAACCCACGGGTATCCCTGAGACAACACCCATCTTTCCTGTCACGATGCTTCATGACCCTTGAATGTCAGAGTGTGCTCTGCTTGATCAGCTGCCTTTGTATTTCACACAGAGTACTAGTCTCGCCAGCCTTTAAGTGATAGAGGTTGTCAGTAAGATGCCACTGAAAACTCTGGTGTTTAGTTGTGATAAACGTGGCTAGTTCACATTGTTAAGTCCACTCTAAGAAAGGGTTGGTTTTTTGTTTGTTTGTTTTTTGTTAAGACATAGTAGCATGAATATAAGATTTATGTACAGGGTCCCGCTTCTGAAGGATTTCCTACTATGATATCTCCTAGGAAGAGAGATAGCTGCATGTGCATGTACATGTGTGCATGCATGTGTGTGTTTGCGTGTGTGCAAACACAAGTATGCATACATGCATGTGTGTGGCATGTGTGGTGCATATGCATGTGCCTGTGCATGTACGGGTACAGAAGATAATTTAGTTTGTTGGTCCCTGGGCACCTTTCACCTTTTGTTTGAGACAGGGCCTCTCCTTGGCCTGCAACTTTACCACACTGGCCAGGCTACCTTGCCCAGTAGAATCTTGCAAAGAAATCTTCCTATCTCTGCTTCCCATCTAGCTGTTGGGACCCAATGCTCACACTGTTGGCATCTTTATTTGGGTTCTGGAGATTGAACTCAGATCCTTATGCCCCCAGGGCAAGTGCTTTACTGGCTGATCCATCTTCCATGCCTGTCCAGTTGCCCCTGACGCTGCACACTTGACTTGGATTTAAATGTAATCCTTGACACACTCGGTACAATTTAGCCAACAATGAGCATTTGTCAGGAATGTCACCCGAATGATGAGCTCTTGGCTGAACCTGCTTCCTGGGGATTGGAACTAATAACAAGAGTACCAGGGTGGGGTTGTGTTTTTAATCAATGAAATGGCTTGTCTTCGGCAAGACAATCAACAGCATTGTTTGCTTCCTTGTCTGCCTCAGACATTTGCCAACCATCTAGGTAGGGTCTGGTGTGGAAGCAGTTGAAGATTCCACAGGACTACAGAGGGGAGCTCTTTGGCTGCTGCTCAGAAGGCCACGGATCCCAGCACTCTGCTCCACCTTGCTTCGGGTTCCCTCGCAAACAGCCTCACAGCATCTCTCGAGACGGCAGAGCCCAGGGCAACAGAAAAATCAAGCCAACAACAGGATCCTTCATAATGAGGGCTGAAATCCCACGTCTGCATACTCAGTCCCTGAACGGAATTTTAATTTCACCTTAAGACCTAGGACAAATGGAATTTCCAGCTGCAAAATAAACAACTTTTAAAGTAGGACCCAGCCAAGAGAAAGTCAATTATGCAGCTCCTTGGGGAGTTTAGACACTTCCTAAAGCTCTGTCCATTTGCAATGTGATCTTTCTGAAAGGTGGCAGCCACTCTGGAACGCTAGGTCCTCGTGAGCAATTGCTCAGTCAGGTCACCTGGTACCTACCCCCAGGCCGAGGGCACTCTCCGTCCCTCAGAAGGCAGGCGTCCGGTGCTCTGGGCAATCTGAGCTCTCCTCCAGTGAGACTGGCTTGGAAACTTGGTGCTTGCAACTCAGAGGTGCTAATTATCTCTGTAATTGGATTTCTGCCCTGTCTGTGCCCGTTGCCTGACATCCCTAGGGACCTCCTGCTTCCATCTTGTGCTTGCCCATCTCGGGGATGCGACTGATCAGGTACGTATGCACCGGCGGGTGAGATTTTTTTCCCAAAAGCTGCCTGACAAAGTCACTGTGTCCTGTGCGTCTAGGTCAAGGGCTTTCGCAGGCCTCTAAGAGGTCTCTCCAGAGAGGCTGACCTGTGGGGAGGTATCTCTCTATGTCATCATGGAGTGTGGAGTGCGGATAGCGGAGCTGGCTTCCTCCCCTGGACTGTCTTGTATCACCTCAAAGCACTCCCTAAGTGGATTGGTCACCTACCCTGTCACACAGGTTCAGAAGAGCAACTTAAGTAGGTTCACAGCAATGTTCTTCCCCGTGTGCCCTGGCTTCTCTATACTCCAACTTCCAAATGCCCCTGGCTGGTGAAAGATGGCCAGCGTTATCCCCACAGGTGGGAATGGATGGTCCTTCTATTCCCCGGGAGGACCACAGCGTTGTTGATCTCAAAGTCCACGTCTGGCTTTCAGTTATTCTCCTGTCTTTCTGCCCCCTTCCTTTGTCTCACAATTTTTTCTTTCTAACTTCCTTCTGCATGCTGGGTTTGGTATTTTTGTTTACTAAACTTCTATGGGGCACAGACAGAGGAGCTGCCTCTTCTGTCTTATCCCCGGTTTTCCGTTTTGTGAGAGAGCAAACAAACACACTGGGTAGCCTCTGATGCACAGAGATGTGCAGCTGTGGTCTGAGACAACAAGCCGGGCAGGGATTCCAGCGGGGGACAGGCCAGTTTCCACCGAGCTGACGTGAGCTGGGGATGGAAGGGGGCCCTGACGTTCCTGCACAGAGGCTTCCGGGAAAGTTTTGAAGTTTTCGGTTTTGTTTTGTTTTTTTATACTTTTACTGGTATTTAATTTTCAGTAAGATTTCTGCGACCCGTAAATGTTCCGTGAGCCCACAGGCAGGCAGAGAATAGTTGTGAAACGCGCTACCTGAAGAGGCAATATTCTGTAACTTAGTTACACAGAAAAAAGAGTCAGACTTTTTTGTTTTTTTAAAGTTTCGACGACATTAGAAGGAAATCTGCTTCAAGTGTGATGCTTCAGATACTAAAACGGGGCTGTGCCGACTCCCAGCTCCAGGAACAGAAGGTCAAAGGCCAACACGAAGCTGTCACAATCCTTCCTCCCAGCTGTCCCTCATCCTCTTGGCTTTCCCTCTAGAAGGCTCCTTGACCATGGCGGGGTGGGTATTGGAAGCAGAATCCGTGGGTGATCTTGAAAACTGCAGCACAGAAGCCTGCCTTACAGTGTGCAGGGCTGCTCCTCAAAAAGGGGGTTTCTAGGGGTTGGGGATTTAGCTCAGTGGTAGAGTGCTTGCCTAGCAAGCGCAAGGCCCTGGGTTCAGTCCCCAGCTCCGAAAAAAAGAAAAAAGAAAAAAAAGGGGGGTTCCTCACAGCTTTAATTTTTCTACCCAAATAATTTTACTTAAAAATTTTTTATTACACTTATTAGGTTCTGCGTAGGTGGAGAAGAGCTCGCAAGACTCAGCTCTCTCACCCCGCCATGCTTGTCCTCAGGATCAAACTCAGGTGGTCAGGCTTGGTGGCAAGCATCTTCACCCACCGAACCATCTCCCCGGGCCCCCAAAGAATCCTCCTTAAAACCTGCAAACCATTTTCTTTTCCCCAAACCTCAGAGCCACGTTTTCTCACCAAGGCCTCCCTGGCTGCAGCATACTGTGCCCTGATGTTACAGAAATCCAAAACAATCAGCAGTGACTTTCAAACAGCTTGCGGCAACGCTCACCACACAAAGGGACCTGCTGTGCTCAGCCGTCTCTGTGCCGTCAAACAATATCCCCCGAATCTCACACTCTGATGATTCTATTACTGGTCATTTCTCATTTCAAAACCACGAAGGGAGGCTGGAGAGATGCTGGGAGGGTAAGAGCTCCTGCAGAGGTGCTAGGTTCAACTCCTAGCACCCATGTCAGGTGGCTCACAACTGCCTGTCACTCCACATTCCAGGGGATCCTTCTCCTGGCCTCAGCGTGAGGTGAGGTCCCACGCTACTGCTCACATACATGTACCCACACAGATGCACACACACATACACATCGTTAAGAATTTATGAACCAAATCACCAAAAATCATGAAGGAGGATCTGTGAGATGTCTCAAAAGAGGGGCCGAGGGTGTTAACAGAATGTTTCCAGAGTGACAAGACAGAACAGGGTGTGTTTTCTTCTACACAAATGAAACTAAATCCACAAGTAAGAGGAACCATTGTATACAAAGGAGCAGTCACGACACTCTGTGGAATGGCTTAGAATACAAAGCCTCAAGCCCAAGTTACCCTGGTGCCCACTTGTCCTTCCCACAGTCCACCCTGCTTCTAGCAGAGGGAATGACACTGCAGTGGCCTACAGCAGCATTTGAGTCTTGGTGACGCCTGCCTCCCCTGGAGGGGACTCTTTGGTTAGTACTGCTAAGAGTTCTAGGCCTTCGGGAATCCTAAATGACCAGGTACTTGGGACATGTCCAAAAAGCCTCTTATCCTGTGTGTATTTACAACATGCAACGAGAGGGTTTAAGACAGTGTAGCTTTAAAAGCTGTGTATCTCAGACTGGGGCATAGCTCAGTTGGTAAAATGAGAGTCTTGAAGACCCAGGGGCCTGAGTTCACTCCCCAGAAGGTACATTTCAGAAACTCAGGCCTGATGATGCACACCTGTAATCCCAGTACCAGAGAATCAAAGACAAGTGCATCTCTGGGGTTCGCTGGCCAGCCAGGGTAGCCCTACTTAGCAAGTTTCAATCCAGTGAGAATCCCCATTTCAAAGAACCAAGAGGATGTCTCCTGAAGAACAAACCCTGAGGCTGTCCTTGAACCTACCACACACCTATAATCTCCCTCCCTTTCGTCCCACTTCTGCCTATTTTATTCTAGGGCTTTCTTTGCTTGGCACAGAGCACTGTGTCTCATCTCTCTGGCTGCCTTGCCTCAGAACAAACCTCGTCTGCTGCTGTCCCAGCCTTGTACCTCTCTCAGCCATCTATCACCTGGCGTCCCTCCCGAGGCCCAGTAACCTGGTGCCCTTGAAGAGTCAGCAGCTCCAGACAGCAGGTGGGCACGGCTGGCTTTGTGCACAATCCCACGCACGGCCTGCTTCATGACTCTGCACTTTTCGGGCACTTTTGCTACTCAGCAAAATGGAACCGATTCCAAGAAAACCACACACCGTAGCATGAAGGATAGTAAGCGGCCACAGAAAAAACCCCCAGGTGCTGCCTCTCCACAAAGGCCCCCTTCTCCTGAAATTCACCTACACAGTTGTTCATCGCCTAGCCTCCAGTGTCAGGCCTGCTCCTGAGAGCTATGTGAGAGCTTTCTCATGGGTCAGCAGAATGGTAGGGACAGGCCAAGCTCACCACTTTGCTCAATCAGACTTAGACCTGGGATTCCAGGCAAAAAGAATCCAAGGCCTGGAGAGAGACGTGGGAACATTTCACCAGACCAGAGAAAAGATTTCTCTCTATTCTAGTTTGGTGAGCCACTGGGTCAAATCAGATTATTTAAAAGACCGTGAATGGGTAATTACACAGGCATGGGTGACCCAAAGGCAGCTACATCATCAAAAATCCCACCCTGTTGAGTGATGACTTAGGATTGCCGGGCCCCTGGATGCAGTGGGCAGGCAAGGCAGCTCCATGGAAGAGCTTCTCCCAGCGTTTACCTGTCCTGTACAGCATCTTCAGAGAGGCCTCCTGAGTCTTGTATGTTTCATGACTGCTCATATACGCGAGCCTGTTGTGGAGATTTCAGTCGATCTGTAATAGCCGGTTCTTGTCTTGTGATAGCAGAGGACTGTCTCCAGTGTTGAGCTTGCACCCCACACTACCAGGGGGGAAGCGGGGATTCCCTGTGCTCGTTAACTTTGTTCAGTGCTGGGGCAAGACACCTGACACAAGCAAGTTACAGAAGGAAGGGACTATTTCCACTCACATTTAGAGGGGACAGTCTGTCATGGCAGGGAGGCGTGGCGGCAGGATCATGAAGCGGTTGGTCATGCGGAATCCACAGTGAGGAGGAAGAGAGAGATCAACACTGGCACTCAGCTCACTTCCTCCTATCCGTGCAGTCTGCAGCCCATCAGATGCCACTGCCCACATTTACAGTGGATATCCCTACTCCTATTAACTCCACAAGCTCCATCACAGACACGCCCAGAGGGAGGTTTCCATGGTGACTCTGAATCTCATCATGTTGATTATAAAGTATAACCGTCATGACCCCTCCTACCAAGTGCTCCATAACCCCAGTCTCTGACTGGGACCTCTGACTCCAGGCTTCATATCCTTCTTCATACTGCACTGGATCTGCTGTCCACAGTCCCACTATCTGTCTCTTCCATACTGTGACCTGATGTCAGCCTGACTGGTGTGACCAGTGTGACTAGAGTGACCAGTGGTGATCAATGTGACCAGTTTGACTAATATGACCAGTGGTGATCAATGTGACCAGTGTGAGCAGCATGTCCAGTATGATCAACGTGACCAGCATGATCAGTGTGACCAGTGTGACAAGAGTGATCAATTAGGCCAGTTTGATCAGTGTGACCAGTGTGAACAATGCGATCAGTGTGATCAATGTGACCAGTGCGAAAAATGCCACCAGTGTGATCAATTTGATCAGTGTGATCAGTGTGACCAATGTGATCAGTGTGATCAGTGTGACTGGTGTGATCAATGTGACCAGTGTGAACAATGTGACCAGTGTGAAAAATGAGACCGGTGTGATCAGTGTGACTGGTGTATCAGTGTGACCAGTGTGATCAGTATGACTAGTGTGATCAGTGTGACCAGTGTGATCAGTATGACTAGTGTGATCAGTGTGATCAGTGTGATCAGTGTGATCAGTGTGACCAGTGTGATCAATGTGACCAGTTTGATCAGTGTGACCAGTGTGAACAATGCGATCAGTGTGATCAATGTGACCAGTGCGAAAAATGCCACCAGTGTGATCAATTTGATCAGTGTGATCAGTGTGACCAATGTGATCAGTGTGATCAGTGTGACCAGTGTGATCAATGTGACCAGTGTGAACAATGTGACCAGTGTGAAAAATGAGACCGGTGTGATCAGTGTGACTGGTGTATCAGTGTGACCAGTGTGATCAGTATGACTAGTGTGATCAGTGTGACCAGTGTGATCAGTATGACTAGTGTGATCAGTGTGATCAGTGTGATCAGTGTGACCAGTGTGATCAGTGTGACCAGTGTGATCAGTGTGACCAGTGTGATCAGTATGACCAGTGTGATCAATGTGACCAGTGTGATCAGTATGACCGGAATATGCAGACCCTGTAGATTTCTCCCAAATGTCATCACATTAAACTGAGGTTTGTTGAGTTTAAAGTTCTCTTTGGCCCTCATTCTTTGTTCGGACTTTGTCCTGTTCTATCTGGTATCTCTCAGGGTTCACTTACGTCCCCCCTTATGCTCCTGTGGAAGGTAAGCCACCTTAGTCTTTAAATGCGTCTCTTTTGCTGGGCGGCACTTGTATCCTGCCTCAGGCAGTTCACACTGTTGTCACAAAGCCTCCTTGGCCCAGCTCCTCACAAAGACCGGGGATTTATTGTTCACAGCACTGGAGCCTGCACATCTGAGGCAAAGGTACCAGTAAAACCAGGTTCTGAAAGAGGCCTCTTCTGGACCACAGATGGCCAAACTCCCACTGTGACCTTATGGCACGAAGGCACCGGGAGAGCTCTCCCAGGTCTCTTGAAAGAGGGCCCAAATCTACTCACCAGGGTTCACCTAACAGTCTCCCAAATGTCCCGCCTCCTCCCATGGTAATCTGAGGGGAGAGGGTAGGATATGAACATAGGGATTGGCAAGGGTGGAGACACAAACAGACCCCTCAAAGCCACTCAAGCCCCACAAATCTGAACACACCACAGACCTCTGGGTCCCTTCCCTTCACAGACGGGTATGGTGATCTGCCACACTCTGGAGCAGGAAGGACAGGGTGGGAATAAGAATCACCCCAACTCCCGTTTAAGGAAAACTGTGCCAGGATTCCCTTGCGTGACCCCTTTCGAAGCCCTCAGACAGCTGGTGTGTCTGAGGGTCTTCAGAACCACATCCCTGTTGTCCTGCCTTCTTCCTACAAGTGGAGCTCCTCAGCACCTGAGTAGGGGAGGAGCTGGGCAATCCTCTTGGGATCAGGGACAAATGAACTTACAAGATGACAACTCACCTTGCACTCTGGCCCTCACCGTGCTCCCTGGCTACCTGAAGGCAGGCACTATTCCTTCATGCTATTATGGTAATCGCAGGCTTCACAGCTCAGCATCAGGACTGTTGAGATGAGCTGGGGTGAGGTCACCCAGCAACAGCTTATCTGAGCGTCTCAATGAAGCGTACAGGCTACATCTGCCCAGAGCTCTCCTGCTGCTTTAAAGAGTGTCCAGATCTTCCCAGAAGTGAGGCAACCAGACAGAGCAGGCCATACCCTCTCCTTCCAGATATGCTCCTTTTGTGACTAAGGCTGTCTGGGATGAACACTTTAACTGAATACTGTTGAGTGGTATGTATGTGAATGTATGTGCGTGCGTGCATGAGTGTACATGTGCTCTCTGTGTTTTCTCTGTGTATTCTGTATGTATGTGCATGTCCTATGTTACAAGTGTTCTCTCTGTGTTTATGTGTATGTTCAGAGTGTATTTCTGTATGTGTGTTCTCTGTGTCTGTACTGTATTCACAAGTGCATTGTTCGTGTGTGTTTTCGTATGTTCTAGGTAAGTTCATGTGTATGAGAGGGGGGAAGGGAAGGAGGGAGGGAGGGAAGGAGAGAAGGAGAGGAAGGAAGGGGCAGAGAGAGAGGGGGGGAGAGAGAGAGAGAGAGAGAGAGAGAGAGAGAGAGATTGAGATTGAGAGGGAATATGTATGTGTGTGTTATGTGAGAGGCTTCAGAACATAACAGACAGTGCTCAGGGACCAGAAGGGCTGCGTATCTCTTTCTCTTCATAGCTCTCCAGCTACGATGAGCAGCAGAACCCTAGTCCACACTGTACCTGGAGACACCGACTCACACTCCAGGAGGCCCGAGGCTCGCCGACTCACACACTGCACCGGCAGCAGATCACAGATTCACACTGTGAACTGGGGAAGCCACGGGAGCCTGGGTCAGACCCCGTGTACGGAGCAGGATGTAAACAGTCCGAAACGATCAGAGGGTCAGGGAGTTAAGTGCCAGCACACATGGGAATATAGCAGCTTAGCAGTGACATTAAGCTCTTACTTATAGCTTCTCTCCCAGAACTTCACCGGCCTGACGTAGGACGTGATGAATATGACGCTTCCGAGGAACGGACTCAGGGGCGTGGAGAAGATCGAGGTGGCGAATGTCTGGAAGAAAAGCATGGCGGAGTCTGAGAGGATAGGGTTAAGGCGGAATACATGCTGTCAACGCCTGAGGTTTAAAACACCAAGCCATGGGCACCGGGTCCCAAATCTGCAATCCCAGCACCAGGAGGGTGGACTGGCAGTTAACATTCATCCTTAGCTATAGTGAGAATTCAAGGCCAACCTGGGCTACAGGGAGGCTATCCATATGGACATCAACGCTGACCTCTGAGTGTCACCATATATGTGCATGTGCCATGCATGCATACATGCATGTAGGCACACAGGCATGCACACACACACACACACACACACACACACATGCGTGCGCACACGCAGGGATGCACACACTCATGTACTTACTAAACAAAAGTAAAAAGCTGGGAACTCTAGGGAGGTGTGGTGGAAGGTGGATAAGGGTGTGAATGAAGAGCTTCTGTGGGACAATGGATGAAGGTATTCAGTTAAACCATCACTTATAGTACCGACCAACACAGATCCTGGACAGGATTGTGGTGCAAAGGTCACCCACAGCCTTCTTCGGTTCCTCCCAACAGAAAGTGCAAGAGGTTAGTCTACAAGGCAGATGACCCGTGAAAAGCACAATTAGATGAAATCCTCAACACCGATAATTAAACACTTTACAAAAGCCACCAGGAGCTTAAAGCTGCCTCCCCACCATGCACGTTTAGGCTGTAATCTAATTATAAGGAGATGATAGCTGGGCACAGTGTCTACACACATCGAAAAGGGTGAGCTTCTCTTCCCTAGAGGCTGGAAGCTCACAAGCCAATGGAGGTGACAAGAGAGGAAACATGCTGGAACCAGAGAGAGCAATTTACCCAACAGCGCCCTGCTGGCTGGAGAGCTAATTTGATTCCAAAATAGAGCAGATTAGTCTGTTCTCGAGGTGGGATGGTGCCCACGTTTCTTAACAATGTGATGAGATAATTAACAGTTGACAATTGGGTGGAATCGAACCCGACATTTATGGACCATTATGTAGACCCAGCTTCTCCACCCTTCATCTCACTCGGACTCCAGGTGCCTCGAGCCCTGACCTTCCTCACTGAACAAGGATGAAGAGGTCTGTGGAGGAGGAGAAGCTTTGCAGGCAATGGCCAGCACTAGGGCATGGGTGGGGCAGTTGGAAGGCCTTGCCTCAGCAGAGGGGAGTAAACGATGTCACTAAAGGGCCAGTTTGACGGAAAATATGGATTTCAGGAAATTCCAAAACTGGTTGTCAAATGTCCTATACGATATGGGTCATAAAGGTCTTCATTTCTTGTATGTGTGTGTGTGTGTGTACCTAGAGCCTATGTTTGTACTTGGGTGCACATGCATGTGAATGCCAGAGCTCAGTCTTGAGTATCTTTCCTCAGATGCTGACAGTCTGGTTTTGGAGACATGATTTCCCATTGACCTGGAGCTCCCATTGACCAGGAGCTCACTGAGAAGGCCGCTAGCCCAACTGGCTAGTGAGTTCCTGGAATCTCCCTGTCTCTGCCTCTCCATCACTGCCACAAACGCCTGACAAATACAACCAGTCTGTTTACATGACTCCTCAAGGCCGACTCAGGTCCTTGTGCTTTTAAGGCCACCATGCTACTGACTCCTCGAGGCTGACTCAGGTCCTTGTGCTTTTAAGGCCACCATGCTACTGACTCCTCAAGGCCGACTCAGGTCCTTGTGCTTTTAAGGCCACCATGCTTCTGACTTCTCGAGGCTGACTCAGGTCCTTGTGCTTTTAAGGCCACCATGCTTCTGACTTCTCGAGGCTGACTCAGGTCCTTGTGCTTTTAAGGCCACCATGCTTCTGACTTTTCTTAAGCCCTAATGTCTCTATGCCCTAAGAGAAGGTATCTGCAAACTGAAGCGCTTGGCTCTAACCCCTGCTGCATGATTGCTTCTTCCATTGTCTGGGATTCACTGAGTAGACAACACGGGTCCTGGTGTGGGCACTGCTGATATGCAGGACAGGCAACTGTGTCAGTTTAGCCAGGAGCCGTGAGGAATACCTGGGGTTCACATGCTTACCATGGAGCAGAGACACTGACAGGAAGTGTCACTGGCTGTGAAGTGCTGAGGATCAGTGATCCCACATTAAACTGTGACCAGGGCTCCTCGACTATGCATTTGTGTTTCATTGGTAATTTTCAGGTAAGAAACATGCTTGGAAGTCCAGACGAGGAACCTTAGACACACATCAGAATAAGAACCTGCCTCAGTTTTCTACCCACTCTAACCTTATATAAAGGACTTGTTAGGAAACAGGATGCCTAGCAGTTGAAGAATGGGCTGAGCATTGTTTCCTCTTAGTTTACTCCACCAAATAAACTTGAAACTGATTTGTAAATATCAACACGGGTCTAGGAACAGGAATAGAACATGCTGTCAGATTTCACCCACCCTGCTGCGAATCCTGCAAGCTACAGTAATAACCTGTCTGCAAGATATGCCCATTGTCACACTAGTGGCACAGCATTAGGGGACTAACCAACGACTTAAAAAAACAAAACTGGATTTAAGGCTCAATCCATGAGATCGAGTTCATACCTCAAACTATTAATGAAGGCAAGAACCTGAGACTGAAGAGACCACTGGTCCTATGGGACACCTACTATTATTCTGCTAAATGAACGTAACCATAAAACTATTCCTAGTGACATATTACTATAATGGACCACATGGTGACAGAGACTTTGGAGTGCACAGCCTCCTCTCAAGCCTCAGAGATTTATGGAGGTGGGGGGATTGTTAAGAACCAGAAGTGATGGGTGACTTAAAAAATGTTTTAATAACTTTAAAAAATTTAAAGAATCTAGAATACATTATTACTTAGTGATTATCACAAGTATGTTTCTGTCCTGACCACCAAGATGAGAAAGCAATTTCCTGTGAGGAACGTCAGTTAACTCTCTGAAATCTTCAAGTGAGAAAAGCTTCCAGCCTAGTTCTCTAGTTCCACCAGAGATCACCAACAAAACCACAAGTCCTGGCACCCGTCTGTGCTGCTACTTTTAACTCTCATCCTGACAGAACCTAGAACCACCCAGGAGGAGGTCTTGGAGGAATTGTTCAGATCGTGTTGTGCCGTGTGCGGGTCTGTGAGGGATCACCTTGATTGTTTGCTGAGGTGGGAAGACCCACCCATGTTTGTGTGACGCTACTTCACGGGCCGGACTGTGTGAAGAAAGCTGATGGCACGAGGGAGCAGGCTGGGAGGCAGACCCTTCTCACTGGCTTTAAGGAGGGCGTGATGGATTGACGGCTTGAGTTTCTGCCTCCAGTGCCTCTCAGTGACGATTCCTCCATAACCCGGAACGTGCGTCAAGTAAACCCTTCCCTCTCCTAAGTTGCTTTCCTCAGAGTGGTTGTCATGGCAACACAAACAAAACTAGAACACTATCTGTCTCAGGACACGCTCCTGAGTTTGACCTCCAAGTTGTGCAGTGCCCAGGAATCTACTCAGCTTACAGGTTCCTCCCAGGAATCTACTCAGCTTACAGGTTCCTCCCAGGAATCTACTCAGCTTACAGGTTCCTCCCAGGAATCTACTCAGCTTACAGGTTCCTCCCAGGAATCTACTCAGCTTACAGGTTCCTCCCAGGAATCTACTCAGCTTACAGGTTCCTCCCAGGAATCTACTCAGCTTACAGGTTCCTCCCAGGAATCTACTCAGCTTACAGGTTCCTCCCAGGAATCTACTCAGCTTACAGGTTCCTCCCAGGAATCTACTCAGCTTACAGGTTCCTCCCAGGAATCTACTCAGCTTACAGGTTCCTCCCAGGAATCTACTCAGCTTACAGGTTCCTCCCAGGAATCTACTCAGCTTACAGGTTCCTCCAAGGAATCTACTCAGCTTACGGGCTCCTCCCAGGAATCTATTCAGCTTACAGGTTCCTCCTGAGGCTCTGACAGCAGCTGCTCTGAACCCCGTGATCAGAAACACGGGTATTGAAAGTCTAAAATCCATGGGAAAAGAAACCCCGAGGGACAGATATTAAGTGTGCATCAAGAGAAGTGTATTAACCTCTCTCTTCAAGTATATTCTGGTGCCTTTTTTATTCATCTTGTTATTGTGAGACAGTCTGGTTTTATGGCCTTATTGGCCTGGACCTATGTAGGTCCTACCTATCTGGAACCTGTAGGCAATTCTCCCGCTCATTGCTTCTGCAAGCAAGGATTGCACGTTTGCATCACCACGAATGGCTTCCTTTAATCAACGTCTCTCTGTCTCTCTACAGCTGGGCATAAAATTCAGTTATCTGTGTCGGCGCGATCATTAGAAACGGCATCTCCAATTTGCTTTGAGCTGAACTAAATCGAATTAAAGCTAATCATTCTGGGGAAACACATTAAAAATGTACGGAAACCAGGTCTGCCTAGCAACCACAAAATAAAACTATGATTTATTTATTTATTTTTTTTTAGGCTCCAAAATTTTTTCAGGGTAATTCTCCTTGTATCTAATTCTAGATTTCTCAATATTAATGAGGGTAGATGTAAAAACTATATTATATTACAAGGTAATAAATAATATATCGAATCCATTAACCCTATAACGTGTAAGGGTAAATAGATGTGAACAAGTTTGCCTAAGTCGACCCAATTATTTAACCAGTTATTCTCCATTTAAAAATCCAACCTTCTGACTATACAGAACTCCATATACCTGGAGTTAGGAGAAGGAAGGGTGTAGAAATGTGAAATTTGTGTCAGCCAGCTGCAGAATCTGAATTCTGTTTCTGGGACCCACACGTTGGGAGGGGGGAAACCTTTTTCCATAAATTCCCCTCTGACCTTCACATGTGCACCATAGCACATGCTTCTCAGTATATATCTCTCTCTCTCTCTCTCTCTCTCTCTCTCTCTCTCTCTCTCACACACACACACACACACACACACACACACACACGTGTAAAAATAACCGCTGTGCATGCACTGAGGAGCAGGCAGCTTCCAGAATGACACGATGTCTCTTAAGGTTAAGTGGCCTGAAGGGGACCCTGAGTGCCTCTCCTAAATGCATTTAAATGCAATCGGACAGAGTACAGGGCTGTTACTGCCAGGTCGGTGAGGGCTCCTGTCTGTAAGATGCCAACCTCAGCTTGGCAGGACAGAGTGAGCAGAAAGGATATGAGGGATGGCGAAGAGCTGGGCAAACACGTGGAAGGAAGAGCCCCAGGCCATCTGCCAAGGGGCCACGTAGGCCAGGACGAACTGCAGCTTCTGAAGCAGGTCTCCAAGCTGAAAGCAGAGAGAGACAGGTTAGAGAAGACAGAGCCGGCCCTGGTCACCACATCAAGGTCACTCAAAGGACGATGTCTGTGGGGTAGAGGCCACAAGGTCACTGCTTGCTTCCGTGTCACAGTGTCATCTGTCCTGCAGGCCGTGTGAGACGTGTCTGATGATGCTTCCCAGAGGCCAAGGTCAACTAGAGCTGCGGCTGGCTCATTTCAGCAGGTCCACACATGGGCAGTGTATCTGCCCTTCTTATAGCAATAATCACAGCTGTTCTTCACAGGGGACATTTTCAGCATATCTGTACAAATCCCAGTGTCCTCGATGTTTCTCAGGCGTGTGTGTGTGTGTGTGTGTGTGTGTGTGTGTGTGCAGGTGCACATGTGTGTGCATGAATGGAAAGAACAGAGGTCAACTTCTTGTTTCCACTGGCATGGTCAACTTTGTTTATTTTACTTGTGTGTGTGAGTATGTGTGTGTGTTGTGGGTGTTTATATGTTTTGCATGTGTTTGTGTTCACATGTGTGTGCATGGTGTGGGTTTGCATATGTGTGTGAGTGTTTGTGTGTGATCACATGCGTGTGTAGTGTGTGTTTGTATGTGTTCACGTGTCATGTGTGGTGTGAGTGTTTGTGTTTACATGTGGGAATGTAGGTATGTGTTCCTATATGTGTGCATGAGGAACCAGAGGTCAGCCTCAGGTGTCATTCCTCCGGTGGTGGTTATTTGTTTATTATTTTGCACATATACATGATGGTGTGCATGTGTGTATACCTGTTTGAGTGTAAAGCTGCACATGTGTCCAGGTGAGCATGCATGTGGGGTTCAGGTGAGATCCAAAATCTGGGCCTCGTGCTGTGTGTCAAATGCCTTACTCACTGAGCCAGCTTGTTCTCTGAGACAAGGTTGCTCACTGGCTTGGAACCTGCTGATTCCTCTGGCCTGAAGCCCCAGGAATCCTCCAGTCTCTCTCCCCAGCACTGGGGTTCTAGGCATGCGCTACCAGTCAGCTCCCTGTGCAGGTTCTGTGCAGAAACGCAGGCTGCCATGATTGAGAGAAGCGCTTTACTGGCTGAGCGTCTCGTTTCCCTAGCTTGTTGCTCTTGGTGCTATTTCATCTGTGAGGCTCTAGTACTTGGAAAAATGGCTCCACCTATGGAGCTGCCGGTTAGAAAGGCCAGGTGGGCAGGGAGAACTACACCAGCTAGACAACCAGCACAAGCCCTGATAGCCAAGAGGACCTTGCTCTTGCAAGCCCTGTCAGTTCAAGGTCTCATCTTATTGTAACTATTTAAAATTGTGTGTGCATGAGTGCATGTGTGTGTGCGTGTGTGAATGCGTGTGTGCACGTGTGTGTGCATGTGTGCATGTGAGTATGTGTGCGTGTGAATGCGTGTGTGCACATGTGTGTGTGCATGTGTGCATGTGAGCATGTGTGTGTGTGAGTGCGTGTGTGCCCGTGTGTGTGTGCACATGCATGCATGCTCTATGGAGGGGTGCATGCACACCATGCTGCACGTGTGGAGGTCAGAAGCTAACAGTTTTGTATAGCCAGTTCTGTCCTTTGCTCTCACATGGGTTCCAGAGGTTGAACTGGGGTGGTCAGGCCCATACAGCAACTGCCTTCACCAACTGAGACACCTCACCAGCCCGATACGCCATCTCCTAAGTTCACAGGAAGCCCAGTCTCCGTGCCCTACATTGTCCCAGACGCTACGTTGATAACTCTTAGTGTAGTAGCTATTAAGAATTCCTCTCATGGCTCCTGTCTACGTAAAACTGTGAGCACAAGTGAGACTTGCTTAAGTGATACATACCCCCTTCCCCCCTCAAAGGCCTGAGTGACGGAAAGTTTCTCTGTTCCATTTTTCCCAGGGTGGTTGTGTCCTGGGAGGCTCTTCAGACACCTTCCCAAGAAGCTAGTAAGTAGGTCAGGCCCAGCCATGCAGTCAGACAGGCTGCTCCAGGGAGGGCCCATCTGTGAGCACGGAGCTTGTGTGGGTCCAGCACAGCGGCATTGTGATTAAATGAATCTATTACAATTATTTTTTGCTTAGCATGGCAGTTTGTATTTACGCATAAGCAAAACTAGTAATCAGACATCGAAGGCTTCCAAACCCAGCATTTTTCTTGCTCTAATTGTGCCCGGGGCCCCATCTCTCCTGGTGTCTCCTTTCCCTCATTCATGAGGGAAATCATGAATATCATGAAGGGTGTGATGCCAGCTTAATACATAATGCTAAACAGAAGTCTTGGGGGAGGGGTGACCTGGGCCATTTTCTGTCCGTGGAGAAGCCAGGGTTCCTTGATGTCAGCTCTTTCTATCTCCTTCCCTGCCTTTCCATGGATTCTGAGAAAAACTACGTGTGGAGGACTTGATGCTCGGACTATGTGGGTTTAAGACTATGGGCTGGAATGCCCTAGACAAATATTCCAACTCCCCATGTTCTCAAACAGGAGTTGACAGGGACAGTGGATAGTGAGAGAAACAGAGATCGTT
Organism: Rattus rattus; assembly: GCF_011064425.1. NCBI lineage: Eukaryota > Metazoa > Chordata > Mammalia > Rodentia > Muridae > Rattus > Rattus rattus. The sequence goes on from NC_046170.1 coordinate 45,321,276, forward strand.
TATGAAGAAAAAAGGCAGAGGCCCAGCAGCATGAGTCAGCAGACTGGGACCCCTATGGGCAATCTGTAGGTGTGAACTTTTCTCCACATGGGCTGTTCCATGTGGAGTTCCCAGTCTGGTTTATTTTATATGTTGTGGTGTGTGCATGGGCACGTGTGTGTGTGTGTGTGTGTGTGTGTGTGTGTGTGTGTGTGAGAGAGAGAGAGAGAGAGAGAGAGAGAGAGAGAGAGAGAGAGAGTATGTGACCTTTATGGGTAATCTGTAGGTGTGAACTTTTCTCCACATGGGCTGTTCCATGTGGAGTTCCCAGTCTGGTTTATTTTATATGTTGTGGTGCATGAGTGTGTGCATACACATGTATGTAGCCATGTGTATGCATGTGTGTCGCCATGCGTATGCATGTGTGTATACATTTATGTGTGTGCATCTTTAAGGGTCTCTCACTGGCCTGGAACTCACCTAGTAAGCTAGGCTGCCAGGTCATTGAGCCCCAGAGCTCTCTTGGCCTCCATCTCTCTGGAATTCCAAGTATGCACACCATGCCCAACTTCTCTGTCTTGTTTTTGGGTTCCGGCTCAGGCCCTAATGCTTGCACAGCAAGCACTCTAGCTACTGAACCACCTCCCATACACCCCTTAGACACTAATGTAACTACATTCTCCACCCCAGTCTCTTGGCACAGGAGTTCATCTACCACATTCCAGCTCTGACCCTTCTCTTCTGCTTCTGTAAGACACCGTCTCAGTGTCACTTGAAACAACAGGCCCTCCCTCCCCGGTTCCCATGTGGCTTCCCCAGACAGGCCACCAGCAGTTTCCAAGTCTCTTTCTGCCCCTTTCCTGTCCTCCTTCTCCACTGCTCTTCCGCTGTGCTGGTTCAAGTCCCTGTCATGAGCCATATGGGTGACTTCCAAAGGAGACATTGAGGTATTTGTTCTGTAATCCTTGCGCTCCAGAGGATGAAGTTCAAAGACACAGAGCTCACTGCATAGGAGGGCTTTGTTTCCAAACATCTCTCCTCTCTTCCTTCCCTTCCTTTCCTTCCTTCCTTTCCCTTCCCTTCCCTTCCCTTCCCTTCCCTCCTCCCTCCCCTCCCTCCCTCCCTCCCTCCCTCCTCCCCTCCCTCTCTCTCTCTCTCTCTCTCTCTCTCTCTCTCTCACACACACACACACACACACACTCAGACACTCACACCATCTAGAGTCACAGACATGTGACTCCTGGCCAGCTACACCTATTTCCCAATGTTTAGCCATCATGGGATCAGGCCCTAACTTGGTAGCACTCCTGCTCTGACCTCAGGGTCCCCATTACGATGCTTCTCCTGTTTTCACCTCTAAATGCTTAGAACACACCTCCTCTCCCCAAGTCTTTGCACCCCCCAGCCACCACGAAGCCTGAAACATGTGTCCCATCTTAAACTTCCGCACCTTTCAAAAACTTCTGTGATTTTCACGTGCCTGACACCCCCACCCCCTCCTTAAAGTGCCAGGTCAGCACCTTCGCTTTCCAGTCATGAAGGCTGACTGGGCACCTCTTCTAGAACCTTCAGTAGGATGACTCCTTACTGGAGAAGTTCCTGTCCTAGACTTGGCTGACAGCACCACAAAATACAGGCTTAGCCTGAGAGCCTGCACTCGAACCTAGTTCTCTCACACGCCATTGTGAGACCATGCAACAATTCACTTTACTCTCGTGCCTCAGTTTCCCTCTTATAAACTGAAAAGCACGGTCAGGAAAGCTGCAAAGATGGATGGGGTGTTCAGAGTGGTTCCTGGCCCATGCACAGTGCCAGGGCTGTGCTAACCGTCACACTGTTGGTCATTGAGAACCCTGGGACAGAGCTTGGCACCCGTAGAAACTTCATTGTGTGTGTGTACATGTTCACGTGTGTGCATGTCTGTACACCCGTGGGTCAGTGTCATGTGACCTCCTCAAATGCTCGCTTTCTTATTTTTGGAACTAGGGTCTCTCGCTGAATCTCGTGGTTGCTGCTGGTCAGCAAGCTTTCCCACCACCCACACAGAGCTGCAATGACAGGTGCGTGTCCTCGAGCTGGGGGTTTCATGTAAGGAATCTGAACTCGGGTCTTCATGCATATGCAGGTTACTTACCTTTCCAGTTGAGCCCTCTTCCCAGCCCAGGAGCTGCTTTTCGAACAAAGTGTTCTGAATTAAATTCTTTTGTAAAAGGCTGAACTCTATTTTTAAAAAGGCATTTTATTTTAAATGTAAGACCCACAAAGTACAAGGAAATGCCATTTAGAGATTGCTACAGAGACCCTGAACATGAACTGTGGTCCCCCCTAGCAAGGCTGCACACCGTGGCTCGGTAGCAATTATCCAATCACCATGAACAGTCCCACCATTAATTTTAATTTCCTGAGTGGCAAAAGCATGCTGGTTGAATTAATGGTCTGTGGAATTTCATGTTTAATGTGTTAGGGGATGGCTGGGTTCTCTCAGGTCATGCATACACACCCTCTTGCAAACGGTACTAAGACAAAGTGATTCTTACGGATGTCCCACGGCCAGCGGGATGTTGTGCAAGGACCGTGCCATCTTTGGTCTGCTTACGATCAAATATTCCTCCTAGCCACCAAGTGTCCTCCTCACACAACTTACTGAGACCCAGACAGATCTGGATGGACCAGGCAGATCCCAGCACATCGCAAGGGTTTTCTTGGTCTTGCAACTCTCATGAAGAGTTCGATGTAGTCAGGAATGACCTTAAACTTTTCATCCTCCTGCCTCCAACTCCTTAGTGCTAGGATTACAGCCACATGCCACCATACTTGATTTAGCTGGTCCTGGACTTTGTGCAAGTTAGGTAAGCATGTTACTGACCGAGACACATTCTCCTTCCTATATTACATAGGTGTCATAGGTGTGGTGTGTGTGTGTGTGTGTGTGTGTGTGTGTGTGTGTGTGTGTGTGTGTGTGTGTATGTTGACAAGCATACATCCGTGTGGTCAAAGGCCAGAGATGGAAGTCAGGAGTCTTTCCTCAAGTGCTCCCGCCATTATATTTTGAAGCAAGGTCTCTCACAAAGCCAAGGGCTCACCAGTTCAGTTAAGCTGATCGGCCAGTGAGATTCATCCTTCTCTGCTCTCCCATGACTAAGATCTTATAATTATAGCCAATACACCCGGTCAATGAGTGATTCCTGAAAGCATTGCTGCCTGCAAACCCAGCACTGGAAATTTCTAGAAAGCCTCTAGGACATACATTAAGAGAATGCAGTATTACTACTGTTAGGAACCATCATGTAGATGAGCATTAGACACCCCCCCACACACCACACACACACACACACACACACACACACACGCACACACACACACACGTACACACACACACACCACACACACACACACACACACACACCACACACACACACACACACACACATACACACATACACACACACACACACACACACACACACACATACACACACACACACACACACACACACACACATACACACACACACACACACACACACACACACACACACACACACACACACATACACACACATACACACATACACACACATATACACACATACACACACACATATACACACACACATACACACATGCACATGCACACACATGGGTCTTGCAGGCAGAACCTTTCTGGGGGACGTGACTTCTCACTGTCAGGACAGCTGCCTGCTTCGTTAAAGCTATGTTTGGGGTGAGATTCTTGCTCCTCACTGCAGCAGCTTTCTGACGTTTCTCTCTGCAGACAAGGGGTGAGCTTGGAGAGGAGTAGGATAGGCTGGGGCTCTCTCATCCTTCACAGGATGCCTGTTTCTCTGCCCTTTGTCTCTGCTCCTCCCGACCCCCTTCAGCTGTTCTCCTAGCCTAAAGTTGATTACTCAAATGATAGCCCTAAGCTCTCCTTCAGTTGGAGAAAACAGGAGAGTCCCTACTTTGGGTCTTTCTGAAATCATTGGTATTTTAACCCATAATTCACAAGGATCATAGGAGGTGGCTCACATGACACAGCAGTTCTCTCGCAGTCATGAGGCTCTGGGTTCCAGCCCCAACATTGTACAGAGTGAATGTGGCGGTGCACACCTATAATACCAACACCCAGGAGGGGGATGCAGAGAGATCATAAACTGAGGCTGTGCTCCTCAGGTTTTTTTTTCTTTTTTCTTTTTTTCAGAGCTGGGGACCGAACCCAGGGCCTTGCGCTTGCTAGGCAAGCGTTCTACCACTGAGCTAAATCCCCAACCCTGCTCCTCAGTTTTTTGTCAACTTGACACAAACTTACACATACCTGGGGAAGGGATGTCTCAATTGATGGACTGTCTTTATCAGACTGGCCTGTGGCCAAGTCTGTAGGGATTTTTTTTTATTAACGACTGGTATAGGAGGGTCCAGCCCAACTGTGGACTGTGTCATCCCTCAGCAGGGAGACCTAGATTAGAGAGACTCAGTAGGCAGCACTCATCTATAATGGTTGCCTCATTTCTTGCCTTTGGCTTCCTTTGATGATATATTATAAGAGGTATATGAAATAAACCCTTTCTCCCCAGGTTGCTTTTGATCAGAATTTTTATCACAATAATAGAGAAGCTAGAATACAAATTGGTATCAGGAGTGGGAATTTGTTGTGATGGACCCCACCACATGGCTTTTATGTCTTGGACTATTATATAGGAGGAAGGTAGATGACTTTAGAGCTTTGGTCTGGAAAGACACTGAATGCCTAGATGCCCTGTTGTGGGAACTTGGGAGGAACTGCTTAGGGAAATGCAGACGACAGAGGTCTGGCTTGTGAAGCATGAGAAGGATTTGAGAGTGTCTCAACAACTCTATCAGCACCATTAAGAGGATATTTTGAAGAAAAACCAGTGGCTTCTGGCCATCTGGGGCTGAAGAATCAGCTGCAGTTAAAAAGAGGCCAGCAGCAATGAGGAAACCTTTGCTTTCTTAGGACAATCGATGCTGTTTAGCTGGGTATAAAACCTTTACTTTCTTAGGACAATCAATGCTATTTAGCTGGGTATAAAACCTTTGCTTTCTTAGGACAATAGATGCTGTTTAGCTGGGTATGCAGAGCCAGTGGTGGTGAATAAGAGTCCAGTTATTATTGAGGTTAAAATCTGAGAAGTGTTTGCTCAGGGTCAGCATACACTGTGGTCTATAAAAGGCCAAGGAAGACCCTAAGGTTAGTAGCCAAACTTGGCAAGTAGAGTCATCTCCCATGTGATATTAGGTTTGAAGACATAGGGGAGACAAGGGCAGTAGCTAAGGCTTGGCACTGTGAGATGCCATTACTGAAAGGACAGCCTCAGTTACAGTGGAGGCTCCAGATTAGGGAGGCTCATGAAAAGAGGCTTGGGACCTCTATGAGGATGAGGATCACTAGATCCTCCCCTGAGGGTCTAACTACCACTTCTTGCTGTCTCAGTGCACATGGAGTTGCCAGGTGTTGGATTACAAAGTAGGAAAAGCTCTGGTGAGAGATGTGGACCTTGCAGGTCTGTAGTTGTCTGAGTGAGACATGCTATATTTCCTGTGGGGCAACTGTCAGTGTGTCTCTCAAGATCCTGTCAATAACCCCAATAAGTTATTTGGTCCGTGAAGCTGGCGTTCAGTGGGATCCTGACTTTGGTTTATCTATATTGTCTTTCATTCCTGGTGAATTGTTTTTCTCTAAATTTCCCCAGAAAAAGTCAGGCAGCATAGCACACACCCTCTCCATCACTGAAAATGAAGGAAACAAGCCAGGGACTTGCCTTGGTGAAGACAATGGACACCATGAAGAAATCCAGGAGGAAACTCTCAGAAACGTCCTTGTAGTCGAAGTGGAAGAAGACGACTGTGAAACCAAGGTTGGCGAACTGGTGAACTGGGTTACAGAATGACGTCCTCAGTAGCTTCATGCCTGCGGTGATCATCAGAAAAATGTCCCAGCTGTGAAAAACAAGAGGCCCGGTCAACGTCACGTGATGCCCTATAATCACTATGGTCCCCTGAGGTCAGACTATGCAAATACCATGCGCAGGCCCAGAAGGCCAATGTGGAGGTCCTGGCACTGTCCACATCTGCACACAGGGAGCAGGGCCTCAGAGAACAGGGTGACCATCTGAGGTTTCAGGGAAAAAGCTTCAACGGAGGAGACTTGGTCTGAACTGACTCCTTGGCCCATCTCTTTTACCACTGAAGATGTTTTATGTCTGTCCTGGTTAGGTTTAACTGTCAACCTGACCCAGCCTAGAGTCATCAATCGGAGAAGAGAGTCTCAATATTGAGGTATTGCATGGATCAGCCTGGCCTGCAGCATGTCTGTTGGGGATTGTCTTCATTACTAACTGACATAGGAGTGTCAAGCCCACTAAAGGCAGCACCAGGCAGGCATGGTTGTGTAAGGAAGCTAGCTAAACGTGGACCTGGGAGAGAGAGCCAGCAAGCACCATTCCTCCAATGGTTTCCGCTTCAAGCTCTGTGGGAAACAGTCTAAGAACAGAGTCATGTGAGGGGAATTCTGAATGCTTGTGAGAAAACTCCAAGAAAACAAGACAAGAGTCTTGTGACCTCAGTTTCTTCAAGAGCATGGACTTTGTTCTTGGGATGTGTCTTTGTGTCCCTCTCGGGTGTATTGGATAAGGAGTGAGTTTACTTCAGCTGTTGTTCCTCATATGGTTGCTGTATGGAATAGCATGTTTTTGCCATGTGCAGCTTGTCTTTGCGACTGTATTATGCTTTTATTCAGGTGACTCTTCTTAACCTCAGGAGTATGAACCATCTGATGCGCCAGATAAAACTGACTCTTGCCTGAGACTTTAGCGGGCCTCAGCATTAGGTTCTGCTCTGGGTTCACACCGCAGACTAGAGTGGTTAAGTAAAGCTCTCTCCTACTTCAGTTCCTGCCCTGACTTCCCTCAGCAAGAGACCCGGCAGTGTAAGCCTAGTAAGTCCTTTCCTCTTCTAAGCTGCTTTTGGTCTGAATGTTTTTATCACTGTGACAGAAAGGAGATTGGGGCACTATCCATCAAAGATGGTGTCCCAGAGTCCTGTTCTCCTCGGCAGTCACAGAATGCACTCAGGGCATATCTGAGGGCATGGGTGCCACGTAAGAGCGTTCCACAGAAAAACCTAGACAGTTACAAGACACACAGTGTGCTGTCTGAGCTAGGGTCTGCTCCACGTGCACTGCCTCATGACAAGCGACCTTCTGAAACAAGAACGTGGAAAGAGCCAACATTATGCTCCAAGCACTGAGACAAATGGAGTTTTTATTTTTTATAAAGCCGTTTCAACTTCACACCTTTCCTCCAAGGTTTCTTGTTTGCTGCTCTAGTGATCTTCTGACCTTTCAAGTCAGTCCCCTAATTTTTCTCTCTCACGATATCGGTTAAATGGCTGACCAAGGCAGACGTGTGGGAAACCTTCCCTTCTACAGTATTGCTGTTCTGCATCTCCTCCCACCGTAACAGTGTATTTGGCCAGTGACTTCTCACCTTCCGTCAGAAGGCCAGGTCTGCAAATTACCAAGCGGATTCCCACCTGTAAATTCAGAACTAATTCTCATCTATGAAACCAGTGATTTAGCCTCACACCGCTCATGCTTGCAAGAACACGGGCAGCTTGGCGGTGGGACGTCTCTGATGCCCCACCTTTTGTATGATGAGGCACCTCTCGATAAATGCAGGAAGTGAGAGTAGGGTTGTTTCCCCTCTCCCCCGAAGTATGCATGATATTTGCTAAATGAAAGTGATCTGGAGCAATTTGTGAAGCTTGGAGCGCAGCGGTGAAGACCCTGGGATTTCCACTTCACGCTGAGCTCCTGTCACCTGAGGAGCATCATCAACCGCTCTTCTGCAGGGAGATGTTCAGACCCCCGATGTTTATCCGTGGCACCACTGTGGGCAGACCAAACCTCGTTTGCATCCCTGTCACTGAACACTTAGTGTCTGTGCGGAATGGATTTGAACAGGAAACCACCCTGGCTCCTCTCAGTATTCACGGGCTGTGACGTTGGATTCTGCAGCCTGCTCGGAGGAATCCCAATCAGTTCCAAAAACATTGTGATTCACATTAGTGTGAGCACAAACGGCCGTCCACTTACTGGGTGCCGAGTCTCCTGTAGTTGCTTATGGAGAAGGCATCAAGCGTGAGAGCGTTCAGGACTATGGCGGGATATAAGAGATACTTTTCGAAACACTGAAGCCACACGTAGAGTCTCTCGAACCACATTAGATGAGCGATATCTGAAAGAAATACAAAGCCCACTCTGAGTAGAAGCTCTTTCAGGTCAGTAGCACGTGCTCTTCCCTTGCAGCAGGCCGTGGTGGGCCAGGTCTCCATGATGACTGTCTCCCTCAGCTGAGAGTCTGCCCCGTCCACAGAGGACAGCACACAGGTCAGCACCCGTGTTTTCGAGACAACTGACTTCCTCAGGTATGATTTATGGGTGGTGAAACACAGTCATAGCCCATCCCATCACCCCTCCAGCCTCACAATATTTTACTTTCTCGGTCACGAAATCCTTTCTCTCTATAGCAAATTCTCTTCAAATAAGACAAATAAATGCCAAGCCTCCATATATAAATATTTATATATGGAGACTCGGCACTAATTATATATATTTGGATAAGGACAATAATCTTTATCTGGGGTTGGTAACAAAGGAAAACAAAAGATATGTCAGTCTCTACTAAAACAGGGAAAACCAAGTTCATAAAGGGTTATGGATACAGAGGAAGGAACATACCCTCCCCGCCGCTCCCCTCCTCTTCCCCCTCCCATCTGCCCTCCCCTCCTCTGCCTTCCGCTCCCTCTTCTCCCCTCCCTCCCCTTTCCCTTCCTCTCCTCTCCCCTCCTCCCCCTTCCATTCCCTTTCATCTCCTTTCCCATTTTAATCTCCCGAAAGATCAGCTGTTTAAATTTCTCTCTTTATAATTTTTTCCCCTGATTTCTCCGTTTATAAGAAATCAACAGTGTCAGATTGAGGCCATCATATCAGAAACGTTCAACCTGCTTCCGAAAACACATCGCAGAATTCTATCAACATTTGTCACCAGTTCGGAGAAACACGACAACCTTAAAGGGAGAGAGAGCCAAGCTGTGTCACCACAGCGCGTCACAGGAAACTGGGAAGCGCCATGGCTGGAGGGAGTAGGGAGCCATCTGGCCGGGGAAGGGTGTGCATGGCAGATCCTCAAAAACGTGTCATATTTACTTTTAGGAAATGGTATTTTCCACTGTGTGGCAACAAGAGTGGCTTGAGATGGGGCGAGGGGGAGGTGGGAGTCTTCCCACCGAGGCGACAGGGCCTTGCTGCAGACCATGATAAGAGAAGCCGGTGGCCATGGCCCTGTTACTCACTGAAGAAACAGAAAGCAAGAAATGTCAATGGGAACCTGGCCAGAGACGGCTCTGAACGCAACACCAGAGCTTGTCAAATATGTAAAAGTGGAATGATTTATTCAATGAGCCCCAACCATCCAAGCTGTGTGTGTGTGTGTGTGTGTGTGTGTGTGTGTGTCTGTGTCTGCATGTGTGGCTGCGTTTCTGTGTTATCTGTGTGTCTGTCTATGTATCTATGCATGTGTCTGAGTGTAGGTGAGAAACCACGGTCCCCACTGCTGCTCTAAGCCATGTGTCTAAGATGTTAGCATTTCAAGGAGATTCAGGGTAGTTTGGATGTGAATCGTCCCCACAGGTTCGTGCGTTTGCACACTTGGTCCCCATCTGGTGGTGCTTTTCTAGGACACTGCGGAACCTTTAGGAGTGTGGTAGTTAACCGGAAGTTGCCACTGTAGCTTGGGCCTTGAAGGAGATGACCACTTCTGGGCTCGGCCAGAGCTTGCTTCTCTCCTCTCCTTTCCTTTCCTTTCCTTTCCTTTCTTTTCCTTTCCTTTCCTTTCCTTTCCTTTCCTTTCCTTTCCTTTCCTTTCCCTCCCTCCCTCCCTTTCTTCCTTCCTTTCTTTCTCTCTTCCCTCCTTCCTCCCTCCCTCCTCTCTCTCTCTCTCTTTCTTTCTTTCTTTCTTTCTTTCTTTCTTTCTTTCTTTCTTTCTTTCTTTCTTTCTTTCGTTGTTCCCTCCCTCCCTCTCTATTTTTAAAGATGTATTTATCTTATGTAGATGAGTACAGCATTGAGTATGATTGATGAGGGCATTAGATCCCATGACAGATGGTTGTGAGCCACCATGTGGTTTCAGGGAACTGAACTTCTGGAAGAGCAGTCAGTGCCCTTAGCCTCCGAGACATCTCTCCAGCCCAGAGCTCCTTTCTTAAACTGGAGCGACAGAGAGGCCCTGTTATTAACTCTGCGTCCACAGTGTCTGAGCTGCTCCAGCCTCCCCACCACAGTGGACCGTGATCCTCTGCTTCTCCTTTCCATCGTGTTTGGTCACAGAGAGGAGAAAAGCAACTGCCAGGAGCCCACAGCCTGACTTTGCCCATCCCCCAAAAGGCCAGGCCACACAGACAGAGGTAAGGATGGTTGATGCCTGCACCTTACAGAATGCTGTCACCAGGCACATGATGCGTGGTGATGGCCGTGGAGGCGTTCCATGTCTCGCTTATGTGGGGAAAAAATTAACCTGAAGAACCAAATCCAAAATCAATAGACAGCATCTGAGACCTAGAGCTGAGGCTGTCCACCTGCCTCACTAGAACCCACCAGCCACCTGATACTTCTATCAGTAGAGTGCCTTGATTTACAACTGTGTTCTTACTGTAAAATCCTCAGGAATATTTACCACGTTTGCATATGCATTTAGGGGTAACCCAAGACGTTTGGGCCATGGTCCCACGTTTGGCTCTAGATTAAGATCTCTTCTTTTTTGGGGTTGGGGATTTAGCTCAGTGGTAGAGCGCTTGCCTAGGAAGCGCAAGGCCCTGGGTTTGGTCCCCAGCTCGAAAAAAAAAAGAACCAAAAAAAAAAAAAAAAAATCTCTTCTTTTTTAAGGTGAGAGTTAGGGGGTTTACTTTGCTGTTGCTGCTGCTGTTGTTGTTGTTGTTGAGTTAGGGTCTTCTCATGTAGCCCTAGCTGGCTCAGATCTCACTGTGAAGATCAGGATGGCCTTGAGCTCAGAGACATCGGCCTCCCCAAGTCTCCTGAGCACTGGGATTAAAGGCCCGAGCTGTCAAGGTTCTCTGACAACTGTGTTTGTGCAAAGTGTTTGCTTACTGTTTTATAGAGCCCTAGACATACACGCAAACATACAGTAAGGTGGAATGGAGGGAGAGAAAGGGAGGAAGGAGGGGGAAGGGGATGGAGGGAAGGGAGAAGAAGAAGGAAAGGGAGGGACAGATCATTACGGAACAGCAGAGTTGAAGTGGGTCTGAGATCTCCCAGCTGCCAAGCTGTGAGGTCAGGGTCTGTTTACTTACCTTCTGATGGAAAATTAATTTCATTTTAATTCCTGCCTGTCTCAGGATCCCGCCAACCTCAGTAATGTATTCTAATGAGATGCTTCGAGCTCTGGGCCTGCAGATCACACCGTGAATGTTTATGTTGGGGGCAGACAGGGGCGCATCGAAATTGACCAGCGATAGAGAAGGATGATTACACAAAAGCCCAAGTCCTGAGTTCTGAGATTTTAACTCGATCCTTTCTTGTGAGACAAGCAGAGAAAGCTAATAATAAGATAAGCTAGCAAATGAGATAACATGACAAACGTGTGTCCTCGGTCCCCATATCGTCTCTGCAGTCATACACGGCACAGTGAAAAATAAAAGCTGCATGATCGTATTTTATAACTGCCTCTTTGGAACATCCTGGATATGCAAAGAGGCCATAAAAACACATTACCGGAGAATTGTTCTTCCTCTTTTCCTCAGAATATGAGGCCCCATGAGCGAGAGAATGCAAAATAATGACGCCATTTACAAGTTTATGGCTGCTCACTGCAGTTCGATGCTTTAAATTTTCTTAAAGGGTTTTCAGGTTGTGTTTTGCTTAGGTGCCCGTGGGACTACAATGGTCTTCCCAATGATTAAAAATTAATCAGGAACCCTCAGGATGCTGTCGAGGTTTGTAAACCCATCTCCTATTCTGATCAGGATCCAGCAGAGGCTGGAAGGTTTGAGGCTCTCTGCTCCGGGCATTGAGGGGGTCACCCCTGAGGCATCTGTGCTGGAGAAACCCTACTGAGTGGAATGAACATCGGGGGTTAGCAAATGGCCATGGACCATCTGTGATCTACAGGTACCCCTGCTCTCTTTGTCCTTCTGGGCTGGAACTATGGCTGTAAAGTCCTTCCAAGTGACACACGTGCTACCCTTCCATTCTCCATAATGGCTGCACTTACATCCCAGGGCTGCTCTGCCCTTGGACCCTGCCCAGCATAATCTCAAAGTTCATGACCTTTCTTTTCTCCCATAACCTCATCCTGCTTCAGGGCTTCCTGTGACCCATCCCATGCCTGGAGGTCTCTTCCTCTCCTGTGAGGCTGACTGACCTCCTCTTCGGGTCTGTTTAGTGTCCCCTCACATCTGAATTAGGACTCTCTGCTGATGATGAAGGGGAGCCACAGCTGTACCACACAGCACTCTGTCCTTTCTCTGTGATGGCCGCCCAGTGACAGGGAAGATGCGAGGTCTAGTTAGGCACCTGACAAAGGAGGCAACCTGGCAGATCAAAGTGGGGGGGAGGATGTGGGGGTGTCCTTCCAGGGGGACCGCCTGCCTGGTGGGTCAGGATAAAATCCTAAGCCCTGCGATGCTCTGTCTTCTGCTTTGGAAGTGCACTCCGGACTGTCTTTGGCATGCGCTGGGTACTTTACATTTTTGATGGAGCAGGCTTGACACCGTGGCAAACTTTCAAACACATAAAAGGCTGAAGAGCAATAGGAGGGACTGACATGTTTACATACGTGGTATGCACACACACACATATACAGACATACATACATACCATGTATATATACATATACACACATATATACATATACACATACATATATACATACATGTATATACATATATACATACACACACAGACACACACACACACACAGACACACACACAAACAGACATACACGGATGCATATGAATGCAGAGGCCAGAAAAGATATCAGATCCCCTGGAGCAGAACTTGCAAGCAGTTGTGAGCCAGCAACAAAGGTTCTTTGCAGAGCACTGTGCATTTGTCTACTTGAAACAAGCTACAGGACCTCAACTAATGGAACACACCCAGGAGACCTGGCTGTAGCCACACCTGTAGGGCATGTTCTCACATAGCGATGGATGGGGGAAGGGCCCAGCCCATTGTGGGTGGTGTCACCCCTGGGCTCTGTGTGGTATAAGAAAGCAGGCTGAGCAAGCCATGAGGAGCGAGCCAGTAGGCAGCACCCTCCACGGCCTCTGCATCAGCTCCTGCCTCCAGGTTCCTGCCCTGCTTGAGTTCCTGCCCTCGTGGCTTTGGTAATGAACTGTTAAATGGAACTCAGAGTGGAGTTAACCCCTCCCTCCCCGAGCTGCTTTCAGGCATGGTGTTTCACCACAGCAACAGAGACCCTAAGGCAACAGCCACATTCATCTTTTTCCTTCTTTCCTCCCCCCCTTCCTTCATTTTGACGACACTTAAAATCCTTACAGCACCAAGAATTCATTTGATACAAAGTCCTCCTTTTAAGATTTCTGCCCACACCCTAGTGCTAACGGAATCTGCCCTTATAATTTGCATCTGTGTGGGGACAGCACGGCTCCTTCAGGAGGTGGGGGTTCTGCTTGAAGAAGAGCACCGCCAGCCTAGGAATGGGCTTTTGGGGGTGCCACCAGACCCCTGGTTCCAGCTTTGCCATTTTTTTTTTTGTCCTGGTCCTCCCTGATGTGAACAGCCTCTGCTTCATTCCCCTACCAGCATGAACTGAACTGTTCTGATAGGCCATCCCTGCTGTGGAAGACTGAAAGCCCTGGAACTGTGAGTCCCTAAAACCTTTCCTCCCTAAGTTTGCATTCTATAGACCCTTTCTCCTTAGGGTGCAGATGACAGCTCATCCTCACTGCAGTGACAGCTTACAACTGTCACCTCTGCCGCTCAGTCCTTCTGGCCCCTGGCACGGGAAGATGAGGGTCTCAGACAACCAGAGAGGCCAGAGGAGGGGCGTGAGAAGCCTCGTTCGTAAGGCGACAGATAAGCAAGTCAGGTACACCCAAGGCACAGAACAAACACTGTAGCATTATTTAGAAGAATTACGTAAATCAACAGGCTATCCAAGAGGAAGTGATTTTTCTTGGAAAGGAGGCATCAGAGATGGGAGGGGTCGGGCTGACAGGAAGCTGCTGCTTTTCACGACGGTTTGCTCTATTTGATTTCCACACTCTCAGTCACTCTGACAGACGTGAAAGATGCGTGAGAGAACGTGGCATCCCTCCGAGTCATGTCTGTGCTATGCAGAGACCAGTCAGCCTGCAACGGGGACCAGCTTCGCTACAGTGCAAGGTAGTTCTCACGCAGAACTACAAGTCTGGGACTTGTTACTAAATCACTAATAGCACATTTATATATATATATATATATATATATATATATATATATAATATGTGTATATATATTGCTATTTAAATGAGATTCTCAGTTGATGTGTTTTATAATTTACATACTATAATTTACATAATGTAATCCTCACTCGTTTTATTCTAATGCATGGAAAAATGAACGTCTAAAGGTTTCCCCACTGGCATGCTTCTCAGGGTGTTCTTTTACCTGCCCTCTACCTCCAGAGGTTTCCTTGTACACACCAGCCTGCAGGGACCCTCCCTTCCTTCTTTACAAAGCAATGGGCAATTTGTTCATTTAGCCAACATTTACTGAATCGCACCAGGTACCAGATTCAGCACTCCTGTTACGGAGTCCCGTGTGTTTCCTAGTTCATCTGAATATCCATCCACAATGACTAACATTCATTGTCAACTTGAGTGGCAGGGGACATGAGCCTCTGGGCACAGCTGTGAGGGACGATCTAGATCAGGTTAATTGAGGTGAGAAACCCTCTTTAATTATGGACGACGCCCTTCCACGGCCTCGGGTCCAGGCTGAAGGAACAGGAGAAAGCTGAATGCTGGCATTGGTTTGTCTCTGCTTTCTGACCATGGATGCCATGTGATCAGCTGTCTCTAGCCCCTGCAGGTCAGACCTTCCCTGATGAGATGAACTGCTCCTTCAAATGGAGAACCCAAACAAATCTTCTCTCATTAAGTTTCTTTGGTTAGGTATTTTTGCTGCAGGAAGAAGGGCGAGAACATCCATCCTCCGCCTGCAGGTGTCACTGTTGCTTCAGTTGTCAACTGGACAACCCCCCCAAGGGACCCACTTGTCAACTGGACACCCCCAAGGGACCCTCTTGTCAACTGGACATTCCTGAGGGACCCTCTTGTCAACTGGACACCACCAAGGGACCCTCTTGTCAACTGGACATTCCTGAGGGACCTTCTTGTCAAATGGACATCCCCAAGGGACCCTCTTGTCAACTGGACATTCCTGAGGGACCCTCTTGTCAAATGGACACCCCCAAGGGACCCTCTTGTCAACTGGACATTCCTGAGGGACCCTCTTGTCAAATGGACACTCCCAAGGGACCCTCTTGTCAACTGGACATTCCTGAGGGACCCTCTTGTCAACTGGACACCCCCAAAGAACCTGCTTGTCAACTGGACATCCCCGAGAGACCCTCTTGTCAACTGGATACCCCCAAAGAACCTGCTTGTCAACTGGACATCCCCGAGAGACCCTCTTGTCAACTGGACACCCCCAAAGGACCCTCTTGTCAACTGAAAACTCCCAAGGGACCCTCTTGTCAACTGGACACCCCCAAAGGACCCTCTTGTCAACTGAACACTCCCAAGGGACCCTCTTGTCAACTGGACACCACTGAGAGACCCTCTTGTCAACTGGACATTCCTGAGAGATACTCTTGTCAACTGGACACCCCCAAAGGACCCTCTTGTCAACTGGACACTCCCAAGGGACCCTCTTGTCAACTGGATACCCCAAAGGACCCTCTTGTCAACTGGACATTCCTGAGAGACCCTCAATGAGGAACTGTCTCCAGTATACTGGCCTGTGGTAAGTCTGAGGGGACATTCTCTTGATGGATGACTGATGCGGGTGGCTGGGCAGCCCATCATGGGCTGGTGTCCTGGTGCTCTAAGAAAGCAGGCTGAGCAAGCCAGGAAGCAACACTCCTCCATGGCCTCTGCTTTCAATTCTTGACCCAATTCCCCTCTGTGAAGGGGCAGGACCTGAAAGTCAAGGTAAACCCTTTCCATCCCAACTCGCTTTTTGTCCTGGTGTTTACCACGGCAGCAGAAAGCAAAGGACAGAACTTCTCCACAAGCCGTCTATGACATGGGCCATGGACCCTTACCGAGGTGCCTCTCCTGTCTACCCCTTTAGATCTTGGTAAAATGGCAACAATTTGAGCTCAAGTAGCACATGGAATCGCTGAGGTTAAATAGCACACCAGCCTGGTGCTGTGGCCGGACTCTTCTTCGGGGAGGAGCTGTGGGAACTGGAGCCTGGGTTGTGAGCGTTCGTTTCTCCTCCGAAGGTAAAGGTTTCAGACACAGTTCCTTGCTCATCACTCCTTCTCCATCTTAAACGGTTCGCAGTCCAGGCAGCTTCTGGTTCCAGCCAGAGCCATCCCCTGCCTACCACAGGCTCTCCGTGCTGGACGGTGCTGCCACTAATCCTACCATATCTTCCTTCCCTCTTCTGACCTTTTCCTGACCTCCCCTTTGTCATCATAAGATGCCAAAGTCTCTAAATCCAGAGCCTCCTGGAGTCCTTTGGTGCCTCCGCCCACCCCGTGCACAACCGAACTCTAGTTGTAACCAAAGGTCACAGTGAGCTGACCGTGTGCACCCAGCAGCTCTAGGCAGTTTCAATGCCTTAGTATTTACTGGGAATTCATTTTGAATGTCTGAAAGTAGGACCAGGTCATTTGTTCTTCCGTCTGTTCATGCGTGTGGGGCAGGAAACTGCAGGGCAGGAAACTGCAGAGCAGAGGGGCTTACGGAGTTTTACCCAATTTACATTTTAATTTTTTTTTATGTAGAGGCAATTTTTTTTTATGTATCTACCCATGTAGATACAGCTACTGTCTACACAAAGCGAGTTTGTGGAAACTCAAGAATCCAGGGCCGGGTAGCTAATGTTCGAGTATGGAGTGGTTCTCTCCTCAGTGACCAGTCACTGTGACCAGAATTGTAACCGTCAAGCGTGAGCAACAGATGCTAATCTCCCTATGAAACCAATGAGCAGTGACTACGCTAACAGGACTTTATAGCTAATTTGACAGACGTCCTCTCCAGTTCCACCTGAGTGGCCTGTTTTGTGAGACGCCTAGACTCCGCTCTTGTAACTATGGGCAAACGCACAGTCAACCCCGCTGCCTCCGAAGAGTGCAGCACTGTGGCACCAATCGCACTCACGGGCAGAGCTGCACACTTGGGTCACAAGACGGACACCCACCGCATTGCTGTCCCTCCCAAGACTGGGACACTGACCTCTTGCCTCCCGCTGCTGGTACTCCTTACTCTTGAGCACAGGGTGGGAAATCCACATCCAGGGGTGGTGCTTCCGGAGCTGAGGGAGCAGGTGGTGTGTGATGAGCCCCACGGTGCCCGCCAGGGCAAAGAGCACGATGCTGAGAAAAGGCTGTGGGGAGGGGGAGGTCAACGGTCAACACAAACACACTCTTGAGTAATGCAGGCATCTGCCATCACGCCTTCCCTCCTGTGTTTTTTTTTTTTGGCCTGTGCATGTCATGTATGTGCAGGTACACATGCACACACATGCATGAAAAGGTCAGCGGATAATCTTGGATGTCATTCCTCAGGTCCCATTTGTCATCTCGGTTTTCTGAGACAGTCTCTCACTGGCCTGGAATTCACTCAGTAGTCCAGGCTAGCTGGAAGGCTTGTAAGGCCACCAGGGTACTGACTGAGCCTGCCCCCTACCCCTGCCCTCTCATAGGAAGACCTGTGTGCTGAGAACTGCTATGAACAAGGTGGGGGAGTGACCCCTGGAAGAGACTGGGAGAATTCTGCCCCCGGCATCACACCCCACATTGTCTCTTTTCAAAAGTAGAGACCAGCACACTCAGCTGATAGAGCAGTCCTGGGAGGATGTGGCCGTGGTGGACGTCCCTTGTTTGTGACAAGGCAACAATATTCTGTAAGAACTGTAAGGCAGGATACCATGTAGCCTCTGCTTAGATTGTTCTCAGTATATATATATATATATATATATATATATATATATATATATATATGTATGTATGTATGTATGTGTATGTATATGTATATGTATATGTATATGTATATATTTGTGTGTGTGTGTGTGTCTCCAAATAGCCATCACTGTGGCTTAGTCCAGATACAGTGACTTCTCCCTCTACTGATGGAGGTCTGGTGTCTGTTCCCAGCCTGTCACACTGACAACTGTCCGTGATTACAAACTGTTCATCACTCTTAGAGACAAAATGACTCCCCCAGGGAGAGGAAGTGACACACAGAAAGGTGACCCAGGATGTGGCTCTCAGTGTGTGTGTTCCTTGAGGCTCTCCCCTGACTCCTCTACCCTTCTGTGCTCTCATTCCATGCTTAGCTTCCATCAAGAGAACAGCAAGGGGTGCAGAGCCTTGGGGCCCAGAGCCTTGGGGTATAGAGCCTTGGGGTGCACAGCCTTGGGGACACCTACCCGTAAGGACAGGAAGACAGTGCTGGCACTGACTGCAAAGGAGAGGACAGCAGCTGCGGAGCAGATGACGAGGTCCGATCTCAGGACGTCCTTCTAGGAAGAGAAGATTGGCTGTGAGGTCAGCTCTGTGTGGCTTCCTCCTGGCGCTTGCCAGGTGAGTCAGTGGCAGGGTGCTGACCCTCTGCACTGCTCACTAAGACACCCCAGAGCTAAGCTAAGTACACTAGCTTAGTCGCCGGCTCCCACTGTGGACGTCTCCGGGAAAGGGAGGTAGGTATGGTGCTTGTGGATTAACATACATGCGCTATTGTGGAGAGAACATGCATGTCTACACATGAGAGGCCT
The DNA here is from genome assembly GCF_011064425.1 of Rattus rattus. Lineage (NCBI taxonomy): Eukaryota > Metazoa > Chordata > Mammalia > Rodentia > Muridae > Rattus > Rattus rattus. The sequence goes on from NC_046170.1 coordinate 45,340,301, forward strand.
ACGGTTCCTTCCCACAAACTCGGACGGGATACTGAGTCCCCACAGACCTTTCGAAGTCCCGCAACTCAGACTCTCACAAAGCAGGGCTGATGCTAACCAGTCTCGACGCGGTCCCGGGTGGCCTCGGGTGTCAACATGCATCCTGGAGACACCAGACAGAAGCCTTGCACACATTTACAGGTTGGACTATGCTATACACTTCCATTCAACCATCAGATCCATAAACAGACAGACAGACAGACAGACAGACAGCTACTTCAGTACACACAGCATGGGAATGTAAGGTTAGTGTCACCCGCCAGGCTTCCTTTTGTTGATCTTAAAATGTAAACAATGTGTGCTAGCGTGATGCCTGTGTTAACATGTAAAGCTGGACAGGCAGTAGGAACAATAAAGAGAATACAGACACCGACCAATGGGTGTGAAGTGGTCAGATTGAACCCATGTAGAGAAGGTGGTTTAGGAAGACCTCGGTCCCCACACCGTCTCTTGTCATACACTCAATGTATCTGTTCTGAACTACCTCTTGGAAGTCAGTGAGTACTGAGAATGTGGGAGGAATTAAAGTGATAATGCACTACCCAATTCTCCATCTGCTGCTGCAGCCTGTGGTAGGGTAATTTGCCCTCACACTATTGAGGGAAGTTAAGATGGAACTGAAGCGACCATGCTAAGCAGAAATCATGGAGAAACATTGTTGCTGGCTCACTTATAAGCTTATGCTTAGTTAGCTTTCTTGTACAGCCCCAGCCCACCTGCCTAGGGAATGTTGCTGCCCACAGTGGGCTAAGCCCTCTTATGTTGATTAACAAGACAGGCTCATAGGCCAATCTGATCTAGGCAAGTCCTCGATCTACGCTCCCTTCTCAGGTGACCTTGAGCTGTGTCAGGTGGACGATTAAAGCTAGCTAGAACCATGATTTGAGATTTGACTTAGCTTTATTTCAGGAGCCCAGAGGAATCTGTCTAGACCTTGTTGTCATTGCTCACACTTGCAAAGCACCAGGCCTCCCAGAGGGCAAGTCCGCCATTTATAGCATTTTCTGACTGTAAAGATTGTTAGCTTTTTCCTGTTTTTCTCTGGCATGAGTTTATGTCATTCAAAATCACTACATAGTTCTTCACAGGGAAGAATGCTTTACCAAGTAATATGATTCAAAACTGTGTCATATTTAATTGACTGATTTTTCTGTTTGAAGAGTAAACAGGCATCGGTTTGAGTGTGGGGCAGGTAAGTCTGGAGGGCAACCATTCTCCTACTCTTAGAGGGAGGGCAAATGTGAATGAAAATTATTTCAATTCTCTTCCCAAGCTGGATGGCATGTTAGAACAGTACTGCAACTAACTAATCATGTAATTAGAGGCAGGCTCTCATATTCCAGGCTGGATTTGAACCTGCTTTATAGCTGAGGATGATCTTGAACCCCTCTCTACCTTACACATTCACACAGCATTGTTGAGGTATCATTGATGTATTTAAAATGGAAAGTCTGAAGGGGTTTTAAGATTTATTCATTTTTATTCCATGTGTACAAAGGTTTTTACCTGCATGTTGGCACACTAGTGCCCCTGCAGGCCACAAGACAACCTGGGTCCTCTGGAACACTTGTGAGCAGCCATGTGGGAGCTGGGACTTGAACCTGGATCCTCTGCTAGAGCAGCCAGTGCTCTTAACCATTAAGCTATCTCGCCAGTTGCAGAGTGATGAGTTTTGACACAGCCTACCTCCAGAAGGGCATCATCACTGAATGATAATTTAATGATTTAAATGTAAATTAGCAGCATATTTATTGGCTCTGGGGTTTCCTTTCTGGTGTTTGCCCACTCTATCCTTCTCTTCGCACTGATCTCTGCTCCACGTTTATGATCTGATCTCATTTTCAGAACGCTATACACAGAAAATCATATTGTAGGTCTGGCTTCTATTTTTCAGTCTGGCTTCTTTTGGTTCAGTCTTAGTCACTGTTCTGTTGCTGTGAAGAGATACCATGACCCAGGCAACGCTCATGAAGAACATGCTGGCTTACAGTTTTAAAGAGCCAGTCTATGATCATCATGTCGGGAAGCAGACAGGCATGGTGCTGGGGCAGCAGCCAAGGGGGTTTGTATCCTTCTCCACAGTAGCAGGCAGAGAGAGGCATGGCCTTTTGGAACCTCAGTGCCTACCTCCGGTGACACACATCCTTTAGCAATCACACCTCCAAACAGTTCGTCACTGGGGAGCGAGCCTTCCAATACATAAGGCTAGGGGACCGGCTTTTATTAAACCACCGCACACAGTACAGTTCTCCCGGTATCTGTTCCAGGTTACTGTCTACCAGTCGATTCCTCTTTGTTGCTGGGGAGGATTCTTCTGCACGGTGTGCTCCTGCGTGTTTATTCACATGTGGACATGCATTTGAATGTGCTCCCGGTTTTGACTGTCCTATATAAAACGGCAGTGAATATTCATGATGTGTGTCTCCAGACACGAGTGCTCTCTTTCCTTGTGTAAATATCTGGGTTATAAGGGACGCTGGGGTTTAGCTTTTTTTAAAAAAAAAAATTCTAAACTGTTTTTTGAAAATTATGATAATCCTGCTGCATTCTGGGTGTGCGTCCTGGACATTCCACAGTCTCTGAAGGACGGTTTAGTTTTAACCATAGGGTCGGCTGGGCAGTCAAATAATCACACACCCCCAATATTCTGTGCCCTGTTTTTGTTATGCCCCTCCTTTATCATTTAAATCACAAGCCACGATTTGCTAATTTATGACGCAGTAATGAATTCCTGTGTGTGAGTGTGTATGTCTGTGTGTGTCTGTGTATGAGTGTGTGTGTCTGTGTTTATGTGTGTGTCTGTATGTGAGTATGTATGTCTGTGTGTATGTGTCTGTGTGTGTGAGTATGTATGTCTGTATGTATGTGTCTGTGTGAGTGTGTGTCTGTGTGTGTGTCTGTGTGTGTCTCTGTGTGTGTGTCTGTGTGTGTGTATGTGTCTGTGTGTGTCTGTGTGTGAGTGTGTATGTGTCTGTGTGTGTTTGTATGTCTGTGTCTCTGTGTGTGTCTGTGTGTGTTGTTGTTGAAACTCTCCCTTCCTAAGCAGTTGACATCATAATGGCTGGTAGGAAGGAAGGAAGGTAAGAGACAGGGGTCTACAGGCCTTCCAGTTCCTTTCTCTCAGCTCTGGGTTTACAATTCACTGGGGTGGGCTTTTAAGGATGGTGGGACACAGTGGTCCAATTTTAGTTATTGTAAATGCTTGAGTTTTAAGATTTATTTATTTTTATTTATCTTATGTATATGAGTACACTGCAGTTGTCTTCAGACACACCAGAAGAGGGCATCAGATCCCATTACAGATGGCTGTGAAGCCACCACGTTGTTGCTGGGAATAGAACTCAGGACCTCTGGAAGAGCAGCCAGTGCTCTTAACCACTGCCATCCCTCCAGCGCCAAGGTTTATTTTTAAATTTTCATTTATGTGCATCTCTGTGAATGTGCCGCTTATGTGCAGGTTCCCACAGAGGCCAGAAGTCAGTGCTGGGTCCTCTGGAGCTGAGGTCACAAGAATGCATGAGCCACCAGATGTGGCCCAGGGAACCAGACTTAGGCTCCTCTGGAAGAACAGCTACTGCCCTTCACGGCTGAGGCACCTCTCCTCTGCGGAGGTCACCTCTAACTAACCTCATCAAGCATTTACACGGTTCACTTGTTCACAAACGTTTTTCGGATCCCCGCAAATCAGGATTTCTATTGCAGTTAAGAGCAGTAGGGTGGGTGTTCCCATCATTCTGGGCAGCCAGGACAGCTACACTGACCTCCTCACCTTCATCCTCACCCTGAGAAGGTGGGCCTCAGTGTTTCAGACCCTCTGCCTCACAGCCCCAGAAATGTTTCTCTCCGCTGTGTCAAAGATGAAGACAGAGGCTAAGATCCCCCGGTACCCTTGAACAGAGAGCTGCCTGCTCTGTTTACTCCACTCCTTTAGCTGCCCAAATTTATCCTCACTCTGTTGTTTTTAGCAAGAGCAGAGGCACATTTGATTCAGATTGTTTTGCTTTTAATCAGCAGGTCTGCTTGGATAGTTGATCTGCCCCAGTGCGGGGTGGACTTCCTCCTCTCTGCCAACCCACTTTCCTGTCTTCCCGAAACTCTCTAATCGCTTTGTGACACAGCCTGGTGTCCAGTGAAGGATTAGCGCTAAAACTCTTTCTCTCTCCCACTGCTGGACGCCGCACACTGGATAATCGACTCTTGATTGCGACACTCAGTTTTCACACAGTGCATGCTCGTGACTGACGAGTCCTTCCTGGCTTCCTCAGATCTGCTAATCCCACCCTGATCTTGGACGGGTCTTTCTTTCTCTTTTTTCTCATGATTCAGCCTTTTTAAAAATAGACTCTTAAGTCTCAAAGCAATAATCTCACTTTTTTTTGTCTCTCTCTTTCGAGTCTTCCTTAAGCTACGAGCTGCTGTTTTTCTAAATAGACTTTACGATCATTTTGCCAAAGCTGTGAATTTGATTCCTTTGGGAATGTTTTTGAACTGCATTGAGCATAAAAAATATTGTGGAAGGCTCGGCAGTTTATAAACCTCACTCTTCCCACCCACAGCTGGGGGAGGGCGTCTGTCCCCCTCTGTAAAGAGGGCTTCGTTTACATCCATCTTGACAGGCTGCCTCCTTTTACCTCCCTGTCACATCTGGGAGCGTTCAGCCCATGGTCCCATTCTTCTTTCCCATGTCGGGAGCTGGGCTGGGCTCTGGCTTTGCTGTCCTAGGTTATTTGGCGATGTTGATGTGCCCCTGCGTTCTAAGTTTTCTTTTCTCTGCTGGCATCTGCGGATGCCCCTGGCAACCATAATTGACTCTAATAAGATTTGCTGTGTGTTCTCCTCACACAGGGCACCTGAGCTACATTTGCCCTTCTTTCGAGCATTCTACAGGGATAATCCACGGTGATAATGTCCCCTTCCTTAATGATAAATGTATGCATGTTTAATAAAAAGATACAGGGGTTGGGGATTTAGCTCAGCGGTAGAGCGCTTGCCTAGGAAGCGCAAGGCCCTGGGTTCGGTCCCCAGCTCCGAAAAAAAAAAAAAAAAAAAAAAAAAAATAAAAAAAAAAAATAAAAAGATACATTTCTTCTCAGTATATTAAGCATTTAAAATTTATTGTGGGGGGAGTATGCATGTATGTGTTTGTATGTACGTGTTTGCATATGTGTTCCTATGTGTGTGTATGTGTGTGTGTGTGCGTGTGTGTGTAAGCTAAATGTCAACTGTCAACTTCAGGAGTCATTTCTCCTCAGCCATCTAATCTGTTTTGCTATTGTTGTTTTGTTTTTGTTTTTGTCTTTGTTTTTGTTTGACACAGAGTCAGTCACTGGTCTGGATCTTACCAAGTAAGTCAAGCTGGCTGTCTAGCAAGTCCCAGGGACCAGTCTGTCTCCATCTCCCCAGAGTGTGCATGGGGCCGGGATTACAAGTGCAGAGCTCACACCCAGGTTCTATATGTCGGTTCTGGGGACCAAACTCAGGTTCTCATGCTTGTGCCTCACAAACTGGGCCACCCACCTCCCTAGCCGTACCGAGGCACTGTTGGCAGGACTTCACGCCTCTCCCCTGAAAGAAGCGTAAGGAAGTATTGCAACACTGCAGAGCCTGAAGATTTAGCCAGAGAGGGAATCAGAAAACTCTAGATGCTGTAACAAATAGTCTAGAAGTTGTCTGAATTTTATACACACTAATAAGAGGCTTTTGAGAAATAACATGTTGGTCTGTACTAAATGAATGCAATGTAAACTTGACCATTGAGAGTGAACATGGAAAGAGCTATGCACACAAGGTGCATGGGGAGGGCCGTGTGCACAAGGCTTAGAGAAAGAGAACATTGCAAACCATGAGGACCAAACTCTAATCTTCTTTACTTACAGGGTAAATTTTGAGGGTGGGGTCTGTGTGCACAACCCGTCCCACTTTGCTCCTGCAGAAACCCACAAGCCTGATGGCATCTCCTTTCTCCAGCAGCACAGCTCAGAGGACAGTTTTGGAAAGGGTTGGTGTTCTGGTTAAAACTTGCAGCAAAAGTTGGGTAAGTTAGCTGTTTGTTGGCTGTCATAGTTTGAATACGCTTGGCCCAGGGAGTGGCACTACTTGGAGGTGTGGCCACTATTGGAGTGGGTGTGGCCTTGTTGGAGTGGGTGTGGCCTTGTTGGAGTGGGTGTGTCACTGTGGGCGTGGGCTTTAAGACCCTCATCCTAGCTGCCTGGAAGTCAGTATTCTGCTAGCAGCCTTCAGATGAAGATGTAGAACTCAGCTCCTCCTGCACCATGCCTGCCTGGATGCTGCCATGCTCCCACCTAGGTGATGATGGACTGCACCTCTGAACCTGTAAGCCAGCCCCAATTAAATGTCTTTTATAAGAGTTGCCATGGTCACGGTGTCTGTTCACAGCAGTAAAACCCTACCTAAGACGCTAGCCTATGAATGCAGATCTCAAAATCCCATGGAAATAATATGATTAGACAGGCACTCCTCACAGAGATGAGCACGGACAACCCATTCTATCACTTAATGCCTCACCATTTCCAACAGACGAAGCTTATACGAGAGCATCAAATGGGGGTGGGGGAGGGGCAGTGAGAACTCAGTGGGAAAAAGGTATCTTCCACGCAGACCTGATGACCCGGGCTCAATCCCTAGAATCCATGTAACCAACTCCACAAAGTTGACCTCTGACCTCCATGGGCACACCATGGCATATGTGCCCAGTCTCCTCTGCCCAATAATAAATGTATAAATGATTTTCTTAAAAGACCACAGGGAGCATAGGAAACGACAGGTAACTCCTATCCTCTGACCACACTAAGGGCGTGCTATCAGGGACTGTCGGGCAAGTTTATCATCTTGTATATATCACCCTGTGCTTACGAGGTCAATTTTATTGCAATAAAGAGATATTAGAGACACATCTCCATTAGTGATGGCATCAAGGAGGACTCAGGGGACATAGATTCTCTCAGGATAAGTCCTGTCCCAAGACTCCTTGTCCAACACTCACAAGTAGGCTACACACGCTGCATGAGAGGCTGCTGTCCTCCTCCATTCTGAGTGCTTAGCTTCACGCTCCAGCAGCGTCTTCTCCTCTGTCTTTCACCGCCTGGGCTACCCTGCCTCATACTGACATGTCCTTACCCTGCCCACCGCACACTCAAGCGTCCTTGGACACCGCCTGGTTTCCTTTTAGTCACTATGCTCAACAATCGAACCAAAGCCACTTGGGGATGGGGATGGGGATGGGGTATCTTCTTACACTTCCAGGTCATTGCCTATCATTGAGGAAAATCACAGCAGAGATTCAAAGCAGAAGCCATCAAGGAACACTATGTGTTGGCTCTCGCAGGGAGGGGAGGAAACCCCCAGCAAATAACCTATTGAAAGAATGTGTATTTTGACATGGGCATGGCCATGTCAATGGCTCCAAAGCCAACCCATAGAACATTATAAAAGCCACTACCTGTAGGGGACAGCACCAAGAGGAACATCAACGCTTCCCCCAGAAGCCTTGAGTATCAGTGTTTGAGATGACTGATCGGTGTGTATGGATGCTAGCAACCGTGGCTTCCTGTATCCTGAGGCTTACAGACTGACACTTCTCATCTGCAGAGCTCTCCTGCTGAGTCTAGTTCCCCAGACTGCCATGCTGTACAAAGCTAAACACACTGAGCTTCCAGGTTGCAGTGACGACATTACAGAGCCACCTGATCCCAGCTTCACTGCATGTACTTCTGTGTGTCCTTTCTTCAGTCCCTTACTGTCTCTACCTATGGGACCTAAGCTGAGCAGGTCTCGGTAGGCTAATGCTTAGCTAGCAAGCTTTTACAGGCCAGGCCCACCGGCCCGGTGAAAGGTGCTGCCCACAGTACGCTGGACCCTCTGCATCAGTTACTAAACCAATGAGCCCTTACAGATGTGCCAAAGGGCAAACCTGAGAGTCACAAGTAGTAGACGAGAACGTCTCTTTCAGGTAGTTCTAAGATATGTCAAGTCGACAGTCGGTGCTGAGGCAGATGCCGTTACAGAGGACAAAAAACTCAGAAAGCTGAAAGTCAAACCGTGTTAGCTTTAGCACCCAGGCCTGAGCCTGCAATCGTGGGTGCTGCAACCCCCTCACGCTCTCCTGAAGTGGCACGCAACAATTACATCACTTGAATTCGACAGGGTGCACTGAACACTTGCTGTTCACTTGCTGAACACCGGCCTCTCTCTGCGGACATAAGCATAAATAAGTCAGGGTCCTGGCTATAGGTAATCAGCATCAAGGGACCACTGACGACATCTGCTTTTTGCTTTTGTCTGTCCTCATAAGACAGACAGAAAAACAAGAACTGTGGCTTTCACCAGCTCAAGTCTCAGAACTGTGGTATCAACAGGTTGACCCAGTTGGTAGCTGACATTTTACAAAATGTTAATGGCAGTTCATACCAAAGAGGCCACATCTGCTTTAAGGACACTTGAAAGTCCTCGAAGCCATTCCTGATGCACAGGAAGCAGAATGGCTACCCTCTTCCTTCCTCTGTATCCTCCGTCTGTTCCAGCCAATATAGTCATTCCTCTCTTCAACTACAGATGCTAAAAAGTTCAAAGCCTTACTGATAGAGATCAAGATGCTTGCAGTTAACCATCAGACTGAGCACGGGGACCCCAATGGAGGAGCTAGGAAAAGGACTGAAGGAGCTGAACGGGTTTGCAACCCCATAGGAAGAACAACAATATCAACCAACCAGACACCCCAGAGCTCCCAGGGACTAAACCACCATCCAAAGAGTACACATAGGGGTTGGGGGGAATCCTTGGCTCCAGCCGCATATGTAGCAGAGGACGGCATTGTCTGGCATCAATAGGAGGAGAAGCCTTTGGTCCTGTGAAGGCTCTTTTTTCCCATGCAGGGAGTAGAGTAGTTGGGTAGGGGGGAGCATCCTCATAGAAGCAGGGAAAGGGGGATGGGAGAGGGGGGAACTGGGCAAGTGGATAACATTTGAAATGTAAATACATAAACTGTCAAATAAAGGAAGTTCAAAGCCCAGGGGCATTTAGCAAGGGCTGTGCTGATGCCAAATCTGAACCCAAGGACCCAGGAAAGTGTGCTCTGATCTCAGTGTGACTGAGAGGGAGAAGAACTGTGCAGCAGATGTCAGAAATGTAGGCCTACTGTGGGCTTCTGTGAGGAGTTTTTATTTAGATAGACCTTAACTGCTGTTTGACAGTGTCTAGTTTGTCCTTCAGCTCCTGGGCTACCCTGCCTTACACTGACGTGTCCTTACCCTGCCCAGGGGGACACTGCCCTGGTGTCCTTGTAGTCACTATGCTCAACACTCAAACCAAAGCCACTTGGGGATGGGAATGGGGTATCTGTCCAGTGATGGACGGAATTTATGAATATGACTCATGATGATATCCAGGCAGGCCAGCTGAGGTCTGTTGGGTACCCTGGTCTTTGGGACAGATATATGTTGGAGATAATCCAGAGATGGGCAGCTCAGGTATCCTGGGAGTAAGACTGGATTGGACCCAGGGCCTCCTCCTGCATTTCCAGACTTAGCTAGCTGTATCATGGCAGCTTCCCCCCTGCAGACAAGCAAGGAGCCCTATAACAGGCAGTCTTTCCACGCTGAGGTCTTACCACTGAATCCTTCATCCTCTGAGGGAGGGGGTCTGCAGCCGACTCGTCCAGGTTCTGATGTAAGCATTTAGGAAGCAATTTGCACTGAATGAAGGACCTAGAGTGGGAAAACACACAGGTTGTTTATAAACTACGTGTCTCGGGCAACGTGATCCTTAGGCTGCATGCCCACAGGGAGCAAAGCCAAGCCCAGGGCAAAATCAGGACACACTCAGGAGATCGTGAGGATGTTTCAATATTGAATTCATTGGTTGTTATTACTATTACGCATGTGTGCGGGGGTGGGGGTGGGGTGGTGTGGGCACATATATGAGACTCTGAGGGAAACACCGTGGAGTCAGTCTCCCTTTCCACCTTTATGTGAGTTCTGGGAATCACACTCAGGCTGCCCAAGCTGATTCCCAGCTGAGGAATCTCCCTGGCTCATGTTTCAGTCTCTAAATTTCATCCTGACAAAAGTGATTAAGGACCCTAAGGGGCTCAGTTCTCTGTCAGTGGCAGGGGATCCAGTTTCCTCTAACCCACTAAGCTACAGCCTCACCAACATTGCCCGCAGAAGGTAGCAGCCAGGCACACAGGTGACACTAAAAATCGTGTTCAGCCTTTTCTGTTTCCCTATTTGTCTATGCTTTTCGCCCTAAGGTGTCTAATTGCACAATTATTTTGGTATCTGTGGCCCCCAGCAGAGTTATCTTAAGTCAAAAGGTTATATAAGTTCGGTCAGATTATAGGACACACTGTTATCAATATCTGATACTCACCTTGACACTGTTCAGAGGATTTCCAGTCCCCGTACACAGATCTGTACTTCAGAGATTACAATGGCTATCGTTTAAGGTCTCGACACAGACCACACTGTGACGTTTAGGACACACTCAGGAGACCATGAGGATGCTTTAATTTTAAATTCGTTTGGTTGCTATTACTATTATGTATGTGAGCATGCAGGTGGGCACACATATAAGATTCTGGCTGTACAAGAAGAAATAAAGGTCCCCTTTCGAGTATGTGGGTCTGCTCTCTACAGGGTGACCTCCAGAGGAAGACAACAGTGGAACTCTGTGTATCCAGCAAGGCCATCAGTGACCATGGCTTTTCCTACAGAACAGCAAGAGAAGCTCACCCAGGGCTGGGGCACCCAGCTACCTGGGAGCTTGACTGCAAGTGAGGTGCTCAAAGGCAGAATCTGTCTGGAAGTTTGCCTTCGAGTTTCAACCACGTCAGTTCAGCCCTGCCTTTCTCTACCCCTGTGCACCCATAGTGTGGGAGAGAAAGAACCACCGGAACTGGAGACCTTCAGAGCTCAGGTAAAAGTCCTGAGTGTGGTGTCACACATTTATAATTCCAGTGCCAGAGAGGTGGAGCTCTGGGTCTCACTGGCTAGCCTACGCTAACCGGCAAGCTCCAGGCCACTGTGAGACTTGTGTCTCAAAATAAAACGGTGAACCACGCCAGAGGGGCGACCTCTGACCATGACACTCACAGACGTGCGGACAGGCATTTACACACACAGGGAATACAGGACAGCTACTCACAGGAGCACGGAAGGATCACTGCTCTGCCGGCTCAGATGGTAGGACAGCGCGACCAGGAGGCCACAGAAGGCCGAGAACAGTGCGGGGATGTGCTGTGTGCTCCATGGCTCCTGCAGAAAGACGGCAGGTGGCTTGAGGAATGTGGCGACTCGCCCTCGTCACGGAGTGGCCTTCACACCCAGTAAAGAGCACCTCTGTACTTAGAGCCTTTGGTTGCAAACCACAAAAGGGAAGCATCGAGCAAGGGCCGCAGTTCTCCGCCGGGCTGATCGTGCGGTGTGCTGCCACCTGTATGAGCGGCACTGGGGAATTACGACAGCCACGATGCCGTTAGTCATTGGAGAGTGCTAACCTCCAAGCATAACGGCCACTGCTGCCCTTTTGTTTTGGTTTTTGAAACAGGGTCTCCTGAAGCACAGGCTGGCCTGGAACTCACCGTGAGCTGGACTTCTGGTCCTCCCACCTCTATTCTCCGATTGCTGAATTTCCAAGCAAGCACCACCCACACTTGGTAGTGTGAAGTATGAGGTTGGAACCTTGGGCTTTGTGCGCACAAGGCAAGCACTCTACCAACCCAGCTACATTCTCGCAAGTCCCTGACCCTCGGCTCAGAGAAGCTGTGATTGCCTGAAAGAATTCAGGAGACCCTCAACAAGGGGGAACCCAGTAGGGCCCCCCTTATAGGAGAGAGTGAGGAGGATCATTAGACCCTCACCTGAGATCAGCCAACCTTCGATACCATCCTCCCAGCTATACAGGGGCCCATCCCGGTTGCACGTGATCTCAGAAGACGCTGTGTGAGAATAAAGGACACGGAAGGGCGAATGCAGCCTCTATCGAGAAACCATCCTCTGTGCCAGAGTGGGAACGGTCTATGGCGTGGCTCTACGGCGCTCCCCCATGCTCCTGTAAGTAACCCAAGTAATCTCTTTGGCTCACACAAACTAGACTGGGGCAGACTCGCTCCTTCCATCTGTGGTTGATCCCATCGGCAGCGAGCAGACATTTGTCCGCGTCTCCCCGGGGAAAGTTAGTGCAATACTAGGCAACAGGGATTTCTTCGAGCCTCGTAATCTGCAACATTGCCTGCCTTGTGTGTCTTGTTTACACTATGTTTCTAGATCTCACCAAGAGGCCATGTCTGACGGCGACCTCAGACGCTGCGTACCTCAGAAGGGCACATCATTAAATGATGCGTGGCCGTTTATCCCCGTATATAGCTATTTTGACTAGCGTCTGCTTTACCCTCGGCCAGGCTCAGCAACAACAGGTGTCCCGTCTCGCTCCAGCTACTCCCAACACCTTTTTCAAGGCCCTGCCACAAAATCATTTAATAACCACGTACAGGACCGGCGCAGTGAGTTAAGCAGCTGACTCCCCCTCCCCCACACACCTTAGGACTCAGACCGGAGAAGAGGGTGGAAGGAGTGGTGCTGCTGGTTAGCGTCAGTCGTCAACCTGACAGAACCTAGAACCTGGGAAGAGTCTCGTACTGGTACTAATGAATTATCTACACTAGACTTGCCTGGGAACACGTCTTTAGGAAATTATCTTAATTGGTGTAAGGAGACCCATCCCACGTTGGGTAGCACCATTCCCTAGGCTGGTGGCCCTGGATGACGTGAGAGTGAGGAAGGCAGCTGAGTGACGCTGCTGCAGAGACCTGGATGTTTATTCTCTCTGCTCCCGACTGTGGCTGTGACACTTTAAGTTCCTGCCTTGACTTCCGCACAATAATGGACCTTGCTCTGGCTTGTCGACCAGATAAACCCTTTATTCTCTAAGCAGCTTTTTGGTCAGTGTATTTTGTCACAGCAACAGAAGTGACAGCAGGACAGATAGTCTGACCTAGGTATATGTAAGTACAGAGACGGCTGTCCTTTAGTGGTGCAGAGGGTGGTTGGAAGCCTGGACTCCGATTTTGTCTGTTAAACAACAATGACAACCAACCAAAGCAAATCCTCCTCTGCTGGTTACTCCCAGGAAGGCCCAAGTGAGAAACCTGGGTGACCTTATCTAAGAAGTCTCACTGTGGGGTCTTAGATCATATCTGAAGAACTGTGGATAAAACACTAGTCAAGAGCTTATGTGGAACACACAGTAGACGCTGACCATTACTAGATTCATCCAAACTATAGGAAAGGAATACCACGCCTTTGAGAAAGTCAGCTTGGGCAGCGGGGATCGTGCCAGCCTTCTCATGGGGAAATAAAAGGAAGAATTACAGTTTGTACAAATGTCTTGCTCCTCTACCTACAGCACTGGACAAACAGGGAAGGGGGCAGGACGGGAGGGAAAGCCATCAGATGTGACCTTGCTAGGAGGGGCTGCTGTTTTTCTAACACAGTCTGCACCAACAGGCCTGACAGGGGACTCTCTTGGGTCACTGTCAGCGGTGGCCCCTGCACTATGAGAAGTCTGTTCTTGAAGCAGAGACCATAGCTGGCAGGGCGATGTGACACAGAATGAATGACGGGTGGCTACAGGAGCAAAGACCCTCCGTGTGAGGATCCCCACTGTTTTACTCCTGTGCATATAACCACGGAAACTGCATACCGTCCCACGGAGATGCTGTCTTCCACGTCTATGGCTGCCTTGCTCACCAGGGCAAGGAATTGGAAGTGGAGTCAGTTTGGTTTTCTATTAATGGAGGAATGGATAAGGGAATTTGGAGAAATGTGTAAAAATATGTGTGTGTATGTATGTATGTATGTATGTATGTATGTATGTATGTATAAAGAGACTGCTAGCAAACTGATCTAGAATGGTGTACCAATACAACGGAGTTCTGCAGGAATGAAAGGAAGAGGATCATGGAGGTTGGGAAGTTGAGGAAGCCGCGAGGAAGTGTGGACAGGTGAGACGTCCTTTCTCCACTCAAGGCTGAGGCTGCCATTCAGACTGCGTGCACATGGGAACACAGACATACAGACAGGCTGGTGAAGACACTCGCCTCTGACCTCAAGGTTATGTTTACACAAGGTCACACGAATGTGGCGTTTTGCCAGAAATGCTTATCTGTCGGATTATGTCGCAGCCGGCTCTGAGTTCCCGATATTCGGTGGCAGCCACCTTTAGCTGATTCACACTGGATATGTATGATCGGCTCCACACGACCTTTAATCAGCCCTTTGGGCAGTATCTAGGCCGCCTCACTCCAGATGTGGGCTTGAGTGTCTCAAGGCCACTCTGAGACATTGCTCAATTCCCTAGGAAAAGCCCAGGTTCCCAGTTCCTGCACATAGGGCAGGGCAGGTCTCTTGGGGCTTGCTCCTGGAGCACTCTTCTCTCCACACATGTTTAACCTGCTGAGTGGCATGCACGCACACGTAGACACACATGTGCACACTAATTCCCAAGAGAGCAAGGACAGGGAGCTGCTTGGCCACCAACAGGAATTGTCCCTTCATGTGCAGAGAGCCAGCATTCTCCTAGCTCTGCCAGCTTCAAGCAAGATCATTCTAGAGTCATAAGGGGTCTCCGAGCTGAGCCGGCGTTAGCCCTTCCGGGTGCTTATCATATAAGGATGGGGGAAGAGCGTAAGGTACTCTCGCGTGGTAAGAAGGCTATCATGAGTGTGCACAGCATCCAGCGCGCTGCTCTGGGTCCGCAGCACCTTCAAGGCGTGCAAAGCGCATTGCATGGCAAACATGAACACAGCCCCACTCTTCACTGAAGGAGGATGGTGCCGAGGCTTGGGGTGGGGGAGGGGTCTGCAACCACAGAGCATGGAGGGAGTCACATAGGCTCCGAGGAGCCACATGTGTCCTAGCAGAGATGTGATTTTAGAAGAAGACCAGAGGGAGACAAAGAGGGAGTTGTTGACATTTTTCCAAAAAGGAAATCAAGTGGCCCAAGAAGGATTTTGAAGTCGCCCACCCCTGGGCTCCGTGCAAGGCATTTGCTGGTGAGCCCTGATGCCACACATGCCCCGTTCCTACAAGGAGAAACGGAGACTGGCTGGGGGTGCGGTGGGGTGGGATGGGCTTGCTGACATCTCCAGGAGATGGGGGAGGTGCTAAATACACTTTTATACTCGACCATTGTGAAACAGTCTTGTCCTTATTTATACAAGCCGGGGTGGTGTCTCTCACTAAAGTCCTAGCTCAGTGGAGGCAGGAGCATTGTCATGAATTTGGGGCCAGCCTAGAATACGGCATGAGATGCTGTCTTTAAAAAAATTAAGAAAGGAAGGAAGAAATACAGGCTCAAAAATCCATGCCAGTTTCAGAGAGAGGTCAGGATTCTTTAAAGATCTGTTCTTATTTGTGTGTGTGTGTGTGTGTGTGTGTGTGTGTGTGTGTGTGTGTGTGTGTGTGTGTGTCTGTGTGTGTGTATGTGTTTGTGTGTGTGTGTGTTTATGTGTGTGTTTGTGTTTTGTGTGTGTTTGTGTCTGTGTGTGTATGTGTGTGTGTGTGTGTGTGTGTGTGTGTGTGTGTGTGTGTCTGTGTGTGTGTATGTGTGTGTGTGTGTGTGTGTGTGTGTGTGTGTGTGTGTGTGTGTGTGTGTGTGTGTGTGTGTATATATATGTGTGTCTGTGTGTATCTGTGTGTGTCTGTGTGTATGTATGTGTGTCTGGTATGTCTGTGTGTGTCTGTGTGTGTGTCTGTGTGTGTCTGTGTGTGTGTCTGTGTGTGTGTGTCTGTGTGTCTGTGTGTGTGTGTGTGTGTGTGTGTGTGTGTGTGTGTGTGTGTGTGTGTACTAGGTATGTCCAGTGCTGCAAAGGTCAGAAGAAGACGTGGAGACTACATGTAGGGAGACATCCTATGTGGGAACTGGAAGTGGAATTAGGGTCCCCTGGATGAGCAGCAGGTGTTTTTGACTGCTAAGCCTTCTCTCCACCCCCAAGACATTAGGTTTTAGCCCATCTATCACTCACGGATAATGAAGCATCCGCCACAGAATTGTTTGCTTCAAAACGAACACCCGTAATTGCCTTGTGATGTGTCTCGTGGGCCCCTAAATTGGAGAGGGTATGGATTGATGAGAGCTGGTTTCATAAAGCTCCCCCAGGTTTTGAAATATTTTTATGAGGCAGGAATAAAACCGTCTAATAGCCTGACAGTCCTGCCGCTTCACGTGTGCCGGTGGGGGGGGGGGTGGCTTAGATGAGAGCGTGTGGGCATTTCAGCTTGCACAAAAGCACTCTAAAGAGGGGTGGTTTCAGCATTGTCTCCTGAGAACCTCAGGGCAGCTCTTAAGACGGAATTTATAGGCAGGCTAGCTAAGAGCCTGCGAATGAACGGAATACAAACTGGTCCAAGTCTCACCGCTGGGCTTTTCAGAGCAGATTTAAATGTGCTCTGTTTGAAGAAATAAGTTTCTCATATCCCATCAAACGGGTGTTTCTGAGATCCATAACTTCATGGTTCCTGACGTAAGTCCTTTTCTTGACTTTTTTTTTTTCTTTTCCTTTCTGAAGCTCCTCTAAAGCCAATGCAGTGAGACTTCGGAGACGTGGTTGGGTCCCAGGTCTCACCACGTTTCCCAGGGCAGCTCCTGATTCCTGGTGGGGCTGCCAATGCCTCCCACTGTGTTCAAAGCATGTCAGACACTCAAGTAGACGGTAGACAAAGCAATGGGTGTGTTAACAAATGTGGCAAGACATCCATCCATCACTGAGCCCGAGGAGGAGGTACTTACTTCACAGTGCGTTCGTTTGGTGGAAAATACCATCTGTTTATGACTCCAAGTGATATTTCACTTTTAGGCGTAGATATTTAAGAAAAACAAGATGGTTGCATAGTAAGGTGGGTGATGTATCTCAAGTATTTAAGCCTTCCTAGATGTATAAATATATCATTGCCTATGCACAGACCCACACACACTCACTCACACACCCATACACTCATGCACACACTCTCACACACACTCACACACCCATACACTCATGCACACACTCTCACACACCCATACACTCATGCACACACTCTCACACACCCATACACTCATGCACACACTCTCACACACACTCACTCACACACCCATACACTCATGCACACACTCTCTCTCTCACACACACATACACACTCACACACTCTCTCACACACAGTCTCACATACACTCACACACATATACACCCACGGATACTCTAATACATACGCACACTCACACACATACTTATACACTCTCACACTCACACACTTGCCCCCTCCACATTCACACAAACTCTTTTACATACTAACATACATAATCACACACATTCGTACACACACACTTTCACACTCATGCACATGCCCACCCACACAATCTCACGCATACTTGTGTACTCACTCACATACCCCCACATACTCTCACACATAGTTACACACTCATCCACACACTCAACACACTTACACAGACTCTCTTACACATACTCATATACACAATCACACACTTTCACTCCATACATACACACTCATCCACACGGCCACACACTTACACTCCCTTACACATATTCATACACACGATCACACACACACACTCTCACACATCCTCACATTCACCTTCACACATACTTACACACTCACCCACATACCCACACATTCACACTTTCACTTATGCATACACTCACTCTCACGTGCACTTTCTTGCACACTCACACATTCAGACAGGAGGTCCCTGAGGTTTGAAGGTTGTCTGGTCTGCAGAATCAGTGCAGCTTTCTCTGAGTGTGGGCAGCAGGGAGAGAGAAGGAAGATTTCAAAGGAGGGTCTCCAACTGAGTAACTGATTTAAACGAATGTGTAGTTTGAAAGGTTTGTCCTGGGTGGGTCTGGCCTCTTTAGAGGAGCCTTTTAAAAAGGCTGTGGGAGTCTAAAGAGGAAAGAGATACAGTGGAAGCCTGGAAGTGTGCTTTGAGGAACCCAGTGCCCACTCAATAGCTCAGGAAAGCCATGTGGCCAGTACCTAATGGTGTCCTCAAAGCTACAATGTGTCCCATAGCCCAGGCAGCCAAAAAAGAGGGACTATCATCCTGTAGCTACATGAAACTGATTTCTACTGGCATACAGGGAAGACCTCAAGCCTCTGCTGAGACCAGAGGTTCAGTCACAATGAATTCAGCCCGCTGAGACATCAAGAAGAGAACCCAAGCTGTGAAACTGTGGAGCAGTGCACAAGTGCACGGATTCTGGGGTGTAGCTTGTTACTCAGCAATAGCGAATGGACACGGGCGGGAGTTGCTGAGCGTAGCCAACGTGAGCATGCGTAGTTGATGTTGTGGTGACATTGGCAAAGAGAGTAGGGTAATTACAACCAGCGAGTATTAGGAAATACTCTGGGAAGGGAGCTCAGCTCCGTCAGTAAGCGCTTGTCTGAGTTTGATTCCCTAGAGCATGTGTAAAAGCCCAGTGTTTCCTTGAATGCCTATAATCCCAGCACTGAGGAGGCAGAGACAGGTAGATCCCTGGAGTTCACTGGCTGGCTAGCCTAGCCAATCAGAAAGCGCCAAGCCCAATAATGCCTGCTTGGAAGTAGTGAATACAGCCTAGAGAAACATACGTGGTCCCTCTTTGGCTGTCAGGCTATGGGAAGGGTGGACTGCAAGAGATTAGAATTTCCCCAGGGATCTCCTGCCTGGAGAAGATGTAATGATCAGAGGAAAACCTTGCCTCCTGAAAACAATTTATAACGTGTCAGACAGCCTTACCGGAGAGGCTTGGAGTGGAGACAGGGTGCGCAGGACCACACCCAGGCTGGACTGCTTAGTTATGCATAACTCATGCCAGGAGACCCCCAAAGGTAGACTTGGGGATCACTGGGCTCCTTTGTTCCTCTTTTAACAAACTCACATTGATGATTTAATTGGATTTTTTGAGGATGGGTAGCTGGCCCTGAACAGTTAAGGCTCAGGCTGTGAGTCCCTAGGTCCAACAGCACGGATATCCTCATGAGGTGGGTTTCACTAATTCATTGTAAGTGGGAGAAAAAAACCTGTGAATTATGTATGAACCCCTGGGCAATTCGCCACAGCATCCTGGGCTTTGACTTCACTTTTGGTATAGAGCAATGGATGCTGGAATCATCCCCGCCTGTTAGGGATGAAGGGCAATGAGCAGACACCAGGGAAATCCTGCTAGAAACTCAAGTTCCATGGATGGGCAGGTGTCTTAATCTGACTGTGAATTGTCCTTCTGACGAGCGAGATAATTTTCACTTCGCAGGGGCAGGGAGGACAGCTGAAGTCAGTAGAGACCTTGGAATCTACTGAGGGGTTGCCGGGAGAACAGGTAAGGTTCACACCAGCGCTCCCCCCAGCTCCCAAAGCATATTCTAGAACTATGGGTCTATTATAGATCTACAATTAGACTTTAAATCCCGAATATGGGAAATGCTGAAGTGCAGGCTACACCTGGGGGGTGCTAGGGAGTGGGAGCAGGAGGGAGAGAAAGCCTTCTGCAAGCCATTGTTAATGACTCTTGGGAAGCATTAAATTATAACAATGTGTTTCAGCCTCTGGGTCCTCTCACCAGCAATAAAGCAGAATTTCTTCAGTAACAGATAATAAAAAAGAAAAAAAAAACAACCCAGCAATCTAGGTTTACCTAGACAAATAGAAATCCTAGCTAATTAACTGCTGAGCCATTTCTCCAGGGAGCAAATATTCTGGTGGCTTCCGTGTGTCACTGTCAAATATGTAAGTCATAGAGGGGGTCTGTTTTATGTCATTTGTAACCGTCTCAGAACAGCCAAAGAGAATACAAGATTGAAAGAGGAGTCAGATTTTCTTTCCCTAATTAATATTCCAGGGGGCAAAATCAACTCACTCCGCCCCCATAACGAGACCCGATCAAAAGGCAAGGAAATTGAGGGGAAACCTAAGAGAGAGACACCCCACCCTGGGCTTTGCTTTTTAGTTCCTGCTGGCCAGGAGTCACAAAGCTTCACACAACAGATAAAACAGACATTGCCCACAGAGGCAATGCTCTTCTTACAAAAGACATCTAAAACACGAAGGCTAAAAATATCCCATGAGCCCAGCTGACCCAGGCCCAGAGCGTTCAAGAGCCTGACTTTAACCCGGGTCAGCTCTCATAAACTCAAATAAGACTCTACATACCATTCACAAAAGGAAGAGCTTTGAGAAACAAAGAAACCAGCTCATAACAACAAAAGACAAATTGAAACTTCATTTCCTTTGTAAACTTTGCTCACTCTTTGCACCTGGTTATAAATTGCGTCCTTTGGGAGAGGTAACTTCACAAGACTGCAATCACATTAGCCTTGGCTGAGGCCCCTGGGGTATCTCTCTTAAGAAGCCCACATTTATGTCTTAGGAGTACTATAGTTTTTCTATGTCATTCTCCTTTTAAACCCCCACCCCCACCCACATCCCTCACCCACACCCCCATCCCCGTGCGTACTGTCTTGTCTCTGCTTAATAAACTGGGTAACTTCACATCACTCTGACATGCCCTGAAATTCTTTTCCCTTCCCATTGTCGAGGACCAGGCATCAGATGCACGGTGGTCCCTGAGGTGGGAATTTCCCAGGCTTCTTGCAGCTGGGCTGGGCGGTCTCCAAGGGCAATGACAACAACAATAAATCAAGGTAACAAAGCTCACAGTGAGACCCTGTAGAGAGACACGGCCAGTCAGGCAGCTGACAGGCAGCCCCAGCTCGTGAGGACCCATTCATCCTTCACTCTGAGGAAGGGAGGTGGACTATCTGTGTCAGCAGCACAGAGCAGGCACCCTGGTGTAGAGAAAGTGCCAGAAGGAAACCACACCACCCGAGCTCTAGGGTGGGAAGTGCGAGGACTATTCCTGGTTATCAACTTTGACAGCAGCTGGGAAGAATTAAAACCCAAGTGTCTGGGTACACACAAGGTTTTGTTTTGTTTTTTGTTTTTTGCTTTTTTGTTTTCTTAATTAAATCACTTGAAGCGGGAAGAGCGACTTTTAGTCTGGATATTTGAGATGGTAAGACGCACCTTTAACCTGGGCCCCACCTTCTGCGGGCAGCCGAGATGAAGGACGCAGAGGGGGAAGCTTGCTCTCACTGCCTGCTTGCCCTCGCTCTCACTGGCCAGTCCGTCCCTTCACTGGCATGAGAGCTTACTTCTCTAGGATACCAGAGTATACTGAAGACCAGCGGAGACATCATCCTCATGGACTAAAAATCAGCCAGAGTTTGGACCTTCCATTAGTAGACAGCCATTGTTGGACTAGTGGGACCACAGCGTCAGCCTGTAAGGCATTCTAATAAATCCCAAGTGTGTGTGTGTGTGTGCATGTATGTATATATGTATATGTATATGTGTGTCTGTGTGTGTGCGTGCGTGCGTGCATGTGCACATGAATGAGACGACACAGAGAGAGATTCAGCCTAACAGTCAGTTCCTCCAGAAAACCCGGATCAATACAGTCAGTGTTTGTGGAAGGTGGGTGCGTTTTCCTCTCCTCCCAGGACCCCACCACCACCCTGTGAATCCGATAACCACGTTCAGTCAGTTCACAGCATTTAATAGGCGCCACATCTTAAAGCAGAGAGTCGACATGGGACCATTTGAAGTCAGTGCTCACAGATGAGAAGAGAGCACTGTATGAGTTTTTGTTTTGTTTTGTTTTTTTAAGTATTTAAAATGGTAACCAGGGCCATTGATATTCTGTTACTATTTGTCACTCATTCTGTACTGTGCAACAGGAGCCAGTTCTTCCTCAGGTGAAACAGACCTCCCTGAGTACCTCTGTCCGTCCATCAGAAGCCTGCGTGAGCACTGGAAACCTCAGAGGCAGGAAGCATTTGGTTCCGACCCAGAGAAGGCAGTGAATTTACAGAGGGACTTCCTACATGGTCCCCGGCTCCTGTTTCTGCTCCTGCGGGCAACAACTCAAGGCAGTTTCTCCTTCCCCCATTTCCTCCTGTTCCCAAACAAGCCAGTGTTTCTGTTCTTGACTTTGTTCCATTGGGACGATGTTTACTGACCCCCTCTCATTGAGAAGGCTCTAGACTGCTTCTTCCTGTGCCCTACTCTCCCAGCAGAAATACAAAATTACTCAGAGCCTTACAGAAACACCAACTGACCTACAGCCACACTGTGTGTGCATGCATGACTAGGCCATATGTGTGCCATAGTTACATAGCCACACTATGTGCATGTGCATGATAAAGACCTAAGTGTGCAACAGTTATACAGCCACACTGTGTACACATGCATAATAGGAATAAGTGTGCAACACTTATACAGCTACACTGTGTGCATGTATTATTAGGACATAATTGTGCAACACTTACACAGCTATACTATATGTGCATGTATGATTAGGGCATAAGTGTGCAACAGTTATACAGCCGCACTGTGTGCACGTGCACGACTGGGCCATGTGTGTGCAACCACTACACTTCTGACATAGCCTTCTGGGCTTCCGGCATCTGAACTAGTTTCTCGTCTTCTCTGGTTCCTTGAGCACACCCCAGGCTTTGCTTTTTTATCAGCCGGAGGCACTCTGATGTCCACGTATAGCCTAGATTCTGGACTGGTGTGGCTGCACCATTCCATCCCACTCCCTGGCTCACACAGCTTCATGCAGGTGCACCCTACTTGGGGTGCTACTTAAGACAGAAGATGAACCCTAGAGTGGCATTGACTCACAGGGCCAGCAGAAGTCCTTCTGGTGTCCCTGGCTAATTCAGGGACATCATAGAGGACTAGGCAGGTGAGGCTTACACCACAGGACAAGCCAGGCACTGACTTCGAGGACGAATCTCCAGATTCTGCCAGGCCCTGTCACTCCACCCAAGCCGCTTATATCCCACTTCGTTTACAGTTGAGAAAGAAGTGATTAGAACGGCGTGTTGGTCGACACCAGCCATGGTCCCTGCACGGTGTGTGCACACTTACTTTCACAGCACTGAAGCAGAAGATGTGAAGCAGGGCTGCTGCCAGGACACTCCGGCCCACGCTGTACACAGCCGACGTGATCCCGGAAACGGCTGGAAAGCAAACACCATACGGCTTACTGGGCGAGCCCTTCTCTAAACCGGCAGAGGTGTAAGCAGGGAGAGGGCCGTGGCTTTCGGTATGAGTTGCCCATCTATGGGACCCATCCAAAGACACAGGCCACCCAGTGTAGGAAAGATTATAACCGACTATTCTGTGGGCCACACTCAGGGGACACTGGGGTCTTGTGTTTTAGGGGGAAGATTTTCAAAGCTCATAATACTTCCACAACACATATCCATAACATCACACACACACACACACACACACACACACACACACACACACACACACACACGCATTGCGCACACACACACACACTCTTCTAAAGAATCATTTGAAGGGTCTCACTCACTCCATATCAAGGGAAACTCTCCCCTTCCTTGTGTCTTTGCTTACTCCTTTACTGAGAGGGCCGCTTCCGACTCTGTAAAACAGACTCCACAGGAAATCCAAGCTAAAGCGGGTTTGGACCTCAAGGCAAAGCAAACCTTCCAGGTGGACCCTACCCTCCATCCCCAGACCATCAGACTTTGTCCAAACTTGAAGCCCTTCCCGGGAGAAGCCGGTGAGGAGACTCACCGGAACCCCCGAAGAGCAGCATGTCGATCTGTTCAAGGAGGTACGTGACGAAGGTGTTGATCTGTGGGAAGAGCCCGAGGAGGGAGATCGCAGGGAAGCAACACAAAAATACTGGAAAGGGACAGAGGGAAGCAGCGATGAGCGAAGGACGGGACAATCATGGCCACATTGTGGCTACAACACTGCCTTCTTCTATTTCAGATTTTCTATTCCATCCGGGGAAACTGAGTCAACGGGGCTCCTCTCCCGGAGCTGAGAAAAAAAGAGCGAGTGCATTATTCAGGGCTGATTGCACAGAAGGCTCAGGGCCTGAGGAAGAGCTGATGGGTGGGGAGGGAGGGGCGGAGGGAGGGAGGGAGGGAGGGAGGGAGGGACGGAGGGAGAGAGGTGCACAGCCTGCAGCTCAGAACAGAATCAGACCTGGGGAGATGAGGAGAGGAATTAGAAAAAAAGATTCCAGAAAAGTGTGCAAACAAGAGTGTAAATTGAATTTTGCAAAGGAAAAAAAAAAAAAAAAAGGAAAGTCACACGTCACACGTGTGTTAAAGATCCACAAAACCAAAACTAGGGTTCTCTGACCATGGAGACATGGGATGTTGTAGAGCCAGGACCACACTGCCCTGATCTAGCTTTAACCCCCCACCAAGACTGATTCATTGCGCACCCAATGTCTTTTTATCAAACCAAACCTTTAAAATACATTCTTAGCAGATTCCTAGCTTCCACCAACCCCAACTCCACGAATGCCGTCAGACAACATCTGAAACCCATAACAGTTTCCCTCGCTTTACTGCAGCTTGACTGCCTGGAGTCCTCACCAACGTACACGGTTAAAACAAAGTCAAACCAAAAAGAACAATGGAGGTAGCTCCTGAGGACCTGATTCTTGCTCCATCTTTTGGGCAGAAAGGGGACTCACACAGCTGTTGATTTAAACCACAACTTCCCTCCGAAGGAATGAGCCAGGTAGGGGTCACTATGGCCCGTGAACACAGATGGGTAGAAGTTGTCCCAGAGGTTTTGTTGTGAAAGCAGTTCCATGAGATTAGTTCTAGAACCTAGGCTGACCACACCGTGTATGCATGTGTGCGTGTCTGTGTTGGGGTGGGGTGCACATATGTGTAGGGTGTATGTGTATGTATACATGGGGAGGCCGGAGGTTGGCCTTAGGTAAAATCCTTGCCTTGTTCGTTGACACTGGGCCTCTCATTAACCTAGGACCAAGCCTGGTTGGTGGAGTTCGAGCCAGCTGTGCTTTCTGGAGTCTCATGAGGCAGGCCCCAGCTCAGGTGTGCCCTGCCTCTTCTGAGACTGGATTTCCCCATCCACAGAGTAATCACAGAGCCGGGCTCAGGCACAGGCTCTTGCTGAAGTTAACCAGAGAGGCAGTAATAGAAACCCAGCCCCAGGGCCAGCAGCCTCCCAAGCCCAGGAAGAGAGTGCCAACTGTAGTGGCCATTTTCCTGTCTCCTGAAAATGTGGGCCAAGAAGATTCTCACCAAGGAGGGAAGACAGGGAGATACACTGAATGCTCACAGCTCAGCCCAAGTGAAAACTCACGAAGAATGTTATTCCTGGCCGGGATTAGAGGTGTGACCTGTATTCACACCTATTTAGCCAACCAAGACAGGAGGACTACAAGGCCCAAGGCAATTTGAACTGTGGGATGAGTTTGAGGCCAGGTAGTAGAAATCACTGAAAGCCTATGATCTCAAAATAAAAACAGCAGAGGGTTGGGGACTTGGGTGAGGTGTGGAGTCCTAGACTAGGTATTTGAGGCTAGATATTGACTAGATATTGAGGGTCCATCCTCACTGGGCATTTGTCCATCCATCCATCCATCCATCCATCCATCCATCCATCCATCCATTATCTGTCCATCCATCCATCTATCCATCCATTATCTGTCCATCCATCTATTATCCATTCATCTATCCATCTATCCATCCATCTATTATCCATCCATCCATTATCCATTCATCCACCCATCCATCCATCCATCCATTCATCTATCCATCTATCCATCTATATCTATCCATCCATCCATCCATCCAACCATCCATCTATCCATCTATCCATCCATCCATCCATCCATCCATCCATTTATTATCCATCCATCTATTATCCATCCATCCATCCATCCATCCATCTCTATTAAATTGTGCATCTATGTATGTATTTGTAGGGCTTGAGGGACTATGCTACCAAATAGACATAGGAATTGGCAAGAATGAGTGGGCACAGACCCAGGCAACCTTAGAGACCTGAGAGGGTGGGGGTGGAGCCACTCCCTACCTCTTTGTGTACCTGCTGCTCTGGAACACTTAACACTTAACATGGCCACCGAGAGGACCATGGGCAGTCAGTCATGTAAAGTAACACCTGGAGTTCTTCTTATGCTAACAAGGTATCTAGACAGCCTCTCGCCTTCAGCCAATGAGCTTCACTTCCTGGGTATTCCTTCCCACAAAAGATATATAATCCCTGGTTCATCCTGAATAAAGTGTATGCATTTACATCCAACATCAAATAAACCGGTATAAACAAGCTATGTATCTATCATCTATATATCTATGTATCTATCATCTCTCAATCTATTTATCATCTATTTATATACCTAATTAATATGTCATCTAAGTATCGTCTATCAATCTATCAGCTATGTATCTATGAATCTACCATATACTTATATACCTATGTATATCATTGATCTATCATCGATCTATTGTCCTGCTGCTCCTATCTCTACCTTGATGCATAAAACTGATCACCTGAGTTTGAATTCGTGGTAGGAGAAAACTAACTTCCAATAGTTAATCTCTGAAAAACATATGCTATGGCATGGTCAGGTGCACACACAAACACACACATACACACCAAACATACTATACATACACACACACCATACACATACACACGAACACCACACACACCATATACAAACACATGAGCATACACACACAACATACATCACATACACACATATACACACTATACACATACAAAAATAACACACACACACACACACACACACACATTAAAATTTCAAAGACCTAACAATAACAATGAAAATGAAAAGTCTGGACCAGACAGGGACGGCAGAGGGAGAGACTCTCTGCTGTCCCAGAGGGAAGAAACCCAGCTGGCACCGTGATCTTGGACTCCAGCTCCCGGGCTGTGAAGCCATACGCTGCTTCTGTTTTCCTTCCACACCGAGTTCTGACAGGATGTCACCGCAGCCCAGGAAGGTTTCTGACAGGAAGGTAGCCCAGGAAACCAGTGTGTACTGTTTCTTTTCTGCCAACTTTACAGCCCTTGCTCCCCTTCTAGCTGATCCCTGGGCGTGACAGAGAAGACAGTGACACCTCTAAGTCTCCTGGTGAAGAGGCTCCACAAGGCAGTGACCTTGAGTTGCCCTTGTCTCTCTTATAAAGTCAGAAACCCCTCTACACTGCCTCCTCTGCTCCCTCCTCTTCTGGTTTATCCTTACAGCTTCAGTCCCATGATGCTCTGTGAGGATCAAAGCGTTGAATACCTTCTCTCCTTACTTGCTATTTTTCTGGTTTTTCTTTTATGTGAGCCACAGATCGATCTATCTGTCTGTCTGTCTGTCCATCCATCCATCCATCCATCTTCTTCTATCTATCTATCTATCTATCTATCTATCTATCTATCTATCCATCCATCTATCTTCTATCTATCTTCTATCTATCTATCTATCTATCTATCTATCTATCTATCTATCTATCCATCCATCCATCCATCTATCTTCTATCTATCTTCTATCTATCTATCTATCTATCTATCTATCTATCTATCTATCTATCTATCTATCGTCTATCTATCTAGTCAGCCTGCTGGGCTATTTGTCACCGCCTTTAACCTGTCGCTGTTGAGGTGCAGGCACTAAGTGTTAGGAAGCTCTAGGGCGGGAAACGTATTTCAGGAGGGAGCTAAGAAAGCCACATTCCCCATCTCTTCCACACAATGGAGGAATTGACTGAGATGGCTCAGCAGTTAAGAGCACTGACTGCTCTTCCAGAGGTCCTGAGTTCGAACCCCGGCAACCACATGGCAGTTCACAACTGTCTGTAACTTCAAGATCTTACACCCTCTCAGACGTACATGTAGGTAAACAGCCAATGCGCATAAAATAGAAATAAAATAAATGATCAAGGGAAAAATCCAAAAGGATGAAGCCCAATGGTGCATTTGGAGGCACAGGTTACTGCTAAACAAACACCTCGGGCTTCATCGGGGGCAAACACAGCCCCCTTCCTTTATGAGCCCTAATAAAGTCTCTGGCTTTCCTGCTGTGAAAAGTGGGGTACACCAGGAATTTGGGGCACTGGCTTTCTCATAGTAGTAAAGTAAGAAGTGAGGGTGTGCAGAACCCAAACATAAACACAATTTGTAATGAAATGTGTCAGCCTTTGCCTCTCTCAAGTCTTTCTTCCTTCCCCGGCCCCTCCCTTCTTCCCTTTCCCTCCTCCTCTGTCTGCCTTTTACTGTTTTTCTTTGGGGGCCGAGGGGTTGTCTTGTTGTCTTTTAAAGATAGGGTCTCAAGTAACTCGGACTGACCTCCAACTTTCTATTTTGCCAACAGCACCTTTGAACTCCTGATCCTCTTGTGTCTACCTGCCAAGCACTGGGACCAAGTGCCTGTGCTGTCACACCCATCACCTGCGAGTCTCATTCTACGATTATCCGTAAAATGTTCTTCTTAATGAAGCCAGCTCAGAGGGTCAAGGGAGCTGTCTCTGATTTATGAGTGGAAAGCACTCCAAAGCCTCGTTTACTCATTAACTTCTGGAGTGGCTCCTGACAGCCGGAGTACTCCTCAGTCCCTCCACCCCGCCAAGGCTAATCTGGTGCCTGTAGTCTCCAGGCACGAGCAGAGCAGAGTGGTGAGGGGTCTGCTTTGTCCACAGTGAGAAGACAGCCCGGCCAAGGAGACGTGAATCAAGCATGATGGTGGTACATTATTGTCACACAGGCCAGGTGCCGTGAGGTAAGGGTAGCCAGATGACCAGATGATGAGATGGAGGAAATGAGCCACCAGGAAGAATGTGGCTGAGCACTCTAGACACAGCAGAACGCTGCAGAGCCCACGAGGGAGAGAGGAACAGAAGTCAAGCTAATGGGGGCTCTAGTTAGCCAACACATCCTAGTCCCTTTAAGAGATGGAACTAAAGTCACTGGTCCACACGGTGATCTGGGGGGAAATGTATCCAAGATGCACACATGGGGAATGTGGAGATACAGCAAGGGAAAGGCAGCATTCGGGCAGAGACATCTCCTCACATCCTGTTGCATGAGCTGCCTCTGATAACCAGCTCCTCGTGTGACTTTTAGCTATGGCCTCCAACCTGCTACTTGACAAAGGAAACCAATTAACCTATTAAATTAAATATCAGGGCAGCTGGCAGGACCTTGGGCAGGAGACGTAAACTGAGGAGAAAGCCCTAATGCCTTTCTTCAGTCACTCAATGAACTTCAGTGATGAAGAAAGACACATCAGCAGGAGTGGCCACTCGCTCTCACAGGAGGGCACTCACCAATCTCTAATCCGAGGTCGCTTCCTGTTATGCTTCTGTTCCACCTTGAACTCGAAGGTTTGCCAATACTTGTTCTCCAGGCCTTTGGCTTCAAACTGCTTAGTTTTTCATGGATGTGATAGAGATGAAATCCTGGATTTGCACACAGGGCAAGCTTGCAGGAGGAGGTGTATGTATGTGTGCATCTGGTGTATACATGTATTGTGAGTGTGTATGTGTGCATCTGGTGTATACATGCATTGTGAGTGTGTGTGCATGGCTTATTTATATTTGTTTATAGGTCTAAATATATAAGATTTATGTGGTATATCTACATATATATATATATATATATCTGTGTATATATGTATGTGTGTGCATATCCGGGAGTCTACAGATGTGTGTGACTATGTGTATACTTGTAGTGTGTATCTATATAAGTAAAGTCTGCTACAAATAAAGCAGGAAGAGAAAGGGAAGGGGCCGTGAGGAAGGAGAATGGAGTCTCATCTCTACCTAGGTTTTTACCTGCACTAGACACAGAGAAAGTTCCTCACACACCTGCCCAGGACTGCTGCAGAGACTCAGGGACCTGTCAGAGAGGGCCAGGGAAAGGGTAACACTGTCTAAAGACTAGGAGCGCTCTTTAGGAGTGGATGTATTGATGGCAGCGAGTCTCAGGGCAGTGACTTTGCCACTGTCCTCACAAGTTCAAAGGTGGGTCGCCCCCTCCATGTCCTCACAAAAATCCCCAGAGCATATGCCAATAAATCCTTGGAGCTACGGATCACAGACGTTTTGGCGAGTGACAGCACTAAGTCCTGTTTGTTCCGGGCCCTTTTCTATGTTCACATATTAACTACAAACTACTGAGATAAGGTGGGCTGCTTTTTGTCCCCTCACTTCCAGCACGATCTTGCACGCTTAGTTAAGGTGCGATGGATATTGGTAGGCTCCAGACTTAGCTGGAGAAGCCTCCAGGTGTGGCTGAGGGAGTTCGTTAGCCTCTGGGCATGTCTGTGAGGGGCTGTGTTGATTAGGTGAATGGAGGTGGGAAGACCCACTCCATGGGGTGGGGTCCCAGACTGTGTAAAAGGAGGAGAGAGATGTGAGCTCTATTGTGAACAAGTGCTCCATGCCTTGACCTCTCATCTTGACCTGTGACCTCACACCATGATGCACTGTACCTTTGGATGCAAGCCAATCCTTTCTCCCTTAGAATTGCTTCTGTCAAGGTACTTTATCACAACAATAATAACAGAGAGAGAGGGGGAGAGAGAGAAAGAGGAGAGGGGAGGGGGAGGGATGGGGAGAGAGCAGGGACACAAGCATCTGACCAGCTGGCCCTAGGGTTAAATACCTTACCTATGCCACTAGCATGGGGCTCATCTGAATGGAACACTGAACGGCAGGTGCTGCTCAGATTTTAAGCCAAGCCAAGTGTAGCAGCACAAACTGGAAGTGACCAGAGCTGAGACCGGTGCCCATTCACGCATGATCACAGTGCCTGGAGATGTGGAGAGGCCTAAGGCCGTTGCCCTGTGGCCAGCTCACCCTGACAGGTACCCCTGCCAGCTTCAGGAGCTACAGGGGTGCACCTGCCTGGTCATAAATATCAAAGTCCTTTCACCAAACCCCGTTGTCAGGGGCTGGAGAGACGGCCTGGTAGGTGAGGTGCTAGCCTCGAAACCACGAGGATGTGAGCTCAATCCCCACAAGTACATAAAAGCCAAGAAGACATGGCGGTAAGCGCTTGTGGTTCTAGGGTTCTGGAGGTGGAGACGGCTCTGTGTTAGTAAGAGACTCTGTCTCAAAACACTGAGGTGGACAAGAATGACAGCTGAGTTGTCAGCCTACGATCTTTCTCCCTCCCCATTCCTCCCCCCTCCACCACCACCTTGGTTATATTGGACTCAGTCTTCTACAGACACGAGACAAGAGGAACTTACTTGGCCCTTCACAGCAGCAGTCACGTGTGCTGGCTTCTCCCGGTAGGGATGCAAAAGGCAAAGAGGAGACATATCTTCCCTTCCCAGGACTGCTCCCCGTAACCCCCAAGATCACTCACCTATTAAGTGGTCCCTGACTGATTGCAGGGTCTCTGGTGTAAAGAGCTTCAGGCCATACACGACATAGCTGGGGGGGTGTCTGGCTTTGGCCCCCGCGTCAAGAAGCAAAATAAGGCCGCACAGCATACAGAAATATATGGGTCTGCTGTAGGCGATGATTTGGTTGTGACCCTAGAAAACAAGTGCAATTTCCAAGTTGTACCTTTTGTTTTGACTCCGTGACATTCCAGGAACTTACACCACAAGATACGACTGATTAACGCCACCCCAACACCGATCCCCACCCTCAAAACACACAAGGAAGGGGGAGACAAAAAGTCAGATGCATAAACAACACTTGGTGTTTTTGAGAAGACAGAATGAGAATGTGGAAGAGAAGGTTGCACTTCCAGTCCAACAAAATTTACCTAAAAATGTCATTGCCACTCAAGAGGAAATCTGCCTAAGTCAGTGCTTTCCTCGGGGGTGGGACAGACTTCCGTTCCCCTTGCTCCTTTCAGGTGCAGGACTTCTTGAAACCTTTGTTATGTGCATCTAAGTGGGGTTCCCCATCAACAGGAAATAGAATTATAAATGGGGCTTCATCGCTTCTCGGCCTTTTGGCTAAGATCAAGTGTAGTATAAATGGGGCTTCAATTCCCTCCTGACGGGAAGCAGGGCACGGAGGAGAAAGCTGTCAGTTCTCCAGGTGCAGGTCTTAATGTGGCAGAGAGCACAGGTGGCCATTTTGACTAATCATGGGTGGCACCTTTTATCTGATGCCTGTGCAGGCCTCATCCTTCCCACCAAGGTAGAAGGAGAGACCTGATGCCATGAAGCCTATCCTCTGACCTCTAGGGATGTACCACGGTGTGAGCAAATTCACACAACACACACACACACACACACACACACACACAGACACGCACACATGCACACACAGGCACATACACATGCACACAGACATACACACAAACACACGCACACACACACAGACACGTGATGCACATGTGTGCAACGATAATAAACCTTTAAATTATTTTTAAATAAGGAGGCGGGGTATTGTGCCACAGGCTTTCCAGAGCAAAAGACCACAGAGGCTACAACATCTTTGAAATTAATCCACAATTCATAAGATTTGAGAGGCCAACGGTGATGGACCCGGCGGGTGCTCTGTAGTTCATGAGTCACCTTGCGTGCGCCAAGCAGAGGCAGAGTGGCTCGGTCTCGGGTAGGTGTTCTCAGTCACTGCCTTGAATGTGCTATATTTAGAAATGGAGTTTAAATTGCCACTGCTTCCAAAATAGAAACGGCCCTGAGACCAACTGACAACAGGACAATACCAGCGTCTGTCACAGACACTGGCTGCCTTTGGTCCTGAGGCCAGGCTCAGTCTTGGAAAAGAATGGTTGCACTAGTCGGGGATTCTCTTCGGCATCCAAGTAGGTCATGGATTAATAAGCACTTTCTTTGCATTAAAAAAAATGATAAGACCAAAGCCAGAAGGAAGCCTAGGCATCCTTATTGAGTAAACGGCAAAATCAATTAACTGGTATAAATGACTGTGTGGCGTATCAATACACTTTACACATGCAGGGGAGACGTTTTCTCAAACTGACGAGGTTAAGGAAGCGTAATTAAGCAGGTACCACTCGATCTGTCTCTCTGTCTTATCAAAAGGGTAGTGGGCTAGAGAGTCGGCTCAGTTAGTCAAATGTTTGCCTTGCGAGCATAACTCAGAGCAAGCCTGGAACTAACGTTAGGGCATGCCTATAACCCTAAGTGCTGTGGTAGTGGAGATAGGCAGGTCCCTGGGGCTTCAGGTCAGTGAGAAACTGCAGTTCAACTCCCCCAGATCCCACCACCAAAGTCCAGTCCTCAGGTCTGTGGGCACACTCACACACACAGACCTGCAGACACATTCATTAAAATCCATCCTCTAGCAATAGGTCATCTCTGGCCTTGACCAATGTGAAGAACCCTCAGCCATCTTCCGGAAGCTTTAGCGGTGACATCAACGTGTCCTCCATGTTGCTAATTTATGAAACCAATCCCGGGGTCCTGCGGTGGGCTAGCCCTGGCTTCTGTGGCTATGCCTCCTGTGTTTGGGGTCCTAGAGCCATAATCAGGATATTGCTCATTTCCAGTACATAAGCCACTATATCTTCTGGAATCCCCAGAATGCTCACTAAGGAAAGTCTGTGCTCCCCGACTGCTGAGTGTCCGTCTCCATCAGTAGCCGCCCCTCCCCTACATGGCTTGATTTTTAACTTTTCGATAAAAAACTATTTTTTTCTGCCTGCTCCACCCGGTGAGGGCTAATCATGGTCTCTTAACAATCCATTAGGCTTCCCCGGTGAGGTTTACAAGCACGACTTCCGCAGTGTGTCACATGGCCGGGAGCATCCTCCAGGCTACTGTCTGAATGCTGACCTTGTGTGCAGGTGGGTTTCCCATCAACCCCTGCCCATCAACGCTGCAGCAGACAGTTCATGGAGCAGTTTGGAAGATCGGGAAAGAAATGAGAAGCCCGCGGGGAAGCCCGCCACCAGGGGCTGAGTGACCAGCCACCTGCGCACATTTTACACTCGAGGTGGCTCATGAATTGCAAAGCAGACTCCTCTCCTGACTCATTTTTGTTTGTCTTTTGGATGAATCGCACATTGATTAACAAGATGAGGATTCTTGTCAGGCTCTTGTTCTGGGAAACTGCATTGCATGGGAAATGCCTCCTCCTCCTCTTCCTTATCAGAGCTTCTAGAGATACCCGCTCAAGCCAGAGCTGCTGGATAGACTTAGAAATGCCGGTAAGGAAATTGGTGACTGAAATGGACACGAGGCAGGTGTCTGACTATAGTTCACCGGTAGCTTGGTCTGCTCTTAAAAGAATCTTAAAAGACAGTGTGAGTCCAGCTCAGCACAGCAGTGTGGTGGTCCCAGTAATGACCCTCAACTCTACCTGAAGTGTGAGGCTTGCCTGCCACCCTCTTCTCCCTGTGGCCTTAGCGTGCTTTGTATCACATCCCAAATCGGGAAGGAATCGTTCACGTGTGAGAGTGTGTGTGTGCATGTGTGCATGCATGTGTGTCTGTGTGCACTCATGCCTGTATGTGCATGTATGTGTACACATGCTTGTGTGTGCATGTATGTGTACACATGCTTGTGTGTGCATGTATGTGCACACATGCTTGTGTGTGCATATGTGTGCACACATGCTTGTGTGTGCATATGTGTGCACACATGCCTGTGTGTGCATTGTATGTGCACACATACCTGTGTGTGCATATATGTGCACACAAGCCTGTATGTGCCTATATGTGCATGTATGTGCACACACGCTTGTGTGTGCATATATGTGCACACACACACCTGTGCATGTGTGCACATGTGTGTGCATACAAGTTTGTCTGGGTGTGTGTATGTGTAGAAGCCAAACTCTTGTGTGTCTTCCTCAACCTTGCTCCCACCTTATTTTATCCAACAAAGGGCCTCTCAGTGAATATGGAGTTCTTCAACTGTCCGTCCACACTGGCTGGCCAGTCAGCCACAGGGTCCTTCAGTCTTTGCACTCACAGTACTTGGATTGAACATTTGTGTGACCCTGTCACGTGGCCCTGCGTGGCTTTTACATGGGTTCTGGAGATCTGACTCTAGTCCGTCCTCAGGTTTCTGTGGCCTCCACTCTACTGACCGAGCTGTCTCTGCAGCCCCAAGGAGAGGAATGTCTGGATTCCAGATAGCACCAGCAGCGAGGCAGCCGCAGTGAGGGGGGAGGCACCTGGGATGGGCTACAGCAAAGCTTTAGAGCACACACCTGCCCGGGTTTCCGAGGAGAATCCTAACGCTACATCTTAATGCCGTAGTCACAATGCTGCTTGATGCTAGGATAAAAGATGTATCATATGCAAACTGATTACAGGGAACAGAGGGACTTAACAGGACAGCATCTGCCAGCACAGAGCCACCAGTTAGATCATTTTCTTAACCGTGATGAGTGAGTATAGATTAAATCCTGAATATATATTTTTTAAATGCATAATAATGGGAAGACAGTTTTGTCTCCTTGGAGAGCTTCTCCAGAATCCACAGCCGGGGCAGGGAGGGGGTTGGTGTGACAGAGGCAGAGAGAATGACTAGGCACAGAAGCGTCAAAGCCCATTGCTATGGCTGGGACCTACACAGTGGACCCTGACCCACAGCACCCAAGACCACTGGGCCACCAGGGCCAGGAGAATATGCATGTAAGTAGGGGCTGGTCAAAAGATACCGGGCCACCAATGGGTAGGTCTGGGTGAGCTCAGAGTCTCATATAAATCAGAATCCAGGTTATCGGGATAAAGGGTAACAGGGCACCTGAACCCAAGGAGCAATAGTAGACAGGCTTCATGCACAGAGTTTCCATGCAGGGTCATGAAAAAGAAAAACACAGTGGGAAATGAACTCACACCTGTTAAGAGTGGCATTTACAGCAAAAGGGGGGGGGGCTTAAGTCTTGGTGAGGACATGGGGAGAGCGACCCCTTGTGGATGTTGGGTGGTACTGACATTAAGGATGATGGAAAGTTCTCAAAACAGTCCAAGATGCAGAAAGCACTTGACTTAGAAGCCGAGAACCTGGGTCGGAATCACCAGAACCCACACAAAAGACGTAGCAGGCGTGTTTGTAAGCGGCAGACAGGAGAAGCTACAGAAGTTCACGGGTCAGCTACCCTGGCATATACAGCAGAGGAAGCAGCTCAGAGAGCTCCTGCCTCACACAAAACAGAAGATGAAGAACTAACACACACATGGTCCTCTGACCTCTATGTACACGCGTGGCAAATGCACCTGTGTGAGCATATGTATGCATGAAGGCATGGGCAATCACGTGTGCATACACACACACACATATACACGTGCACACTCACGCACACGAGAACGCTCAGCAGCTAAGAACGGTTGCTGCTCTGCCAGAGGACCTGAGTCAGATTTCCAGTGCCCACATCAGGACGAATACTGCAATGGCCTCATTTTGTATGGAACACAACAAAGTCTGACCCACAGGCAACATGACCAGAGTGATGGGGGGCTAGGGTACAGAGAAGAGGGACAGGGAGTGCTGGGACAAGGGTGCACAGAGTCAGGCATGTGGGATCAGTGCGCTTTGTAGATCGTCACACAGCACAGTGACGGCAGCTATCCTCGATCATTACATCGAATGTTCTTGAAAATGGCTGGAATTTATCATACCGTAAATATCCTCATTGGAAAAGAAGTATGTGATATGAGACACAAAAATAACTTGACTTAATCACTACAACATGTATACATGGCCAAATTATAACTTACCCCAAATACACACACACACACACACACACACACACACACACACACACACTACATATATATAATAGGATTTTTAAATATGAAGTACATGGCTACATACTAAGTGCTTGTGGAGCATTGCCAGGTGCCAGCCACTGCTCGAAGCAATTTACATGCACTATTTAATGCTTTACATCCAAGCCCCACTGACACTAATCAGCTGCATTTGCACATGAGGAAACTGAGGCACACAGAGGACCACCACTATGCTCAGCATGGGGTAGTCAAGTGGGTACGTGGGAAACGAAGGCAAGGAAGGCAGCAGGGTCTGTGGACCACGCGGTCAAGCTGCTGTGCCTTTTCTCATAAGAGCCCAGGGAACAGAAGTGACCTGTCACACAGGGTCCACCCATGCCTTGAGCCCCGCTCCGCCGATGCCAACGCACCATGCGCTTAGATCCAGCCAGAGCTTAGCGCCATGCACTCGTGTATCCATCCACCGCTTCTACTCCTGTATTCAAGATACAGACACAGATGCAAGCTTGACCCTTTGGATAGACGCTGGCAGCACCCCGTGTTCAATGCAAGCAGACGAGACGGATACTGGCCTGTACATAGGCACTTACGTGTATTGGTGAGGCGGGGTCAGGCTGGACACTCTAAAACACAAACCAGAGGACCTGGGTCACCTCATGATTGCAAGGCTATGATAGTGACAGTACACACACATGTATTTGCGCACATGTGCATGCGTGAGCACACACACACACACACACACGAGGATCCATTCATTCACACACACACACACACACGAGGATGGGTTCACATACACACACATACACATACATACACATACACGCAAGGATGGGTTCATACACACAGACACACACATACAAGGATGGATTCATACACGTGCACACAAGGATGGGTTCATGTACACACGTGAGGATGGGTTCACACACACACACACACAGGAGGATGGATTCACACACACACACACACACACACACACACACACACACACACACACACACACACACGAGGATGGGTTCTTGCCTTGAGCAGGGAGTACTGGCAGCTGGCCATGACCAGACAGAAAAGCAGGACCCAGAGGTCTCTGCAGAAGCCACGGTTCAGTGTCAGAAAGCCCAGGAGGGAAACCAGGACGCTGAGCAGAACTGCCACCATGTTCTCCTTCACATCTTCAGTTCTGTGCAGACACAGGAGGAAGCATGGAGTGAGACCCCAACGCCCACGCTGCTATCAGTGCAAGCCTTCCTGTGCTCATTCACAGACTGGCATTGCACTGAGCAGCGGCTGTGCTGTCCTAGCCCTGCACCAACACTGAGCAGAGGGCCTGTGCTGGGCATCGGTCTATTCCTGTGCTGTTTAAACAAGGTCCTTAGGTACCTGTTCTTGGAATAACTGAAACCTGATCGTGCCGACTTTCTCGGCTACTTGCGCTAGGCTTGCGAGGTAAGCGGTGACTCCCAACGAAAGCCTGGAATGTCTCAGAAACTACACAGGCTCCTGTCAGCATTGACACCTGGGTAATAGTTTCCAGATGGATCATTTCTGGAGTCGGGGTTTGATGTCCAGTTCCGGGAGCAGGAAGCTACAGACAGAGATGTGACTCCCAGACAGGACAGGGAACCTAGCGGGGTGAGCTGCAGCTGTATAGCACTGCGGGCTGATTTCGTTTCGGAGTCCTCCCCATGAGATGGAAGATGCAGAGGGGACTCCTCCAGATGTGTCGTCTTATTAGCACGGTGTGGGAGTGTAAAGAGATATTTAGAGCATCTCCAAAGACGGGCTGAAGAATTGAGTCAACCAACCAAGGTGGGAATGGGGGTGGGGGGAGGCTCTACAACAGGAAGGGCTGCTTTGTTCCTTACAAGTTTTCTGTTGTCCCCAATAGAACGTGAGTCCTGTGAGGGCAGACACAAGGCCTGGGGGGGGGTTCCTGTGCTGTGCTGGGGGCAGGCAGGTAATGTGTGCACGCACACACACACACCTACAAAAAGATTTGTCTTTCATAAGCGAGGTTAACACAACCTATTCCCTGTTACAGGAAAACAAAAAAAAAAAAAAAAGAAGAATCATTTCCTTTAGAGCCTCATCTAGCTGAGTGCATCATCTTGCATTACAGTCACAGAATCCATCCACGTTCCACTCCTACGAATGCCCCAGGGTAACATGGCATTGTTAGCGAAGCAGTTGATGCCGGTTCCCTGACTTGGGGGGCGGGAGGGGGGGTGTCCTGAAATTTACTGCTGTAATTTTGCAAGACTATCGTTTTTCTGCCTGTGATCACACCATTTAAGACACGAGTGTACCATTACCGTAACAAGTAGTCACTGTGGGACAGGCGGCAGCTTGGCGGCCCTGCCATAGCCTCACAGGCTGGCACCGAGCTCTGAACAGACCCTGCTGTGCTAGCATTAGAGAGCCTGCCTTCCATTTTAGAACCAGCCCCCACCAGAGCCACAGCCTCTCTGAAAACCCTAATATTCTCCCCTATGCATCCCGACAGGGGAGCCCACAAAGAGGAAACCCCCACCCTTAGCCCGTCTTCGTCACCAGAGCAAACTTGAACCTCCCTGCCTTGCCCACCGAGGCTCAGTATCTCCAGCCACAAAGTGTTTTATTTAGGGGCAATAATAAGAGGGGGGCAAAATGGAGGAAAGGCTGAGAGAGCATTAATGAACAATGGGTGGAGGAGAGAAGCTGGAGTCCAGGCAGGGGACAGCGTTATCCCCCTCCCTCCCAAGGCCACAGTTGGTGGAAGAAGGCCTTTTGCTGATGGAACTGAAAGTATTCCTACTAAAACAGGCCAGGCACGAGCAGACCAAAGCAGACTGTCCCCAAGCCAACCTGTGCCTTAGCCCATGGTAGTCACCCATCACCTCCCCTGGCAACTGTGAAATTCAATGTCAAAATCACTGGGGTTCACAGCCAAGTGGGGTCTGGAAATATCCTGGGGAACCTTGGCAAGCAGTAAGGTGAATTTTAGGAGAATTTGAGCACGCTCACTGGTGTCCTCCCTTGTGTTCTGGCCATACCGCCGTGTGCTCGACAGCTTACCGATCCAGCAACGCCAACAGAGTGAGTCGGTCGTACCAGACTTTAATCCACTTCCCAGGGAAGATGATAAATTTGTAAAACTGCTCTCGGTTAAACTTCCCCTGTGCTGAAGAGCGGGATGAGTCTTCCAGATCCTGACTGACGTGCTTTAAACACCGGAAATAAAACAGACCAAAGACAGAAATGAGTGTCACTATGATATGTCCTAGACACAAAAACATCTCATAGTTTAAAAATACAAGGGATGGGGATGGGTGTGGGGGGCTGGAGAGATGGCTCTGTGGTTAAAGTGACAGCAGCTCTTGCAGAGGATGCAGGTTCAGTTCTCAGCAACCCCATACAAGCTCAAAGCCATCCGTACCTCCACTTTCAGGGCCCGATGTCCTCTGCAGGCTCCTGCATGCATAAATTTACACAGGCATTAACACTTACACACAACACACATGCACACACATGCACATCCAGGCACAAATGCATGCACACACAGACACATGTGAACGTACATGTGCACACATACACAACACACACACACATGAACACAGACACACACACCAGGCACACAACACACATGCACACATGAATGTGCATGTGCACACATACACAACACATACGCATGCACACATACAACACACATGCACTCACACACACCACACACATACCATACATAAAGCACACACAGGCATATGACACACACATACACAACACATGCACATGCACAACACCCACATAACACACACACATACACACATTCAACACTTGTATAACACACACGTATACATGCACACACATGTACACAGGCACATGACACACACACATGCACACACACTCTAAATCTTTTAAAATACAAGGTCTGGAAGTAGAGCTCAGTGGTGGAGAAACTGCCTGGCATGCTTGAAGCCCTCAGTTCAACACTACTACAGAAACAATATATGAAGCAGAAACAGATGATCAGATTCCGAAACCAACATATTCTGTTTAAAGGAGCCAGTCTAAGAGAAGAACTGACATCCCACCAGTTCTGTGAAGATGCTGTCGCTGAAACCCTGACACTCACCACTGCAAACACTTCTGCTCACTAGACAAGGAACTCCCGGGAAGTAATCATTGTTTAAGACAAGAGTCCAAGGAAACATTTTAAATGGCTTAATTTCTAACTTCTACTAAGTACAATACTGAAGTCAGTATCCAAGTTTCACTTCAGATGCAGAGGCTTTCGCTGACGGTCGCTAGGTCACTGACAAACTCTGCCCTAAGAACGGAGCAAGTAAATCACGAAGTGCTCGCTACACAGGCCTGAGACCCAAGTCTGCTCCCCAGAGCATCTGTAAAAAGCCCGCCGGGATGGTGTGTGACTGCACCCCAGCACTGGGGAGGTGCGGATGGATGGCTGAGGCTGACACTCCAGCCAGTTTAGATTTCTTGGTGAGCACCAGGTCACAGAGACCCTGCTTCACAAAATAAAGTGGTGAAGGGTTAACAAACCACAGTTGATGTTGATCTCTGGCCTCGGTACACATAAGCGTGCATGTGCACCAACACTTGCACATGTATGTATGTGTATGTGCACTTGAATGTATGCCTCTTTGTGTGCTCATATGTGTGTGTGCTCACTTGAATGTGTGTCTCTTGGTGTGCTCATGTGTTTGCGTATGTGTGTGCATGTGAACTCAAGTGTCTGTGTGTGTGTGTGTGTGTGTGTGTGTGTGTGTGTGTGTGTATACATGGTAGCTATTCAGAGTTGGGTTCATCTAAACAAACTTAAAGATGACGCAGGAGGTGGAGGAGGTGACCAACAGTAAGGTCGCCAGGAGGTGACCTGGTGAGGAACCGGAGTTTAGAACAGGAGACCAAGCAGAGGTGGGGTGTCCACCAGGAGCATCTCTGCAGTGTGGGACCCCAGCATTCAGCTGAACTAAGTCTACCCTACAGTCAGCTCGCCCACCTACAGGGCTGCATGAAAGACTGTCTCGGGTTAGGTGCGGGGTGACAGGGACCCCAGGGTCTGAGGCTTCAGGACCACGAGTCCCTAACTCCCGCCCCTGCAGTTTTGCATCCCTCAGTCACACTGTGTGGATACTCCAAATCCCTCAGAGAATTTACCTTAAAGCATCCCGCACACCCAGCAGAAACAAAAATACGCTTTAATCTGGAAGAGTGGGGCTTTGATGTGTATCTCAAAGAACTCACTCAGATCAAAGTCCAAAGCAAGAGAGGCATTAAAAAAACAAAAACTATCACCACGAACAAGAAGAAAACTAGAAATGTGTCAGCTGGTGCTAGAACCCACATGCTGACAGCACACGCACGCGTGCACACACACACACGCACAATGCACACACACACAATGTACACACACACAATGCACACACACAATGCACACACACATGTACACACACACCTACACACACAATGCACACACACATACACACACAATGCACACACACATACACACACAATGCACACACACAATGCACACACAATGCACACACACACATGTACACACA
This sequence comes from Rattus rattus, assembly GCF_011064425.1. Classification (NCBI taxonomy): domain Eukaryota; kingdom Metazoa; phylum Chordata; class Mammalia; order Rodentia; family Muridae; genus Rattus; species Rattus rattus. Next base: position 45,382,480 of record NC_046170.1, read on the forward strand.
TGCACGCATACCCTGGGTGGGTTTGGGAATTGTAATCCTCAACTTTAAGGACAGTGACTGATGTCCAAGAACCTGGTATGTGTTCAGTCTGGTCCAGATGCTCCTTCACAGGATTGCAGACCCCTTCGAGCCCTGGGCGAGAGCAGGCTCTGCCTTCTTGGCTGCACCAAGATTAATTTGTTAACTTAGCTCAAGGACCAGGAAGTTATCCTGAACATAAAGAACTGATGTATACACAAGGCATAGGAAAGGAAAACCACCCTGTCCTTAGAACAACACGCAGGAGCTGCTGGGCAGGGGAGACGGTAGGTCTGAGACCCCGAGAGCAACACGTGTCCTAGGCTCTTGCTTTAGTTATGGCTACTACTACTGAGATGAGAGCTCAGACTTACCTAGGACCTGTGTTTGGCCCTCAGAGATCCAGGAAGGATGGTGGCCTCACAGACACAGGTGGAGAAGGTGAAGCTGTGTGACACACGGTCCTCAGAGAAGACGGCAAATGGTGCAGTCCCTGATGGTGGGTGGGCAGAGCCAGCCCTACCCAGAGCCAGGCAGGAGCTGCACCCACAGCCACCACACTGGATCTGTTCAGTTTTACTGTGCGTGTGAGCATACTTGGCCTGCACGTGTATCTCTGCATTGTGTGCATCCCTGGTGCCTGTGGAACTCGAGGCAGATGATTGTAAGCTACCCTACGGGTACTGGGAATCAGACCCAGGCCATCTGCAAGAGCAGCCAGTGCTGTTAACCATTGACTCATCTTTCCATCTCTCATTCATTTGTTTTTGATGTTAGCATACAAGGTATTGAGTATCTTTCTGGCATTTTCCAACAAGGGATTCTTTCATGATTCTCCTCTGGGCTTTTCTTCCTCCCTTCCCTACTCTCTCTTCCTCTTTTATATCCCATGGGTCCTTTTGCTAAACCCCAGTCCTTCCTCATCTCTTGCTTGCCCCCTCGCATGGTGTCCTTCCTTTACATGACTTAAACCCCACAACACAACACAACACACACACACACACACACACACACACACACGGTTATTTTTCATCATCACGGAATCATGTGTGTGCACGTGAGTGCAGGTGTCAAGGATGGCCAGAAGGGGGCAGCAAAGGCTTGGGCACTGGGGCTCTAGGAGGTTGTGAACCGCCCTACATGGATGCTGGGTCCATGGAACGAGGTCCTTTGCAAAAAGAGCATTTGTTCTTAACTGCTCAGGCGTGTCTCTAGCCCCTCCTTTTAATTTTAAAGAAACTTCCACAGTGAGTCCCATGATGACCGCACTCGTGTGCACTGCACCAGCACTGAATGCTGCATCTCAGAGCAGCTGTAATCTGCACTTCCCTAAGGACCAGGGATGGTGAACGCTTCTTAAAATATTTATTGGTCGTTTGTGTTCCTTCTTTTTGGGAACCGTCTTCCCTTTCCTTTAGCCACAGGGTATAAATTTTCAAAACACAATTATTATTAAGACTTCGTCGAGAAAGTTCTCAGAGCCATCTTAAAACCAGACATGAAGTTATGTTACTATAAGTCCTTATAAGAGTTAGAACCTTTGACAGGAAGAAGACAAACACGGAAGCGAAGAGACTTCATGCGAACTTGAACTTATCCATCTGCAACGCTCTCTGCTCAGGCCCACCTTCTTGGAAGTTGACCCCAAGAATCCCCTCCCCTGAGAAGCCTGTCTTCCTACACCCTAAGGCCCACGCTGCATTTGCCACTCATAGGCAGGCCTGGCTCAGGGTCCAGCCTTCCATGATGCTGCTGCCAGGGAAGCCTTGCTCTGGCTCCCTGAGTCTCAGTAAAGCTTGAGTCGATGTCTGAATGAACATCAAGGAAGAATTTCTTAGTAAAAGGATAGAAGGCTTCATGCTTTCCACTTGATGTCACCCAAATCACCACCACCACCACCATCACCACCACCACCATCATCATCAACAACAATAACAACTTTCCCAAATCAAATACTGAAGAATCTTAGCATGCTTAGTAAATAAACACAAAGTTATCATATTTTTTTTTAAAGAGCACATTTTTAAACCATGCAGGGTGAGGCAGAAGAGCCAACTACGCTCCTGAGGGGTTTGTGCATCCAAACAACCAAAGATCAATGTGAATGCATTTCTGATGCATCTGGGAAAGCGACTGATCGGCGGAACGTGGTGATGTCGTCAGAGGATTACCTGCCATTGGCATGGCATTGTCCTTTATTCAGTAGTCAGACCTGTAGTGATGTTTTGTGGGAAACCCAGAGTGAGATCTGACTCAGGAGACAGACCTTAAGATCTGCCGCTGGGGATCAGTGACTCAGTCAGCAAAGTCTTCACCACACAAGCAGGAGGGCATGAGTTTGATCCACAGAACCCGCTCGGAAAAGAACACCCACGAGTGGCAGACATTTGAAATCCCAGCACTGGGGTTTACAGAGATGGGCGGATCCTTGGAGCTTGCTGGTCAGCCAGGCTTACCTACGTGGAGAGCCCTAGACTGACAGGAGACATTGTCTCAAGAGAGGCACACAGTGAACCATGTAGGGTGAGGCTGACAGTGAATCAATTAGGTCCAAGATTGACAGCTGAGACTGTTCTCCAGACTCCAAACACGCATGCATACTTGCATACATACAAGTACATATCATACCTGCATTCACACATACATCTCCTGATATGAACACATATGTGCATGCCTATGCGTGTGCATGCACACACTTACATGCATGTGCACACATATACACACACTTATACATATATACATATTCACACACATGTGCATGCACACACATACACACATGTGCAAACACATTCACACACACACTCACACACATATGTGTGCGTGCACACACATACAGATACTTATACACATATACACACTCACACACATGTGCATGCACACACACACGCACTTACACATACAAACACATTCACACACACTCACACACATGTGTGTGTGCACACACACAGATACTTATACACGTACACACACCCATACACACACTTACACACATGTGTGCATGCACACAGATACGCTTACATGTATACACTTACACACACACTCACACACATGCATGCACACACATACACACTTACATGTACATAGTTACACGCACACACATGTACGTGCACACACATATTATTAAGACCCAGGGCTTCTCCAGCAGCCACGAACAACACTAGTATACACATACCCGAGGGGTTTCCGACTGTGTCCTCCGAGCCACCATGAGTAAGAGCTGTTGTTGAAGGGCGCTGACGGCGTGGTCTCCTGAGGACGGATCAGGACTTCCTGTAGTGGTGGTGCTGGAGGAGCTGAGAAGAATCTCTCTGAGAACAGGGAAAAACAACATTGTGGTGACCAGCTTGCATTAGGACACATCTATGTATTACAGAGAAACCTGAGGAGACGGGGATGTGCGGCACAGGAAGGGATTGTCCGGGTCCCCATCCTTACGTTCTCGATAACGAGTTCAACATTCTGCATGTGAGGCTGCTGCAGGCGCAGAGCCCACAGCCCTCGGCCCCGACACAGGTTCTGTTGGTGACCGGATACTTGGTGCTCAGCTCTGATTTTCCGTACATTAATGTGACTAAGGCAGCCACTAGGGAATTCACCGACCCCAACTTGGAAGAAGCAGTAATGAGAACCTGTGTGATGGTGACATTAATTGTGAATTTGACGGGTTATAGAATCGCCTAAGAGACAAGCCTCTGGGCAGGTCTGAGAAGGAGCTTCTAGATTGAGGTAATGGAGGCAGGCAGGCCTATCCTGAACAGTGTGTGATCCTTAACATCCTGGACTAAATAAACGAAGAGGCGGGATGACGACAACACTCTCCTTTTCCTGCTTCCTGACTGCGAATGCTCCCACAGTCACGCTCTCCTCGCCATGATCGGTGCACCTTCAAACCGTGAGCCAGGGTAAACCCTTCCTTCCCTGAGCTGCTTTTGCTGGGTGTTTGATCACAGTGATGGGAAAAGGAACGAAGACATTCTGCTGGCTCCCCAGCCCCAGACACCCCAGAGCAAGAGATCACACTTACATAAAAGAAAGAGTGGCCTCTGTTAAACAGCTTAAGTCCCTATCTTAAATCATCCGTGGATTGGCGAGACTTAGTGCAGCTCTTGGAATAATTGCAGTACTGGCCCTTTAGCTTTAAAATTAATGTGCATATGTGTGTGTGTATGTGCATGTGCATTTATGTGCATGTGCATGTGTGTGCGTGTGTGTATTTACGTGTGCGTGCGTGTGTGTGCATGCGTGTGCATGCATGTGTATGTGTGTGTGTGCGTGAGCGTGTGTATGTGCATGTGAGTGTGTGTGTTAATACACACGCGTGCACGTGTGTACCTGTTTATGTGTACAAGCCCTGTGTGTGCATTACTTTCTGATCCCCTGGAGCCATAGGCAGTTGTGGACGACCTCACGTGGACGCCAGGAACTACACTCAGATCCTTGGCGAGAGCAGTAAGCGCTGTTACTGGATGAGCCATCTCTTCAGACCTCAGTCCTTGCTTCAGCCCAGAGAGCAAAAGCTAAGACATAGTCCATGTGGCTTCTCAGCAAGGTGCCTCCATGCTGTAGAAGATACCCATTAGTCTGCTTACCGCATGGTTGTTCTAAGGGAATTCCTGCTGACATAGCCCCCACTTCATCCAAATAGCTGAGATCATATGCTAACCAAGGCGCGTCAGTGATGTGAGACTCTGTCCTTCCTTGACCATAGGAATAAGACTGGTCCCATCGTCCATTCGCCTACCTAGTGCTTGGCTTGGGATTGAATATGAAACAGCTCTAAGGAGTCACCTACGGACAGCAGTGGACTGGCTTCCTCTGGCTTTTAGGCGATACCTGACTGAGAAGCACCTTCAGTTACTAGCAGCCACTTTGCCACCATTGAGATACAGATCAGAGGGATATAGAGCAGAGGGACCAGCTAGGTCCTTGGATATAGATAGCAGCGAGCCTGAGGATTAACCCACCTTGGTCCCAGCACACTGAGGAGCAACATGTTTCTTTTCTTTGTGTGAGTTTTGTGTGTGTGTGCATATGCATGTGTGCCTGTGCATGTGTGCAGATGTGTGCACGAGTGTGCATGTGTGTGAGAGACCCCGGCTTAGCAGCAGTAACGCCATTTTGCAAGGCTGTACTTAGATGACTGGTTCAGGGAAGGGTCAGAACACTGAGAACATGGTGGCTGCCAAACAGGATGTTTGTGGTTGAGCGCCTAACAACAAAAGGGAGAAATGAAAAGCCCCGGGAGAGGTCCCACACCCTAGTGGAGGGCCCAGTCAGCCATTATGTTCCAGGAAGGTGGCCAGGGAACTTGCCCCCGGGCTAAACCCTTGCCTCATTAGAATCCACCAATTATGTCCCTATAACCATGCATCTGCTTCTGTATGCCTGCTTCTGCTCCCCAGAACCCTATAAAAAACCCGTCCCTGGTTCCACGGGGTGCGCCAGTCCCCCAAGTTGACTAAAGCACCCACAGGTGCCTCTGTATCCTGAAAGTAAACCCTCTTGCTGATTGCATCCGGTGGTCTCGGTCTGGTCAATGGGCTTAAGGGTCTCCTTCCCGAGAAAAAGTTCTCTCTGAGAACTTTTCAGTGTGTACATGTGTGTGTGTGCTCTCACACGTATTTACATGTGTGTGCATTCATGTGGAAGCGGAGGTCAAGCCTGGGTGGTGTTCTCCAGGTGACATCCACCTTCATTATTTTATTAGTGGAGGAATCCCACCTTCGCCCTCTGCATTTTTGAGAGTTCCAGGGAGAGAGAACTCAAGTCTCCAGCTGCATGATGAGCCCTGTAAGCCATCTTGCTGGCCCCCTTCCATCTTATTTTGAGACAAATTTCCTTGCTTTTGATCAGAAACTTGCTGGTCCTTCTAGGCTAGCTTGCTGGCCAGCCCCATGGTCTACCTCCCCATTTCCCCAGTACGGTCACTATGCCCAGCTTTTCTACATGAATCTGGAGGCGGGATTCAGACTGAGTGACCAGTGCTTATGGGCTAGCCACCACCCGGCCTCACTTCCTCCAGTGAGACTCCGCCTCCCAAAGGTTTCACACCCCTCAAAACGGCGCCACCATCTGGAGAGCAAGTGTTCAAACACTTGTCTCCCCAGCCAAACTGTCTTACTTTCCAAGATAAAGCATCTCCTCCTCTTTAACCCAGTCTTCAGCAGCCTGCAGTTACTGTGTTAATAGAGGGAAGCCATGTGTGCATCGGTAATGCGATCGATCTGACCTCTAACCTGACCTCTAACCTGACCTCTAACTTCTACTGCTCACCATCGCTCATGACCCTCCCTTCTCATCTCCTGACTTCTGTGTTCACTTGGTTACACACACACACACACACACACCCACACACACACACAATCTTCTATACTTGTATGACGTAATTTGTGACTAGGGATGATTCGACGGAGCCTTTCTTACAAAGAACCATGCCAGCTGCAGACCAGGTAAGAAGATAAGACAGAATCCCCAAAACTCTAAACCCACGCCACGTTCATGGTCTGGGAATGAAACTCAGTCCATCTGCAAGAGCAGAATGTGCTCTGAACCGCTGACCCATCTCTTACAGTTTGGATATCAAATAGGCCCCTCAGAGACTCGTGTGTTTGAACACTTGCTCTCCAGCTGGTGGCGCCGTTTTGAGTGGTTATGAAACCTTTGGGAGGCCTTGGGGGTGGAATCTCAAGGTTATAGTCCAGGCCTGCTTGCAGTCCGGTCTGTTTCCTGGCCTACTAGAACGGGAATACGGCTCCCATACTGTCTTCCTTAAGATGATGGACAGTTCGTTCCCTTGGATACCACGAGGTAGAATCAATCCCCCACCGCCATCCCCCACCCTCATCAACTCGTTGCTGTCAGGTACTTGGTCACAGCACTGAGAACGGCTCACCAACACACTGTACCTATGTTATTCGGAATGTCTGCTCCCTGTGAGCACTTTCCTTGCTGATTAGCTCACCACGCCTTCCACAGATGGACTGGTCCAACAGATTTATAAGGACCACTTTTCACTACGATTCTGCTGGCTGGCATGGGTACCACTTAGAAACACGGCTCTGGAACCTTGTAGTGAACTAAAATCAAAATGGAGGTCCCTCGATAGGGTAGGGCAGAGACTCAGGAGTTTTCTCTGTGAGGGCTGCATGGAAGCCAAGAAACTAACTAGACTACATTTCCGGTGAGGGAGGTCATGCTGACGTACGGGCAGGAGAGGGGACCACACCACATATGGGGAGCTGAAGGTATACGGACCCTCTCCAGATGACTGCTACGGGAGGTACCAAAAACATTTCTTCTAGAGACATGACTGCTGATGCTTCCCGCCAAGATGCAGGATTGTAAGGGGGCGGGGGCACTCCTGGGTTCCATTCCCGAATATCGGGAAGCAGACTTGCAATTGCAAAAGAATGGCAAGCCCTAAACAGAAATGGGTCTCAGCCCCTGCTATACTGCTGCTATCTCCACTTTGAGCGCATGGTTTGCCCCCTTGGATCTACACCCATAAGAGAGAAGAGATGCGTTTCCTTCCTAAGGGGTGTGGGGACTAGAACAGACTGGACAGAATGTCCTGATGGAGCCCCCACATCGGGCACAAGTAAAAGGCCCTGGTCTCTCTGTTGCCTCCTCTTGGGGGGGAACTTGGCCTGGGTTTCCCTGTTAGGCAGCAAAATGGCTGCCAAACTTTGCACAGATAATGGCTTGGCTTTGGCTGCAGTGGCGAAGAAGGTCCAGCATCCATTCATCATCGTCTAACGTAGACTCAAACAACAGAGCAGTGTCCCCCTCAAGGAACCTCTTCCACTGGCTTTGGCCGGGTCCTTATCACAAGCGCACACTGTCACCTGTGCTGGCTCCTGTGCCTCCTGCAGGGACAAGTCTGTGGTTATCGAAACTGTACCTCAAATGGAGCTGCTCCTCCAGGGCTTAGTTTCCTCCTCCAGGCTGTGGTGGCTGCAGCATTAAAGGATTAGGAGACCAATGCTCTCTACTGAGCTAATGAGTGTTATACCCCAGAACAGTTCATTAGGGATGTCAAGGGACGTTCCCGCCTCCTCTGAAACATCTGAGGGATGGTGAGAGCCCGCTTTCTGGAACGTCCTCGGTGACACTGCCAGGTCTCCATCAGCCTGAGGACCAATCCTCAGTGACACTCCCAGGTCTCCTGAGGCTGGGTTGGTCTCAGGTTGACTAGTTCTACTCAGGGTGAGGGCAGGGGGTTGTGAGGAGAAAGCAGAGAGGCGTGTGGATGGAGGTTGGTGGTGTAGGGGTGACAACCCAGCCCTGGAAGGGAGCAAAAAGACTGACGCTGAGCTGGGCCCTGGATCCCGGCATTTGGGTGGCTGAGGCAGGAGGATAACTGGAAGTCTGGGGCTAACCTGGGCTACACAGTGTGAGGCTCTGTTTCAAACAACTGAACTAGCGGCTCTGCTGGGCTGGGTGGGGCAGGGCTGGGTCTGGGGTAAACAGAAGGGGGTAGGGTCTCTGTGCTCCACTGGCCATAGCTCCCCTACCCATCTGAGGAATATGCACAAGGTCAGATCCAAGGGCAGTGCTGCTTGCCAGTGAAAGAGAAAGTATCACGGGGACTTCCTCATCCCCATCGGATTTTAAAACGAGAGTTTTCTGCCCTCTGGAGACTGTATCTCTTCTGCCTGCCCTTCCCAAGGCTCCAGGCCCGCTGTGGATGGATGGGAAGGGCACAGGGAGAGGTGCCCGGAGGACAGAAGTTGGTGTGACAAGTTCATTGGATGTGGAGAGCACTAAATGACAGCAGCCTGATGGGGGTGGGAGGCAGGAGCGTTCTAACAGGGAGTGGACTTTGAGGTGAGACCAACTCCCCTTTCCTAAGACAGCACAAATGAGGGGAAGCCTCCGAGAGGCCTCAGAGGGAAAGCAAGTGGATGGAGAATGCCCTCTTGTGGCAGAAGGGGCTGTGTGCAGCCGCAAGGCCTCAGCTTCTGCCTGGAATTCCACTCTTGGAACCCTGGGCCTGGAGAGAAACAGTGCCTCTTAACCAGGCGCCTGAGACTCCAGGATGAGGACCACTGCAGGAGGAGGAGAGATCAACAAAGACTGAGAAATCAGAGAGGGTGTGGGAGAAACCACAGGAAGAACAGTTCCAGGACCATCACCCAGCTCCCTCTGTGATCGAAGCCAGCGAGAATTTTCAAGTCTCTAACTCTGAGGCAGCAAACACATATCTCTCCTTCCAACTAACAGTGACACAACACAGCTCTTTGCCTGAGGATAAATTTTCCCAAGGAGAGCCGAAGTGAGCTCTCAAAAGTACAGTTGATGGGGTTCACTCATGAGCCCCACACCTCCCTGTTCTGAGCGCCCATCAGTCTCACTACAGTGGTCCCCACCCCTGCCCTTCCAAACCCAAGGTCTCCACTTCCTTGGAATAAAGCAAAAATCGGGTGATTGTTTCTGGAATGTCTCTGTCTGCTTCCCTTCTTTGGAAGTCAGATTTGTGGCTCCCTTAAATGCCTCGGCTGTGGTCTGAGGAGACGGCTCAGTCGGTACAGCGCTTGCCGCACAAGCACCTGGGTGTGGGCCCCAGAACCCATATAGAAAAGTCAGGTGTGGTGCTGAAGGAGGCAGAGGGAGGGGGATCCGTGGCACATAGTGGCCGGCAAGCCCAGCCTACTGTATGGTAAGGCTCAGGTCTCAGTGAGAAGCTCTGTCTAAAAGAAAAAAGAAAGGAAGGAAGGAAGGAAGGAAAAAGAAAGAAAGAAAGAAAAGAATAGAAAAGAAAAGAAAAGAAAAAGGGCTGGAGAGATGGCTCAGTGGTTAAGAGCATTGACTGCTCTTCCAGAGGTCCTGAGTTCAAATCTCAGTAACCACATGGTGGCTCTCAGCCATCTGTGATGGGATCTGATGCCCTCTTCTGGTGTGTCTGAGGACAGCGACAGTGTACGCACATAAAATAAATAAAACCTTTAAAAAGTAATAAATAACATCTTTAGGGTTGGGGATTTAGCTCAGTGGTAGAGCGCTTGCCTAGCAAGTGCAAAGCCCTGGGTTCGGTCCCCAGCTCCAAAAAAAAAAAAAAAAAAGAAATATGGACATCTCCTGAGGGGTGATGTGAGAGGTGTTAACTTCAAGGTTTGGGTCTTTCAAAGGAGAACACCAACGTATTACTCGGAAAATCTGTAGACAGAATAGAGATCTCCATTGAACAAACAATAGAAGCTCTTATTCTGGCTTAGTGGTGCGTGAGTGTCAGCCCAGTAACTGGAAACTGAGGCAGAAGGGTTCAAGACCGTGCTGGGCTGTGTGTCTCAAAAGCCAAACCAAGCCTGGAATCAAACAAAATCAAACAAAAAGTCTCAGCCAATGAAGTGCTTGCCCTCCAAGTGTGAGGACCGGGGATTTTGATCCCCAGAACCCACAGGGTGAGGTCTGATGATGTGAGCTTGTAACCACAGCACTGAGGAGGCAAAGACGGGTGTGTTCCTGGGGTCACTGGCCAGCCTGGCTTGTTAGGAGAATTCCAGGCCCATGAGAAATTTTCCTCAAATGATATTTGAAATTCTCTTCTGGCCTATATACACACACACCTATGTGTGCACGTGTATATACACACACACACACACACACACACACAGAGAGAGAGAGAGAGAGAGAGAGAGAGAGAGAGAGAGAGAGAGAGAGAGAGAGAGAGAGATCAGGGATTTGTTTCAAAGCCTACAAAAGAATAGCAGAAGTCTGATGTGCGGTGAAAGTCATTTCAGTCCTGAACATTTGTTAACCTCCCAGGCAACTTCTTCCACTTCCTGGGGCTCGTGACCTACTTCCAGATCAGTTTTCAGGCGGATCAGCTCACTCTGGGCTCTGAACTAGTAAATCAGCCCTGCGTTCTGGTCAGGCAACATTTCCCAGCAGCCCCTGGAAATGCTGTGATTCAGGTTTCTGGGGAGAGCAGAGCTCAATCAGATGTCCTTCCCAAAGGCGCCTGCTTGAAGAACAGCTAGCATGTGACTCAGGGTGCTCTGCCAGCCTCTGTGGTGGTGGGAAAGCTGCTGGTCTCACAGTGTTTCAGAGGCCAGGAAGGGAAACAAACTTCCTCTCTCAGCTTCCTCCAGGAATCCCCAAAGAGACATGGAAGTTACATGGCTCACGAGTCCCCATTCAGAGCAGAGCATCTGGGACATAAAACAGGTCCGTGACGACCAGGCCTCATAATGGCTGAGAGTCACCTTCCGGCCAGTAATGGGATCCAGCAGTTTTACAAGCTACTTGGAGGTGCTCCCAGCCACTGAGGTCACCTTAGAGGGGAAGAGCTGTTTCTCTCCCAGTACCTTCTATGGCGAACAGCTTATGGAGCCCTAACCAGGCTCCCTTCCAATCTCAAAGTCAACATTTGTATTTGCTGTGGGTGGAGAATTCAGAACTTAACGGCCTTAAGGGCTAGGGACAGAATATTAAGTCAAATGCCAAAGCTGCCCTAGGTGCCAAAGCCTTGGATCAAAGCTGCTAGGGGAACAACATGCTCTTAGATGCCCACTTCACAAACAGGGAAAGTGGCACCTGCAGGGAACGGGCTTCCTCCTGGCCAGATCCCAGGAAACAGCCAGGAAAAGCTGAACGGTGAACTTTGTCCTCCTTTTCTAGGCAGAAGAAACCTGATACTGTGGAGTGCCCTCCACAGTGGGCATTGTCCTGAATGCTATACAAGAGAGTGTGTGCATGGGTGCATGCATATGTATACATGTGTACATGCATATATGTGCAAGTGTTAGCATGCACATGTGTGCAAGTGTGTGCGTGTGTGCATGCATGTATGTGCATGTGTGTGTGTTCTCCTGTGAGTGCATGTGTGTACATTCACATGTGTATACATGTGTGTATGTGTGCATGCTTGTGTGTGCATGTGTGTGTACATGTGTACATTTGAATGTGTATACATGTGTGTGTGCATGTGGGTATGGGTGTGCGTGCATCTGTGCATGTGTATGTACACATGTGTGTGCATTCACGTGTGCATACATGTCTGTGTGTGTGTGTGTGCAGGTATGTGTGGGAAGAAAGTAGAGTATACTTATTCAGAAGAAACGAAAGAAAAGCAAAGCTCATGACTTTACTCTGGGATAAAATAAGAGGCTTTCATTTGTTCTCAGTTTAGCATAGGAACATGTCACCCTGTCTCTGGGAAGAGGATGTGGCAGTTCCCAGCCGCTGTGTTTCCCTGCAATTGAAGGCATCATCTGAGAAAGACGCTGTCCTAGAGGATGCTCACAAACCGCAGTCACGGCGTGTGCTAACTGGAGAGTTGAGTGTCTGTTTGCTTAGGCATTCTGCTAGTCTCTGGCTGGGGAAGCCCGCTTTGATTGGTGCACACGCTAGTACCTGAGACTGGAGGAGGTGAACACAGACTCTGTCCCTGCAGGACCGACTGGGTTTGAGTAGAGTAAGATGGAGTGGTGGGGAGGAAAGACCTCCAGGCACTGGCATTTTTGATCAGGTGAGAGTTGGTGATGGGGACATAGCATCTATCAGAGAACATACCAGAGGCTGCTATGTAACAAGGAAAATGATGTCCTTCCGTTTAGGCTCCCTGAAAATTCCCAACACACCCGTGAGAAAAACTCAGGACTCTAGAAGCATGAGACCACAGGAGTTACATTTTGTTTGTTTTGTTTGAGACCAGGTCTCATGTAGCTCAGGCTGGCCACATGTAGCTCAGGCTGTCCTCAGCATTGCCCTGTCCCTGAGGGTAGCATTGGATTTCAGATCCTCTTGCCTCTCCTAGCTCCCGAGGGCCAGGATTATAGGATTACAGGATCATACCATGCTCTGTTCATGTAGTACTGAAGATAAATGGGGGGCTTCAACTCAGTTTTACTGGTTTTACTGAGTTTTACTGAGTCACACCTCAGGTTCTTAAAACACCATTTATAGTCTCTACGTGGGAAGCCCATGACATGCCAGGTACACCACAAGAGTCTCTGTAATTCTCCAGACGCACGTGCAGGTCTAATGCATGCCACATAACAAATTCACCTCCACATTTACAGCAAGCAACGGAGGCTCACCCATTCGGATGGCCAGAAAGGGTCTCTAAGTCCGGGGAACCTCAGACCTACTTCACAGCTGGTGAGCGGAACAGCTGGCCTTGTACCCTTCGGGGCACGCTGTCCGGCTGTGCAAACCGGTTCACTACCAACGGAACTCACACAGCTAGGAACTAGCTGCTGTTCAACACATTTTCAACGAAACGGAAAAGACACCCAGGACATCTACCTGCAGCGCAGCCTCTGAACAAGAAGCACCCACGATTCCACTGTGTCCTGGGGCAGACGCTGCACTGTCCTCGGGAAAGCTGAGCTCTCAAGTGCCCGGCTCAGATTCCCTCATACAGGTCCTCTTCTGTCTCCACCTACACATCCTCCCAGGCCATAACCACAAAAATGGTTCTGCTGGGTTTTCTATAATGCCATCTTTCCATTTCACACAGAACTCTGCCCAGATGGCTACAAATAAAAGCCATTGCTCTAACCCGAGCTCCACACTCTCTTCAAGAGGAAGCTATGGATCCCAGCCCTGTCCGGAATCCCAGACCTGGAGGCAAACCCCACTTACCTGGCATGAGTTACACAGTCGGGGTTCAAGGGTGGATGCTGGGAAGAGCCTTCTTTCTGATTTCCAGACTTTAAGTAACAGGATCTGACTTCCCCTGCAAAATCATGAGGTTTGAGCAGAGAGCATCACCCCGTCTGCAAAGCACGGGCTCACTCCCTCTGTCTTCAAGTTAAAGGCAGCCCCCTCAGGATGTGTGCAGAGTGACTGGTTTCGTTTTATTCTGTCTGACACTGGAAGCAGAACTTCATTCAGCAAAAGAGAATGACATTTAAAGAGAATCAGGAAGAGAAATGGTCTGCTTGTTTACCTGGGGATTCCCCACGGTGGTCACTAGTCAGCATGGCTGACCTATTCCCTACCTACCTTACCTATTGAGCTGTTAGATCCTCAATTCTCATTTGTTTCCCACTTTTCTTTAGGCTCTTTCTATCTCTTTTTCTCTCCTCATGGTGTCCAAGCTGGTCCCCCAACTATTAATCCTCCTGCCTCAGCCTTCTGCTGGGGATTTTAAGCATGGGCTACTATAACTAGTATTTTCTCAGGTAGTCCAGGCTGGCCTTGAACTCCTAATCCTCCCGCCATGGCCCTTAAACATTGGGATTAATAGGTGAGGTCAAGTGGTTGTGGGAACCTAGCCTAGTAAAAAGAGGCTCATTCTGCACCGGGTTTAGCTAGAGGCCAGAGTCTAGGCTGCCTCAGTGATGGTGAACGAAGGTGGTCTTGACTGGGTGCCGGGCTATAAATCAGCTCTGCTGGAGGGTCTGGGGGACTGAGGCGTGGAACTCAGCTCCTATGCTAATGGACACTCCCACCCCCCACCCCCATCACCCCCCCCCCACCCCCCACCCCACACTCCCCCCACACCCCCACCCCTGGGCCCAGGAGATGCAGTGTCTCCCTGAGGGAGACACTCACCAAGCATCCCTCAGCAAACCAAGGCCAGGGCCTGGTCTCAACCTCCAGGATTCATTTCGTTTTCTGGAGTGTGTGTGTGTGTGTGTGTGTGTGTGTGTGTGTGTGTGTCTGTGTCTGTGTCTGTGTGTGTGTGTTACACATGGCACACTGAACTATATCCCTAGCCTCTGACCTTCTGCTAACAGAAAGGCTGTTCTTAGCTCTGCAGACAGGCAAGATAACGAGCTAGAAAAGGTCGCAGAAGTCAGAATCCTCCTGCAAACTCAGTAACTGACGATGGATGGGGGCTACCCAGACAGACAGACAGAAAGACAGCACAGACTTTCTCACAGGTGGGTCCTAGCTTCTCATTCCAAATCTGTATATATTTATGTTTATATTGACCTGAGTGTCAATAAAGGCCCAGAAACTAGAAAAGGACCGGGAGAGGAAGAAAAGAAGGCATCGAGGGAGTGGGGGAGGGTAAGAGAGCATAGGGGATTTCAGAGTGGAAGGGGATACTCGTGGATGGAAGGGTTCACACAGGATGGGGACGTGGAGATGGGGGAGAGCTGTCCGAAACTAAACCACGGTCAAAACCCCACAAGGAAACCTGCCACTTTGAATACTCACTGAAAAATAACTTAAAAAGACGTAAGAGGAGGTTAGCCAAGACCTATCCCAGAACAACCGGGGCCCATGTCCCTTGCCTTTGGGACTCTGACTATCATTTGGTTGGTGATTCCTCGTGTAACTACTATAAACCATTTTTATATGAAGGTACCAGGACAAGGTACCATGATCAGATGTCTAACAAATATCAAATACTTATTTACTGGGTACCTGGCCCGTGCCCTACTGAAGTCTCCCCTTGGGAGGGAAAATATGATTAGTAGAGTATTACGAGACAAGAAATAACTACAGTAACATTGAAGACGGAAGTAAAGGAATGGATGTTTAGAAAGCAAAAAAAAAAAAAATGGAGACCAGAGATGTGGCTCAGCTCACTGGGTAAAGAGCTTGTCTAGCACACACAGAGCCCTGGTTTCCGTTCCCCAGGACCTCACAAACCAAGCCTGTTCACACACACACACACCAGGAGGGCTGGGACATCAAAAGTTCAGGGTCATTCTGAGCCATATGATTGGTTGGAAGCTTGTCTTAAGTCAGGAAAATAAATGAAGAATAAACTATTAAAAAAGTCACATGCACCTGGTCAAATCTGAAGTTTGCCGGAACAATTCTTCTTGAAGATAAAGGGTGAGAAACACGCTGTCGGTGCCGTGAGCTTGCACATACCCAGGCAGGAAGGAGAGACACCTCTCAAGCACATGACAAGGCAATCCCAGGACTGTCTGCCTGGTTCAATATCTAACACTTGACTGTGGACCAAGCAGAGCCCCAGACTGTCGTCCCTCTTCTTGCTCTCTAGGAGCCCTTTGACTCACCGTGCTCGTCGATGAAAACGTGCATAGCATCCAGGGACATCTCCTCCTGCACAGACGTTTCTGGCCCGCTGATGACCTGCAGCACTGAGCTGTCTTGTTGGGAAGTCACTCTGTAAATGATGTGCCGTTGCCGGCTGCCCTGGAAACTTAACACACAGGAACGCTTTAAGGATGTGGACTGGGTAGTTTTATGTCAACTTGACACAAGTTAGAGTCGTTGGAGAGGAGGAAACCTCAACTGGGGAAATGCCTCTGAGAGATCTGGCTGCAGGGCATTTTCTTAATTAGTGATTGATGGGGAAGGGCTGGAGGTCCTGGGTTCTCTCAGAAAGCAGGTTGAGCAAGCAGGCCCATGAGGAGCAGGCCAGTAAGCAGGACCCTCCTGTGGCTTCTGCATGGGCTCCAGCTTCTGGGATCCTGCCCTGACTCCCTGTGATGACAAACTATTATGTGGAACAGGGAATGGAATGAACCCTTTCCTCCCCAAGTTGATTTTTGGTTGGTCATGGTGCTTATCACAACAGTAGTGACCCAAACTAAGGCAGATGGTGAGGGGCTGGGCAGTTGGCTCGGTGGTAAAGTGTTCAATATGGAATTGTGAAAACCTGAGTCCAGATCCCTAGAACCCATGTGAACCAAAGCCAAGCACTGAGGGACACTCCTACAATCCCAGGGCTGGGGTGGAGACAGGGGGATCCCTGGGCTGTGGTCAGTCTGTGTAGCTAAACCAGGAAACTCCAAGTTCAGTGAGTGATGGAGAGCTGCTGAGAAAACGTTCAACATCTGGTCTACACACACACACACACACACACACACACACACACACACACACTCACATATGTGCACACACGGGCACAGGCACCCACATGCACACACTCTTACATATACACACACACAGGCACACACACACACACGCATGTATGTGTATGCATACACATATGCACATGCACACATGCACTTATACCCTCACACACATGCACGCACGCACACACACACACACACACACACACACACATCAACCAGCAGGACTTCTTCTCTACCCTCCCCCAAAGCATCACAAGAAACACCAGAGGAACAGCTGCTTCACTCTGCACAGCGCTAAGTGACCAAGTCCTCCTTACAGTGCTGTGGTCTTGGGAGGCTGTGTGAGCACTGGGCTGGCACTAGCAGGGTCTTGGCTTGGCAAGTCTGGTTTTCCTGGCTTGGAATCACGTCCGTTGGGTTTTTCATTCTCCACAGCTTCCTCCTTGGTCTCTGGGGAGGCATGACCTGGAAGATACAGCATTCCATGTTAATAATGAGGATAATCCATCTTTTTTTTTTTTTAAAGTGTCACTATCTTATGTGGAAAGTGCCATCCCTTAGGGTTCCAGCCTACATTTGAAAACAGAGACAAAAGATCTGAACCTACAAACCCTTTTGAGACACACTGGAGGGGAAAGAAAGATGAGGTGGATAAGGTGCTGCTGTGTAAGCATCAGGAGCTCAGTCTGACCCCAGAACCTACCAAGAAAAAAAAAAAAAAAAAGCCAAGCATGGTGGCACACATCCACAACATTGGTGCAGAGACAGGCGGGTTCCTGAGGTTTGCTGGTCTGGCTGAATTGGTGAACTCCAGGTTCGATGAGTGATTCTGTCTCAAAGGATAAGGCGGAAAGTAAAAGAGAAAGACACCTCCTGCCTTCACATATGGATACACATACACACTCATACACACAGTCATACACATACATATGCATAAATGCACATGCACACACGAATGCACACAAGCACACACACAGGCACACACACATATACATATATTTACACACATATGCATATGCACATATGCACATACATAGACATTCACACATACATATACACACATACGCACACATGCACATACGCAAGCACCCATACACAGGCATATGCATTCATGCACATGCACACACGAATGCACACAAACACACACACAGGCACACACACATACACATACATTTACACACACATGCACATACACAGACATTCACACATACATACACACATGCACGTACACAGGCACACACACAGGAGCACACACACATGCATATGAATACATACACATACACACAAACATACACATGGGCACACACAGGTGTGCAAACACACACACACACACACACACACACACACACACCATTGAACTGGACTGCAATGACTGCAGTGTCCAAGAATGTCACCCTCATTGCCACCACAGTCACTCCTTGGATTTTTCACAGTCACTGGAGGAGACTGCCAACCTCTGAGTGGGCCCTGACACCAAGTATTCCCAGCATGTCAGTGGCAAATGTCTCTGGCACAAGAAAACGTTTAGATTTCATCTGACAGTCTGCCAGGCTGGCAATACTCATACTTGTGAAGAAAAGTGTGACACCAGAACCAAGAGTCATGCCAGACTCATCTCGGAAGACACAGAGCGGTATGGTAGGCAGCTCCCACCGCACCCTGCCAGTTCTGGACACATCTGCTCATCTCCAACATCTCAAGACATTCCTCGGGTCAGTACATGAGACACCTCCCCAGGCACTCTCAATCCTGACGTTTGTTCTTATACACTGGAGTTTTTATTTTCCTGCACATGAAATATTTTTCATAAAATGAGCCAATACTGAAAATACCCTGTGTTAATTAGGGTTATATTGCTGTGAAGAGATGCCATGACCAGAGTTTCTTATAAAGTTTCTTATAATTGCAGTTTGGAAGTTTAGTCCTTGTCATCATGGTGACAAGCATGGTGAATGCAGGCAGATGAGTGCTGGGGAGGCAGCTGACAGCTTTGCATCTGGATCAGCAGACAGCAGGAACAGAATGCCACTAGGCCTGTCTTAGGGTTCTGAAACCCCAAAGCCCATCCCTCAGTGACAGGATTCCTCAAACAAAGCCACACCCACTCCAACAAGGCCACACCCACTCCAACAAGGCCACACCCACTCCAACAAGGCCACACCTACTAATAGTGCTACTTTCCATGGACCTATGGGGCCATTTTCATTCAAACCACCATCATTTCCCTTTTAACTATATATTTAAAGAGGAACGCTGTCAAATGCCACTAAATCTCCCAAATCATCCAAAAATAGTCACATCTGTAGATACACCGTAACATATTAACAAGATCCTTGCAAACTTTTAAAGTGTTTTCCTTTCCCGGGGTGTGGTTATTTCTTCAGAATGGAAACACTTTCAGCTGGAGGATGTTTAGAAGCTTTATAAGGTTCCTCCCTTAGGTTTCCAGCAAACTTAGGGTTTGGAGATACTTTTTCAATTGGCAGTCTGCTGGAGGATACTCTGACTTGACATAATGCCTGAAAGTTGTGCAAGAAACCCAGAGGTGAAGTGTTGGTGAGATGTCACTCCAGGTGGGAGGGCTTTATGATGATGCCGCTGCCTTTCAATCACCCATACTTCCATAAGTAACAGCAGTAAGTTCACTCGCTCACTAAAATAGTCTGGGGTGAAAGGTTGCTTTGGTCTGTCCTTGATGCCCTCTCTGAAGCACACAGACAGCTAGCAGTTCGTGTCTTCCCGAGGAAAACCACACACCTAGGTCATAAATAGCTGTTCAACTAGTACCTTTGTGTAGCACATTTAGGGTATGATTTTATAGAATTTTCTAGAAGCCAAGAGGCTGCTCAAGAGAAAGAATGATGAGCAGTTGATATACAAAGAGATCTCTAGTCCATAGCCAAAGCAGCTGGCAACCTTCAGCCTCAGTCCAGGACCAGACTTAGCATGGAGAATTAGCCTGTTAGAAGTCAGGTCACCACGACAATTCAGGAAGCCCTGTTTCCTCTCACGGACTGCGTGCCAGCATTGTTAACGTTTGCCATCAAAGTTGATGACAGACAGACACTATCTCTTTTCTACAGAGATGTCTGAATGAGGATGTTAAATGGCAATGACCCCTTGATTAAGGTCTATATATGGCCTCACTCCCTGCCCAGATGCGACCCTGAGTTTTCTGCAACTCTCACAAACAAGAGGATAAACTTTTGTATACAGTGAAGACATCTGTACTGATTTGCTTCTCTGTTGATGTCACGGGACACTCTGATCAAAAAGCGATTTGGAAAGGAAACAGTTTATCTTAGCATTCAGATTACAGCCCATCATCGAGGGAAGCCAAGGCAGGGACCACAGAGGGATACTGGTTGCTGGCTTGCTTCTCCTGTCCTGCTGATAGCTTTCTTACACACCCCAGGCGTACCTGCCTAGGAACAGCACACCCACAGTGGGCGGGCCTCCTCCACCAATCAGTAATCAAGAAAAGGCCCCAGAGACACGCCCACAGGCTAATCCCATGGAAGCAATTCTGCCAGGGAGGCTCTCTCCCCCTAGGTGTGCCAAGCTGACAATAGTCATCACAACACTTATCTTCCCCTGTGGCCTAGGGTTTAACCTCATCAACTGTGGTTCCATGCTGTGAACTCTGGGGACCGCCTCAGTATCTCATCTACCTCAGTAACCTCTGGCAACGTGACCAGAGAAACACCAAAGCCACTACACACAATTCTTCAGAGACTCTCAAGGGTGACTCTCTTGAGATGCCCACACACTCTCTCATGTGCACTCTTTTTCCCAAATGCCTCTCTATCAACCACAACATTTGTATCTATCTTGAACTTTTTCTCTGACAAATTCCAACCCTGCTTTATGCTGGCTCACCTAGAAGTCCCTGTCTATGGTGCAGGCAAGGACCCCAACTTCACTTGAGTAATGGTCTCTGTAAAGTTCACCTCATGCTGAGCAGGTGACAGCATGGAGCTGAGTCTCTGGCTCCATGCCCTTTGGTCACTGTCACTTCCTCCTTTGGGTTCACACAATCTCAGCCGTCAAGCCTGCTCCACTCACAGAACACCCTTGCTGTGGCTTGAAACTAAAATGCCCCTTGTAAGCTCATATGTCTGAACATTTAGTCTCCAGTTAGTGGTACTGTTTGGGAAGTAGGGTTTGGATGAAAACATCCCCCATACACTTATATATTTGAATGCTTGGTCGCCAGTTGGTGGAACTGTTGAGAAGGATTAGAAGATGTGGCTATGTAGGAGGAAGTCTATCACTTGGGGTTTGTCTGTCTCTTTGTCTCTGTCTATCTCTGTGTCTCTCTGTCTCTGTCTCTCTGCCTGTGTCTCTGTCTCTCTGTCTGTGTCTCTGTGTCTCTCTGTCTCTGTCTCTCTGTCTGTGTCTCTGTGTCTCTGTATCTCTGTCTCTGTCTCTCTGTCTCTGTCTCTCTCTCCCTTTCTCCCTCTCCCTCTCCCCTCCCCCACTCCTACCTCAGGCTTGTGGGTAAAAATGTGAGCTCTCAGCTACATACACCTGTACGCATCTATGCACATAGAGCTGGGGGTGAATATCAGCTATCTTCCTGGGTTAGTCTTACCTCTGTTTTGAGACAGAGTCTTTCACTGAATCTAGAGCAAACTTGACAGTTCAGCTAGACTGGTTCTCTGGTGAGTACCCCAAAGATTCTCCCATCTCCATCTTCCCAACACCAGGATTACAGATGTTCACTGCCATGCCTGGGTTTCTTTTCTCCATAGGTTCTAGAGGATCAGACTAGGCCCTCATGCTCACATGCAAACATTTTTACCAACTGAATCATCACCAATTGCCCTTGTAGGCTCCTTAAGAGAAATGTGCTTTGTGCTGAATGTCCCTGGAAGTCATGTCATCTACACTGTAAGGGAAGAGATAGCTGTTTTAGAATTGTTGGGACTCTAAGAATCAGTACTGTAGGGAAAACAGTTGCTTCTTTTCCTGGAAATAAACATTTTTGGCTTCTAGAGAAGCTAGAAACTCATCGTAAATCCTTCAGTTTCCTGTGGAGTGAGCAGAGGCAGGTGGGGTCTCCCCAATCCAAAAGCCACAATCTGGAAATGCTCCAAGATCCAGAAATTTCTGCACAGCAACATCTGTTGCAAGAGGAAATTTATGCCTCGTGTGACAAGGCACAGTTAGAATACAGGAGCATACGGTCACGCACGGCTGCATATGGGGTAGAGCCTGAACATAAGTGATCATGAGCATACACACGAGTAGCACAGACTTAGGACTTGCCCTGAAAACATCATGGGTAGTTGAACAGACTAAAACCTAAAAACAGCCCAGATCTGAAACATGTCAGTTCCCAAGTGTGGTGGTTTAAAAACGCTTGGCCCAGGGAGTGGCACTATTGGTGATGTGGTCTTGTTGAAAGAAGTCGAGGTGGGCTTTGAGACCCTCCTCCTAGCTGTCAGGAAGATGATGTTCTCCTGTTTGCCTTCAGAACAAGGTGTAGAACTTTCGGCTCCTCCAGCTCCATGCCTGCCATGTTCCATCATCGTGATAATGGACTAAACCTCAGAACCAGTAATCCAGGCCTACTTAAATGTTGCCCTTTACGAGTTTCCTTGGTCATGGTGTCTCTTCACAGCAGTGGAAACCCTAGCCAAGACACCAGGCATGGATGAGGGATGCTCATCACAGCTCAGGGTCAGCCCGTGTCCTAAGTATGGTAGTGGAACTAAGCTATAAGGTTGGGGAGACAGCTCAGTGCATAGACACTTTCCTCACAAGCATGTGGCACTGAGTTCACATTCTCAGGACCTACAAAAATAGCTGGGTGCAGTGGCAGTGCCTGTAGTACCAAAGCTGCAAGATGGGAAGAGGAAACTCACGATCCCTGGAGACTCACAGGCCAGCCACTCTGACCTCTGTAGTGAGGACCAGGACAATGAGAGACCCTGTCTAGAATAGAAGATGTGAGGCATCTGAGGTCTGTCCTCTGACCTCTTTACACTTGCTAGATACACATACACTCCATGTGCACCCACACAAACGAATATGTATGCAACCATGCATGTGAGTATATGCATGAGTACAAATACACAAATATACACACATACACATATATTCACACACATACATATACTCACATATACACACATACACACATATCCACATTTACACATATACACATTTACACATACATATACATACACCCACATACATATACACACATATACACAAACACACACATATACACACATATACACATATCCACATTTACACATACATATACACACATCTGCACACATATACACAAACACACACATATACACACATATACACACATACACACATTTACACATACATATACACACATTCGCACATATACACACATATACATAAATACACACATAGATACACACATACACACATATACAGACATATACACACATTTATGCATTACATACACACACACATGCACAAACATGTATATATACACACATGCACAAATGCACAGATACACATATATACACACATGCACAAATGCAGATACACATATATACACACATGCACAAATGCACAGATACACATATATACACACATATGCACACATACACACATACGCACATATACACATACACACATATAAATGCGTAACACATTTATGCATACATACACAAATATATACACACATATTTACACATATAACATACACACACATACACACATTTATGCATACACACACACACACACACACACACACACACACACACAGACACGCACACCAAAAGGCCCCCTGAGAGATGACACCAAGATTGGATAACATGGGCAATGGGCAGACTGACACCCCTGCTGTGATGTCATCAGAGAGAAGCGGGTGGAGCCTCACCTTCAGGACCCTGATTTACTCCTTTCTGCTCTGCTGTGGAGTCTGGCGCCACTGCCTTAGATGTACTGATGGATTCCAAGAGGGAGACAAACTCCAGGAAGTTGGATTCATTTGGAATCTGTCCTTCCTTGGCCTCCAGGTCTGACTTGGAGGTTGGGATGGGTTTCTCGCCGTCACTGACCACCTCCTTGGTGCTCCTACTCAGGAAGACATCGGTACCGCTGTCCACACTGAGCACGCGGGCATGCCTTTTCTCATGGCTGCTCTTACAAGAGGCCGGGTCCAGGTTTGCTGGGCCCTCCCTGCTCCCCTCAGACTCAGGGTCCGCCCTGGGTGTGAGTGGCACAAGCGTGGGGCCTGGAGTGGGACTCCCGTCCTTGGTGCTACACTCCCCAACCCCGGAGCTGGAACGACGATCAGGCGACATCACCTCCATCCTCTCTGGGGTCCTTTCTCCTCCATTCCCTTCAGGACAGGAGGGCCCTCCTCCTCCTCTCCCATCTTCAGTTAACTCGAGGGTGATGAGAGGGATTCTGGCCTGCTCAGGGTCTGCGGGATCGGCTCCTCCCGGGCCAGCATTCTCTGCATTGGGCCTGACACCGGTTCTGTCAGAGCTGGTCACCCTCAGGTGCAGGGAGCTCTCTGGGTCACTAATGGAGTTTGGGGTGCTGCTCATGGTGATTACTATCCTAATGGGTTCATGCAGACTCAGTGGCTCTCCAGGCTGGGAGGTGTCAATGAGGGTCACCTCGACCTCGCCATCTGAGTCAACCACTTCCGGGTTCGAGGGCAGTTCCACTTGACCGGAAGTCCGGGTCAGCTCCTCCTCTGTGGGTTTGGCTATGACCGTGTTGCACTGACAGCAGCTGCAGCTCAGGCTGTCCTGAGGTGATCTGCTCTGTGGCTGTGCCCTGGTGGGGGCATGGGGACAGTTGGGCTGTGGAATCAGAACTGAGTGCTCACTGCCCCATGGCTGGAAGGAGATGTCAGTTTCTAGTAAGTCATACTGGGACAACGACAGATGTGGCAATTTCTTCAAGGCTTCAGTGTTCACCAGGCCACTCTCGGACCTGTGGCGGGCTGGACGCTGGGCAGTGCCCCCTGACTGTTTCACTCTTCTTGCTGGGAAGATCTCTGTGGTAACTGGCTTCACTGGGCATGGCGGTCTGGGAGTGGGTTCTGGAGTACGCCCCTGAGAAGCAGGTAGACTTTCTGACTTCATGCCAGGTGAGGTAGATGACACCAGTGCCTCAGGTTGATCCTCTGACAGAACGACACCTGACATGGATGATAAGGTGATGTGAGACACATCTGTGGTAATGTTTAATACCTGGAAGTGAAACATTCAAAACCCAAAGGTGCCAAGATGTTTCTGTGTGTGTGTGTGTGTGTGCGTGCATATGTGCATGAGTGTATAGTGTGTACATGTGTGAGTATGTGTGCACATGTGTGTGCATGTATGGGCACTCATGAGTATATGAATGTGCATTTGTGAGTGTGTGTGCATGTGCATGTGTGTGTATGTGTATGAGAGTGTGCACCAATGAATGTGTATGTGTGTGGATGCATGAGTGTGTGTGTGTGTATATGTGTGTATGTGCACCCATGAGTGTGTGTATGTGTGTGTATGTGTGTGTACAAATGTGTGAGTATGTGTATGTGTGTGCATGTGTGAGTGTGTGTATGTGTGTGCATGTGTGTGTACAAGTGTGTGTGTATGCGTGTGCATGCGTGAGTGTATGTACATGTGCACATGGCTGCATACACTTGCATGCATAATTGCACTCACACTCATGTGAGCATGTGTGCACTTGCACCTGTATGTGGAGGACCAAGGTCGACTTCAGCTGCCGTTCTTTCAGATGCCATTCACCTTGTTCTTTGAGACAGGGTCTCTCACATTGGCCTGACACTCACACACTGGGCTAGGTGTTGGCCAGTGAGCCTAAGGGATCCCCTGTCTCTGTCCCCTCAGTGCAGGAACTGTAAGTACATACATAACACCCAGCTTTTTGTGCAGCTTCTGGGGATTTGACTTGGGTCCTCATGCTTATGTGGCAAGGACTTTGTCTTCTGAGTGGTCTGAGCCCCTAGGTGCTTATTTGACAGGATGCCCTTCTACTGTGGCTTTGGAGACATCTATATTTACAACTGTGACTCATGCCTTTTTTCTTTGCTTTTGCTGAGGCCTCAAGAGGCAGAGCAGCATGGCCTAAATCACAGGTTCAGGCCTTGTGGTCGGGAAGGGCGGGGCTCTGCTCTCCGCTACCTTCTCATCTTGGGCAAGTTACTCGATCCCTCTAAACCAAGGGAAACGACTGTGGTCCAGTGGGCAGGTTAGACAAGCTCCTTCTTTGCTCTGGGGGACCATGGTGTGCACCACAGAATGCTTAAGTATTATCCTGACTTCTTCCTGCTGTGTGTAGCTGCACTCTGTCCTCATTGTGACAATCAAAAAGCTTTCTGCATGGTCACATGTCCCTGGCGAGCAGAACCCTTCAAGAAAGACTCACAGCTCTGACCCTAACACCTTCACCTCAGAGCTGAAGGGACAGCTCAGAGTTAAAAGTGTTCACTGCTCTTGTAGGGGAGCCTACCTAGTTCAGTTCCCAGCACCCACATCAAGCAATTCAAAACTGCCTGTAACCCGAGCTCAGGGGGATCTGGCACTCTCTTCTGGCCTCTGTGGACACCTGCACTTACTTGTGGAAGCTTGTGTACACACACAGAAATGCACACACATACACATGACTAAAATACATCTTTTTAAAGGGTTTTTATTTCCCTGAGGGTGCAGCTGTGATTACATATCAAACAACGAAAACACTCTACCTTTGAGGTCTTCTACTGTCTCCTGCGCCGGCAACTCCTGTGGAAACAGAAAGCAAACATCAAGATAGAGTCAGCCCACTGCAAATTCCACACAGCCCACACAGCTCGACCACCCTTCGCCCTTCAGTGGCAGCTCAGTCTGTCTAACTGGTTCACAGGCAAGGGACACCTCAGCCTCTGTGCTTCTGAAGAATTATAAAATGGGCAAGGAACATGGATTCTGAAGCATGTCTAAGGGCAGACGTCCTCCCAAGATGGCTGCACCATGACAGAAAGGAGGGGGATGCTAATGAAGACATGAAAACCAGAAGGGATAAGGCATACCAATCGTGGAGACCTATAAAGCCCACGTACGTGAGAGGTAATATATTGGGATTCCGTGAAGCAAGATTTAATGCAGAAGGCATTAAAACAAAGAGATGGCAGTCCTTATAAGTAGGAAGTGTGAATGTAAATGTTGCTTTGCCGTCCTCAGATGAAGTGATGAGAGAGCCATCCCTAAGCTTTTGAATATATGGCTTGGGCTGAGCCCAGAGTATTTCTGTCTAACTATCCCTAGGCCTGGAAGCTTCTAGGCTTCATACAACCTAATCTTCTGCAAGCCTGGGCCTTGAAGGCTTCACCTTCCAGCCTCTGTCTGCAAACCTAGGCCTAGAATGTTCCAGCCTCTGAGATTTACTGCTGAATAAACTCACTCCTTTTAGCTCTTTCTGAGCTCTAGCCCACTGGTTCCGCTCAACTGCACTGGCTCAAACCCCTCTCCATGCTGACTGATTCAAATTGGCTTCTCTCCGCTTCTAGCTCGGTTGCTCTGCCTGGAAAAAATCAGCCTCTGAACTCCACGAACTGAGTTGCTCCCAACCGAACAGAACTGCTCTGAACAACCTTCTCTCCCTCACTGCTTTCAAATCGCCTCCCTTTCCTGTCCTTGTGAGAGTTGGTCGCATCCTATCTCTGACTCATTCTGTCCAGTTTTTCTCTGATTTGTCACTTTGTCTGCCCCTCAATTAGACATCGTTATTTGGGATTAAAGGTATACTAGTGGTGTGTCTGTATCCCAGCCAGATCCTATCTTTGGATGTGATCCCTTGCCCGAGCAGGCATGTTGCTGGATTAAAATTCCTCTATAGGGAAGCACTGACAATCCGAGGGCTTCATGGCTGACTGGAGAAGACGAAAGGAGGGAAGAGCTTTGCATCACAGTTCTCTGACAGGGAAGATAGCATGAGAGGCTGCTGGTGTTCTGGAAACACACAGTAGGTGAAATCGGATGCCCCAAGTGTACCCAGGTGCCATTTCCACAGCCCACAGCATGAGAAATACAAGGGGCCAGTACAACCCACCGCTCCCCACCCCATCCCGGATGGAGGCTTTACAGTAGGGAGTGAACACCAAAACAACAGGAAGAGGTCACCAACCAATGGCCCCGAGGAATGCTGGGAGTGGACACTCTGCCCTCGGGAACTACAGCAGAGGGGTGGTGTGGTCAGGCTCCGAGGTTCCTCCTTCTTGGTGCTGTGAATCTGCCTGTTATTGCTGTCCCAGGGTGAGAGGAGCAGATGTTACTGAGAAGCAGGTTCTTCCACGTTCCGCCCCTCGGGTCTGTTCCTTACGTACAATCTTATTTTGAACAGCACATAAACTTTCCTCTAAACTTAGAAGACACACTCTTATCCATCCTCCCTCCTTTGCTTCCTCCCTGCTCTCCCCGTGTGCATGTGTGTGTGTGTGTGCATGTGTGCGTGCTTGCTTGCGTGTTTGTGTACATGTGGGAATGTATCTGTGGAAGCGAGAGAACTCAACCTCAGGTATAGCTCAGCTGCCATCTACTTGGTTTGTTGAAACAAT
Organism: Rattus rattus; assembly: GCF_011064425.1. NCBI lineage: Eukaryota > Metazoa > Chordata > Mammalia > Rodentia > Muridae > Rattus > Rattus rattus. Next base: position 45,410,782 of record NC_046170.1, read on the forward strand.
GTTTCTCATTGGTCTGGAACTTGCTGGTTTGTCTGGGCCAGCCACCAACAAGCTGTAAGGAGCTGTCTGTCTCCAGAATCCCCAACAACCGGATCACAAGCTTCTATCATCTAACACCGTGCCTGGCTTTTTTTTTTTTTTTTTTTTTTTGGTTCTTTTTTTTTTTGAGCTGGGGACCGAACCCAGGGCCTTACGCTTCCTAGGCAAGCGCTCTACCACTGAGCTAAATTCCCAACCCCTGTGCCTGGCTTTTTAAAATGAATTCTGGGGATCAAGCCCAGCTCCTCACATACCCTCCCCTGCCTGGGAGACACAGCTTCAGAGACAAACTATAAAAAGTGAAACAAGCTTTGTGTCCCTAAGTTTCCCTCGTGCTCTGATCCCTGGCCTCCATGTGACCTCTGCCTCAACACTCACTATTCCTTAAGATTCTTTGATGTCCTCTGTGAATCTAAAAAGCAAGATAAAATACTTAGATTATTTCCAATTGTTTAGCCTAAGTCAAATGAACTTCGGATCCTAGGGTAAAGCTAGGTTGATGACCAGGTAAAACATCCAGAGTGTAATAAAAAAAAAATCAATTCTATTAAGTTTCTATTCTATTAAATATAAGCGAAGTATATAGACCCATGTGTGCCTGGAATCTTCACCCTTATATATAACTCATAACTAGAAGGCAACTTCTATTTTATTTTATTTTGAACCTAAATTTCAAGTAGCACACATTGGCCTGGAATTCACTGCGCACCTATAGGTGACCTTGAACTCCCAATCCTCCCACCTCCACCTTCCACGCACACAAACCACTATACCAGATATCCTTGGCGCCCAGCATCCAACCCAGGCCTTTATGTGCGCTAGCCAAGTGCTCAACCCCACCACAGCTGCAACACTGTAACTAAAAGCAGATTTTTTTTCCTTTGGGAGCAGGTGCTTTTCTGGACAAGGATACCTTGGGATTTTGTGCCTGGCGGGTTGCTGGCTGCTGGCTTCTCCCTCTGGCCTCCGCTTGCTTCTCTTTCTTGGGGATCGGTGCTGGATTACTTCTCCCTTGTCGAACATGAGGTGCAGGCGGTAGCTGATAAGTTTGATGACTGTAAAGAAGATAGTCACAGAGCCGCAGTAGAACAGCGCTGTGAGGAGATTTGGAGGAAAAGCCTGTGGGAAAGAAGAGGAAAGGGACGCTCTTGCCAGCAGGCTTCCACTTTGCTTTAAACCTTTAAGCATAGTCAGCTCTTAACTGAGCACACAAGTCAGGGGAGATATCAAGTGCTTCTGGCTTGGGAACACTTTCTGGTTAGAATATCAATGGAAAAGGGGTTATATTATCTAGTTACTTTTGGTTTTTCTTGCTTCCCGAGTTCTCATCAGTGACTTTGATGACCAATGTTTCTCCTAAGCTCTTCGATTTTATATATGAATGTTTTATTACTGAAATTCAGATAACAGAGGATGTTATGAGGAGTAGCAGGATTCAACCTTGACACAGTGTATGAACCATTCTATGCACCAGTGTGCTGTTAGCCCATGAGTTAAAATAGGGCAGGGAGCATAGCTCAGTGGCAAAGCATTTGCCTGTGTGGAACCCTAAGCTCAATTCCAAGCACTGAAAGAAAAAGATAAAACAAAACAAAACAAAACCTATTGAGGCTGGAGAGTTGGCTCAACTTGTAAAATGCTAACCACACCAACATGAAGACCAGAGTTCAGTCTCTGCAACTCACATGAAAAACCCAAGGCACTGTAGCCTACACTGATAACGCCAGTGCTAAGAAGACAGAGCCAGGAGGATTCTGGGAGCCCAGTAAGCCCTAGGATGCTAGCATCTCTAATTCCCACTGCAATCCTTGCTGCCACCACCCACCCCTCATCTTTAAAACTACACCTGGATTTACTACTACTTAATATCAGGTCTCAAACCATAGATACTGTTAACAACTCAGGTAATAAAGTCGGATACAGTTTAAAAATGTAACAAGGAACTTCAGAGCAAATGTCTTTGCTCAGCTGGTGCAGTGACTCAGATGGACCCACACATAAGAAAACTGTGGAACAAGCCACTGTTGTGACCAATGCCTGACTAGAAGCAGCTTAAGGGGCGGGGGGGGGGCATCTTAGCTTGCACTTTAAAGGGATACAGCCCAGTGTGGAGGGGGAAGCATGGGACCAAGCAGGGAAAGATGCCGGTGGGACTCCAAACCTCTACAAATCTTGAAACAGGAAGCAGAGAGTGGACAGGAAGTAGACCTAGGTAGGCTATATAACCTCAAGGCCCACCCTCAGTGAACCACTTCCTTCAGTGAGGATTCAACTCCCCTTTAGACTCCACAGTCTTCCGAAACAGAGCCATTAGCTAGGTAGCCTGCGTTCTAACAGGTGAGTCTGTGCGTGACACTTCACATAGCAACCATGGTGACTTTCCAGCAGGATCCCTTGGGGGATATTTCGTACGGCAGACTTTTTCCTTCTCCCCTGGTTATTAACTACCTTGGTCTTTATTTTAGAAATAACAAAAGAAAAAGATCATGGGCTATGTTTTAGCTTTCTTCCATTTCTTCCCTCCCACCCCCGCCAACTTTTCATATGTGGGTATGGTGTATGCACGGCTGTGTGCATGTTAGGTATGCATGGTGGCATGCGTGGGGTGCTTATGGGCATGGATGAATGTGCACATGGAAACGGGAGGCTGAGATCTGGAATCACCATCCTCCCTCCTCCTCCACCTTATTCACTGAGGCAGGGTGTTCCAATCAAACCCAGAGCTCACCGACATGGCTAGTCTCACTTAGCCAGCTTGATCGGAGGATGCCCTGTCTCTGCGTTCTGAGGCCGGAATTTCTGGTGGGTTTGGCCACTGACCTGATGGTCTCTGCGGATTCTGAGGATCCGAACTCACACTTGCTCTTCTCGTAACTGCTGAGCCTCCCCCCGCTTCTTCCATCTGTCTTCTCTTTTGAGATGGTAAAGATTCGGGAGATAGATATAGATATGGAGATATATATATATATATATATATATATATATATATATATATATATATATATCTCAGAGAGTTAAAGGACTAAAGGATTCTCAATAGCCCTCAAAGACCAAAAAGTCTACATTTCCTTTCTATATTTAAGACAAATCAATAGCCATAAACGAGCTAAAGCCATTGTTGCTAGACCTAATGCTCTATAATTTGTTTCTCGATGCTGAGGTATGAGGGATTCTAGAGGTGACTATCACGCCAGAAGATGGATGACAGAGGGGAGGGAGGGAGAAGACTCTGAAGATCTGAGGCAAGGAGCTGCAAGCTTGAAGGGCTGAGGGTTTCTGATGCCAGAGGCCTGAGAATTTTAATACCAGCTGCTGGCCAAGAGCAGAGAGCCTGAGAGCCTTCTCACCCTTGTATTAGCTGAGCGCCCCAATACCGGATGTCTTCATTAGGGTTTTACTGCTATGATCAGGCACCATGACCATGGCAAGTTGTATAAAGGACAACATTTAACTGGGGCTGGCTTACAGGTTCAGAGGTTCAGTCCGTTATCATCAAGGTGGGAGCATGGCAGCATCTATGCAGGCAGCACTGAGAGTTCTACATCTTCATCTGAAGGCTGCCAGTGGGAGACTGACTTCCAGGCAACTGGGAGTAGGGTATTTAAAGCCCATGCCCACAGCGACACAGCTGCTCCAACAAGGCCACACCTACTCCAACAAGGCCACACCTCCAAATAGCGCCACTCCCTGGGCCAAGCATATACAAACCATCACACTGAAGCTGCGTTCAGAAGCCAGTAGGCACCGCCTGCTGCTGCCCAGTGCTGCAGGAAGCTGAGGATTCCAAGAACTGCCAAGATGCTGGGGCCAGTAGAGGTTAAAAGGCCAGAAGTTTCTAGAGTGTGGTTCTCAACTTGTGGGTCATGACCCCTCTGGGGGATCCACGGACCCTTTTACCGGGGTTGCTGAAGACATGGGAAGATATTTATACTATGGTTCATAACAGTAGCAAAACTGCGGCTATCAAGTAGCAACAGAAATTTTCTATGGTGTGTGTGTGGAGGGGTTTCATCACAACATGAGGAACTGCATTAAGGGTCACAGCATTAGGAAGGTTTAGAACCTCTGGCCTAGATTAATGGGCTTCTGCTCTCAGAGCTTGAACTGTAGCTTCTGGGTCTCCCAGCCCACAGCTTGGGCTGCAGAGAACCCAGGATTCCCATGGTCAAATTGCATTTCCTTTAGTACTAAGAGTCCCCATCCAAGTAGGGGAGAAGAGCCAGGGGCAGATGACTGATTACAGCTGCACATCAAAGGGATTCCGAGGGCGATGGATGGAGGTGCCTGCCACCGAAGCATGAGGACCCCAGGGGCCCCTAGCTATACACGAGGCAGTTTATTCTTGCAATCCCAGATCTGGGGAGGCAGAGAGGGAAGAATTTCTGGAACTCACTGGCCGAACAGCCTAGTAGAATTGGGGGACTCCAGGTTCTAAAGTGGAGAGCAATTGAAGAAGATACCCCCCACACACACACACCACAATGTGTCCCCTAGGCATTCATGGTTCTCGAGGACATATCACTCGGACAGAGGAAATGACATCATCTATAACAGAACACAGTTAGAGGGAGCAAGGTCAAGGAGCTCTCCCTTAAGAAGAAAACCAACCGAGAAAGCTTGGAAGAACAGAGATGCAAAGTCGACTTCTTAAGTGCCACGGCGGTGAGTATCTTAAACCCGAGTACCGCACCCTCTGAGTTTAAAACTGCTGGGGATGAAGCACGTAGTTTTCAATTCGCTTATTACCGACTGCAGAGAGGGAATATATACTTCACAACACAGAAACTGGGCAGACTCTGCCCTGACCAGTGACCACGGTCAACGGCAGCATCAACGGGCACAGGGGTGGGAGAATACGCCATGCCCCTCTGGTGTGCTGCACAAGGACACGGCCTTGCTTGGTATCGCCGTCCCAACCCCCTAGTCACACAGGTGATCCCAGAAAACGGAAACGCAAGTTAAGAAACGCTCTATAAATGTTATCAATTCTATAAAACAATTTTAAATGCCACCAAAGCCAAAAGGACCCTCTGGAGTCAAGGTTAATTAACGACCTAGGAGCCTTGCAAGATTCTCTACTGAATCTTGGATCCAGAAAAGGCAAGGTGCCCTTCCACCCAGGACAGGAGGGGGGAATCTATATAGAAAACAGACGTAAGACAAGAGAGTCATTTCAGCCATTGTCTTGATGTAAGGATGTCATGGTGACTGTCAGCCCTCTCGAGATACACAGCATTGCCATGACCCAGGCTGTGTCTCATGGCTCATCACTCATTTTGAAATACTATACCATGTATATATTAATACATAAAGAAGGCAGTGAGGTAGATGTGTGAAGCTCATGATGGAAAATCCCGTCCATTTCAGGAGCTCTAGAGTCACATACAACACAAGCCTCTGGGCACGCCTGAGAGGGACGTTCCAGACTGGGTACTTGAGGTTGGAGAACCCATCCTAAAGGTGGATGGCCCCACCCCACGTGCTGGGACTCGGTGAGCTGAGCACCAACATCCTCCTCTTTCTGCCTCCTGACGAGTACATAACATGACCAGCGGCTCACACTTCTGTCTCCAGGTCTTTCTCGCCACGATGGACTGCACCCTCCAACTGTGAGCTTAAGTAAACCTTCCTTCTCTAAGCTGCCTTTGTGCGGTAATTAATACACGTCGTAAAATGCCGAGAATCGTTTGTTCTAGTGAACATGGTGTAACATCCCTTGTACAAGTCTCACAACTTTCCTGAATGTTAGACATTTCCCCCCACACTAACAACTGGAGGCCAGGGACGTTGGTACACTCCTGTCATCTCAGCACTTAGGAGGGAGTGGCAGGAGGTTCAGAGGCTGAAGGAAAGCCTGGGCTGCATGAGACTCTTGTCTCCAAACACAAAAACAGCAGCAAAACAAAACAAAATCCTTGGGGATAGAAACGAATCCATATCCTATCTCAAGCTTCTTGTGTTTATTTAAGTATATTTTTTTGTACTGAAAGTTGAACTCAGACTCCTAGTGGTTAATACGCGCTATAAGGTCTATTCTAGACGATTTCCCTCAACGCGTCCTACCACCTTCTCTATTACATGACAATCTCACCTCTTTTCTTTCAGCAGTGGGCAGACACCCTGACCTACTCACTTTGGAGTCCTGCCCTGGGCTGGAAGGGCCCCTGACCTCATGGTCCATCTGTCTCTTTCTCTTCTTTGAGATCATCGCACCCAGAAGACCAGGTGGTCATATACATGGGCCGCCACCACCCTCTGGAGAGGCCCCCACTTAGAAAACTAAGGTCTAGGTAGGTCCAGTGTCAGTCTAATAAGCCTGTAAGTCCAGGTCCAAGCCAGACTGTCCCAAAGAAGACTTCCTAGGTTCTGTCTGGTTGAGCTCCACTGTTCCCATTAACTAGTTCTAGTGACCAGTAAGATAGCTCAGTGAGTAAAGGCGCCTGCCACCAACCCTGATGACCTCACTTTGATTCATGGATCCCACATAGTGGAACCCCTGCCTAGTTGTCATCTGACCTCTCTGAGTGCTTTCGAGTATGTAAACACGCACGCACGCACGCACGCATGCACAAATAAATAAATCTCTTGTTCTACAGCTGAAAAAGTAAAAAGTCAAAGTAAGTAAAGTTCTTCTAACATCCCAGAACTGGGACAAGCTGGATCCAGAATTCAACTGAAGTAGTCTGCCTTCAGAACCACAGCTCTGGACAAACTGCCAGAAAAAAGAGCTAGGGTCTAGGGGTGCCAAGCCACCAGGCATCTCAAATGTCGTCAGACTCAGGATCTGTCAGCCATGCAAACTCATTGAAGATTTTGTGGAGGAGAACATGATCACGCACTGTTCACAGGCACAACAGAGTCAGCTCCCTCCGTCCCCCTCACATCGGCAAGTAAACGATGGGCAGCTTTTTAAGGGAGCTTCATCGTGCCTTCAGATACCTATATGTTTAACTGACCTATGAAGGTCATAGGTAACCATTCAGCAAATATTCACTACCCCACATTGGTGGCCAGCCCAGAGGAGGAGTTGCCACTCTGCTCTATGTCATATTCCTATGACACTTATCCACTCCTGTGTTTTTATTTTTTTTAATTTTTTTTCTCAGACTTCTCTACACCGTGGCGTTCAAACTGCAGAGCGATTGATGGTGGGATCTTCCTAAAGCAAAGCAGGAAGAGTAGAAAAAACGACTAACAACAGAAATCAGGTCGCCTGGGGGGATTCATACTGCCTGCCTTTTCATTGCGACCGCACCTGATGTGTTTGTTATAGCTGATATCATCCGGAGCCATGAGGCCTAGGGTTGGTACCCACAAGCCAGTCTAAACAGTTCCGACAGCAGGGCCTGACTCATCCAGGCAGCCCGCATCCATTCTTAATGAGCCCACTGTCCCCAAAGTCCTACATACTTCTCTTTTTCCTGCGACTCCCCTGTGCCCTGCAGGACTGCTGTCCCCAAAACCCCTCCCTCATTCTTCAGTCCCTACTTCTCAAAAGTCACCCTCCTCTTCCCAATCTGGGCTCCTCTGTGACTCCCCCTCCCCTTCTTTTTCGTAACCTTACTTCCTATTTAGTTTTCTGTCTCCTTCCTTTCCTTCCTTCTCCTCCCCCTTCCTTCTGTTAATTTTCCTTTCCGCTTCCTGTTTCTCCTCTTTTTCCTTTCCTCCTCCTCCTCCTCCACCCATCCCTAAACTGGGGACTCACCAGGTGCAGCGCCAGCGGTAGCAGGAGCAGGAACAGCCACAGGTAGAGGTGGCAGCTGTTGGTGAATTTGCTATGCTCCGGGTCGTGGTACCAGCCCCCTGTGAGCGCGGCCCACACGCCCTGCCTGAGCAGCTGCAGCACCTGGGACGCCATGCCCGCCGAGTCGGGCAGGAGCCGCGGGCGCCCTGGGGCTCAGCGCCCTGAGCTAAGCACCCTGGGGTTCAGTACGCCCGTGCGTAACCGGGTGCTCCAGTCGCGCCCCCGCCCCCGCCCCCGCCGCCGCCCAATCCGCGGCAGAAGCTGAAAACCACGGACCGGCACAGCGCGGTGCTGGAGCCGGCTGGGGCTGCCAGGCAGGTGCGCGCCATGTCCAAGGGAAGGAGGATTTTCCCATCATGCTCCGCGATGGCTGCTCAAGGATGCTCCCGCGGCTCCGCCCCGTGCCCACCCAAGTCTGAGAAGGAGCTCAGTTTTTCTCTCTCTCTCTCCTTGGTGCCTGGGGCTCCACCTGCCTTTTTCCCTGGGTCTCCCAAGAGTGAGTTTGCAAGAATATTCCCGTGTGAGAGCCACAGACAGGAAACTCCTTGACTTTTGTTTTTGTTTTGTCGCCTGCCCCAAAGGTTTGTATAACCTCGAGGCCTAGGCTTGCGGCACTCAAAGCGATGTCCTCTGAGCTCCACCTGCGAGGCTTTGGTCCCTGTGACCTTGGCTGGCTATAGACTAGCGGCTCTGAAGTTTTATGTGCGACATGATCTGCTCCCACTGACTTCGTTTTCACCCTGACTTTTCTCCTCCGACCCCGATTACCCAATTGGGCGCACAGAAATGATAGCCGTCGTTCTGAAACAATCGTCGGAGCCCAAGTTAACCACACATTTTTACTTTACATTGTTTTATCTTACTGGTGAGGCACGGTCTCACTCTGTAGACTGAATTGGCTTAGAAGGGATTGTGTGGCTCGGGCTGGCCTGAAAGTTCATGGCAATCCTCCAGAGTATTAGGATTATGAACATAAGCAACTACATCCAGCGCTCTGCCTTTTGATACATTTCCCGAACATTATCCAGGATAACAATCTACCATTTCAACCAGGAGAGAGATCAGGGGGAAGAAGGGAGGAGAAAGAGAAGAGCAGATTTTGATTGCGGCGCTAGGTGGCGCTAGATCGCTGCCAGAGTAGAGTGAAGTCCATTATTGGTATCCAAACAGGCAAGGATTAATAAACAGGAAGAATTCAATACAGCAGAAGGCTTGTTCACAAAATGACGGCTCTAATTCTTACTTACGTTTGTTTGCTCCTCACATGTGTCAGTGTGCATTCTGTGTGTCTTGTGGGGATATTGGTTTGCTTTTGGTTCTTTCTTTCTTTCTTTCTTTCTTTCTTTCTTTCTTTCTTTCTTGTAATTTTCTATACGAGGGTTCCTGAAGGACAGGATAGAAATAATGGAAGGGAGATTTTGAGTTTCAGTTGAATCCGTTTTGAAGAAATGAGAAAATGACTTTAAATATTAAAGTAATGTGCCACCATCCCAAACTCAAAGTGAGATTTTAAGAAAACCAAACAAAAGTCAGCTTTAAAGTCAATCCTAGGACCTTGACTTCTGTAGACATAAAATGAAGAACTGATGTACACTGTCTCCCAGAGACGAGGAAAGTACATAAAAAGCAGCTAAAACCAGCTGTTTCCAACTCCCGAAATGCCGTAAAGCCACAGACAAAATGGAAAATAATTTATTTAAAACATATATTAATCAAAGCAGCTCTTCGTTACAGGAGCTGCCTTCTCCATTCCAAGCAAGAACCCTGCCCTGAGTTAGGAAAAGGTAAAAGGGACCACAGGCAACAACCTGAATCCCCACAGCCCTGTAACGGAAGTTGTTATGAACATGTTATATACGTTGTTCCCTTTGTCCTGATGTCTGCTTAAAAGGACCGCAGAAAAATGTAAAAACCATACAACTGTGGCCAGTGAAATGGCCCAGAGGCTTCGAGAATTTTCTGTTTTTGCAGACCACCAGAGTTTGAGTTTGTAAATCTAGCTCCAGGAGACCTGACACTCCCTTCTGGACTTCAAGGGCACTGGTTATAGGCACAGCAGACATAAGCACAGTCAAGACAGCCATGCACATAAAAATAAATGAATCATTTTGAAAATTGGTTGTCATCTTCAGGCACTGGGCACTTATCAACAGCCACTGAATCATTCTTTGCAGAGAAAAGAAATGGTGTGTGTGTGTGTGTGTGTGTGTGTGTGTGTGTGTGTGTGTGTGTATGCGTGTGTGTTTCCAATATCCTCAAGGTGGTTCACAACCATCTGTAATGTCAACTCCAGGGGAACTGATGCTCTCTTCTGACTTCTCAGTGCACTGCATGCACATGTGCACACACATAAAGAAAAATAAAATAAATCTTTTTAAAAAAGCAAATGCTAAAGTATTATATATAGAGATATATAGATAGATAGAGATAGAGAGAGACAGAGGGACAGAGACAGAGAGAGAGTGACAGAGAGACAGAGAGAGATGGAGAGAAACAGAGAGAGAGATAGAGAGAGAGTATATGCCAAGTGGTGGTGATGTGGTACTTGTATCCCAGTAGTCAGAAGCCAGAGACAGGTGGATCCCTCTGTGGGTTCAAGACTAGTCTGGTCTACATAGTAAGCTCTAAGACATCCAGAACTACATAGATAGAGATAACCTTGTCTCAAAGATAGTATGTGCATGTGTGTGCATGTATGTATGTATGTATTGGGTATGCATGTATGTGTGCATGTATGTATGTATATGTAAAGTGCCGGATATATATATGCACAAACTTGTCTCTCATGTACAATTAGGTCTGCTCTTGGAGATATAAAATTAAACCCTGAAGCAAGAAAACAGATGGCCAGAGGATGGAGGGAATGTGGGGGAGAAAATTAACTTTTAGGTATAAAAACATGTATTTTTCTCATATCTTTATAATAAGTATGTATGAGAAACGAAGTGGTAGTTGCACTTAGATTTTTCTTGGTTCCTGTAAGGTAGATTCTAAATACAGAAAACACTAAAAAGGAAATGAAGAAAGATGACTCAGAGAAAACTAAACAAATGGGAGAAAATCATTGTCTTTTCTAGAAATCACTGTAGAATCAACCCCAGTGGGGAAGCAGGTTTCCTGTGCCCAAGTTAGTATGGAGGAGAATGTATTTGCTTGATAAATGAAGCTGGCTGAGGTAAAGCTGGCCATCGTGGCTTTGGGCCTAGACACCCTTACAGAGAAAGCAGTGAATACCTAGACTGGTTCAGGATCCAAACCACATCCCAGAAGGGAGACTGTGCAACACTCTTATAGGATGGGAACACATACGAGGTCAGGGGAGCGCGGTGGGCTGTTGCATTGACCAGTCACAGTTTGACACAGGGGTTAAGCAAGGAAGTTAATGTTGGTGACTGGGCCTTAACCCCACCCCCGACTCAAGAGGTCTGATATTTGGAGAAAACCATCGCTTTCACCAAAGGAGAAAAATAAATGGATCTGACAATGAATGTATGCAAGGCAGAAGCATCCGCCAGCAAAATAAATGGGGGAGTGCCCGGTTTTTAAAACTTAATAGAAAATAAACAAAGCAACCAATATAAGCCCATCTTTGTAGAGGCATTCTCTCTATATATTTTCTTCTTAAAGTATTATATATATATTTCTCTAGACTTCGAGTTAACACCTGTAGAACACTGTAACGAATCAGCCCTTATGGTTGGAAAGAGTCAAGGACATTATAACTAAAATGCAACAAAAACTGAAGGAGCAGGCGGCAGGTGGACAGGCTGGTGCCAGAGCGGAGCCCAAGGTCACGAGCACTGTAGTTCTGCGTAGGCAGGGATATCAGCAAGGATGGAGGGTGACCTCGGCTTTCGGGAAGCCCTCAGCCTTTCACGCTGTAGCAGCGCTTAATGAAGTGGTCCATTGTTCTTCTCCCCAGCCCGGTTGTAATCTGTAACTCCTAGGCTCTATCTGCAAGGCTGCAGCTTGGCCCCCGGGGGATTAAAGTAACAAATCTTACAACTCAGGATGACTTTGTCTCAGGCACAGCGCCAGCTGAAACCCAGAATAAACAGTAAACGGATACACAATCAGCACTCAGAGCTATGCCGGTAACTCTTGTTCCTGTCATTCATTTAACTCCTCATATCAATGTTTGCGAGGATGGAGAAAGAGGGAGGGGCAAGAGCATCAGGCTAAATCCCAGTCTCACAAGGCACTGGAAAAGCACCGTACGCTTCTTCACTGACTTCTGACTAAGAAACTGAGACCTCCAGAAAACAGCAGCTTCCAAACACTCACTTGTGGTGCTGGCTGCTTCCTTTCCACACTTGCTCAAATCCCTCTGTCTTCTAAGCCTTTGCTCAAGTCTTAATTTCTGCATGAGGCCTCTCTGTCCACCCTTTTGAAGATCTCCACTGGCTCCCGTTCATGCCTCCTCCTCTAACTCTTCCTGACCCATCGTTCCTGAAGTCCTTTTCATGTTTATAACAGTTATTAAATTCTAAGCCAGGCATGGTGGTGAATGCCTATAGTCCCAGCACAGCAGAGGCAGGAGGATCAGGAGTTCAAGGTCAGGCTAGGCTGCATAGTGAGTTTGTGGCTAGCCTGAGATGCACGAGAAACACAAACCTAACGGGAAGGCAAAGAGGAAGGGGAAGGGGAAAAGGAAAGGGAAGGGGAAAGGGAAAGAGAAGAGGAGAAGAGAGGAGAGGAGAGAAGGGGGAAGGGAAAGGAAGTGGAAGTGAAGGAAAGAGGAAGAGAAGAGAAGAGAAGAGGAAGAGAAGAGGGAAGAAAGGAAGGGGAAGGGAAGAGAAGAGAAAGAAGAGGAAGAGAAGAGAAGAGAAGAGGAAGAGAAGAGAAGAGAAGAGGAAGAGAAGAGAAGAGAAGAGGAAGAGAAGAGGGAAGGGAAAGGAAGGGGAAGGGAAGTGAAGGAAAGAGGAAGGGAAGCCAAGAGGAAGAGAAGAGAAGAGAAGAGGAAGAGAAGAGGGAAGGGAAAGGAAGGGGAAGGGAAGTGAAGGAAAGAGGAAGGGAAGCCAAGAGAAAGAGAAGAGGAAGAGATAGGGGGAGGGAAGGAGAGGAGGTTGGGTTTAATTTGAGGCTGTGATATAGTGAATCAGTGAAGAGCTGGTCTAGGGCCAACAAGGCCCAATTTCCAGCACAAAAATAAATCTGTAATTATAAAAATCCTGTGCATAACTTGTGTGTGTGTGTGTGTGTGTGTGTGTGTGTGTGTGTGTGTGTGTGTGTGTGATTTTCACCTGTGTGCTACAATTTAATATGGTCCAACTGTATTCATTCTGTTTGTTTTTTTCATCGAATTCTGTTAAAATATGAGTTCTGTAATGACTAGCACTTCATCTTGACACTTTTTATATCTCAAGCACACAAAGGGTGCCTGCCATCCTCTGTGCTGTGTAGTCAGTCATGTCTTCCTGTCTGTCTGTCCTCTGTTACAAATGATGTGAGTGCATTTACTTGGTTTTTATTGTAGCAATGTTCGTTATAAATAAAGAATATTGGTGCCAAGTGGACAGAAGGTCCACTCAGTCTCGGGATACAGAATTTACTTTCCTCATAAAACCATCATGAGGAGCTGGAGCAATGGCTCAGTGGTTAAGGGCACTGGCTGCTCTGGCAAAGGACCTGAATTAGATTCCTGGCACCCACATGGCCCCTCTTAACTGTTGAGGTTTGGTCTGTTGCTATGTATTGTAACAGTAAATTCTATACCTGAAGATCTAGGCCCACACACACATGCATGCATACTCATACATGCACATGCACACACACACATGCACACACAAAGTTAGGTCCCAGGCTGTTCACATATCCAGAAATAAATTTGATATGGACTATTGTAGTGGTGAATTAGTTAAACCTCTTTGGGTCCTGTCCAGTTGATCACACTCAGGCACCTGCCCAAGAGCTGTCTGGATTCTCAAATCAAAGACACACATATACCAGCTTAATTTTCATAAGCCTTGACTAGCTCAATGCTTGGGCACTTCTAGAGCTCCCCACAGCCAGGAAACACTCCCCACACTGGTATTCCTGGGTTAATCCTTTAAAATCTATATTTATCCTTGCTTCCTTGGCTCCTTCTGAGTGGCCCCCATCTTTGCTGCCCAAGACCCTTCTGGGCAGCCCTTTCAGGGTCGATTTCTTGTACCAACATTTTTGCTGTTACTCCTTCCTGTTCCTTCCCATGGTCTATCCTACCACTTCTCCTGGGTCCCCTTTCTTTTCTTCCCTCATTCTTACCCCAGGAACCTAGAAGTCCCACCTCTTTCATCTTGCCCAGCCATTGGCTGTTGGTTTTTTATTGATCAATCAAAAACCAATTGGGGACAGGGACCTTCAGTGTTTGGACACGCAGATTCCCGATTTTGGGGGCCGAATTAAGACAAAGCATTAGAACCAATTCCTAACAGACTGCTTCTGGCCAGTTAGATAAAGGCCAGCCTTCCTCAAGAACCCTTGAATCAGGTTTTCAGTCCCCAGAAAGGCATCGTTTCCCTGACCTCTGGCAGGAGGGGCAGATGGCTCTCTAATTGGTATACCTGCGGAGCTCCTCAGCCAATCAAAGCCCAGGCTGCCCTGTGGGATCCCTAACATCACAAGTACCCGTTATACACATCAAAGTCTATACCAGCATCCCAGTCTCCCCATGTCTTCCCACAGCTAAATCTTCTCTATGTAATCTACATAATTTGTCTGTGGGACGTACTCTGTCTGTCTGTCTGTCTGTCTGTCTGTCTGTCTGTCTGTCTCACTATCCTCTCGATGGCACTCTCTACCTTTATTCTCTGTGGATACTGTCACTATTCTCTCCCACTCTCCCAGTTCCCTTTACCTGGCCATGCCCAGTCTATTTTCTTTTCTCTCTGCTCTGAACACTTCCAGATGCCTCTGGATATTTCCCCTTACACACACACACACACACACACACACACACACACACAACTTCCTCCTAATAACTGAGAAGTCATGTCAACAGTTTCTTTACTTCATTCCCTCTTATATAGCACACACACATGCCCACACATGTATACATACATATATGCATACACATATGCACACACACATGTACACACATATATGCACACATTTATGCACACACACGTACACACATACACATATGTACACATATGCACACACACATATATACACATACATATGTGCACACATACATACACACATGCACACATATATACACATATACACACATGTACACATGCACACACACATACACACATGCACTCAAAAATACTCATACATACATACTAACACACACATACACATGCACACTCTTGACCCTTGACCATCAAGTAGGATCCAAATAGGTGTTTCTGAATTCCAAAGCTCTTCCTTCAACATTCCTTTTGTCTTGACGTTAGCCACACCACTCAGCAGAGGCAACCCCATGAAACTGTCATCTTTCTGCAATTCTGTTCTCTGAATAGAATAATGAAAGGGGAGGAGGGATGGAAATAAGTAAACCTCAGAGAAAACATTTTTCTTTCCCTGGTATTTTTTTTCAGATCAAAATGTTAAATTACATTTGGTGTGTGTAGGGGTGTGTGTGTGTGTGTGTGTGTGTGTGTGTGTGTGTGTGTGTGCGCGCAAATGTGCACACAAGCTAAGTACACATGCGTATGTCAGAGAACACCTTGAAGGCTCTCACTTTTCTTTTACCATGTGGTCCCTGTGGATTAAATTCAGGTTATTATGCCGAACCATCTCACTGGCCCACTTTTCCCCCCCCCAGATTTTAAACACTCCCTCCTGCCCCAGGTCTTGAGACAATACTTTTCTTACTCCTTGGCTCTCTCTGGCTTCTGGTCTCTCCCAGAATTCAGTAGGGACTCAGTCTTACAGTCATCCATACTCTCTAGCTTCCTTCTTCAGCTCTTTCCAAGCTAGCATCTGTCCCTGACATTGAGTGGCATCAGAGCTGGCAATTCCATGTTGCTCTGTTAGTGATCTCTTTCCCTTTTCTATCCTTATGCCCACTCAAAGTCCCACTCAAGGTCCCCTGAGCTGTTAGAAACTCTTGTTTTGAGGGTGGTCAGTCTCTTGGAATGTGAGTGCTGACTGCCCTGTGACTAGGAGCCCAGGGCAGGCCAACGCACATTCTCCACCCCTTGTCACCGATTCCTCCTATGATCCTCAAGACCTGTCTTTATCTTTAGAGTTATTTCCTCATGCCTGTAGGTGTTGACACTCTCAGATTCCAAAGTCAAGGGCAACTCTAGGTTAACTTTCATTCTGTCCATTTCCTTTGAGACAAGGTTTCCCCTTGTGGCCTATGCTAGCCTAGAACTCATGATCCCCCTGCCCCTGCCTCTCAAGTGCTGAGATTACAGGTGCCTCCATGACCAGCTCATCTCTTGTTTGTTTCCCCCATAACATTACCCCTTCCACATTACAGAACCTTATTTTTATTTTTAATAATATTATTTCATGTGCATGCCTGTGTACCCAAGTGTTTAGCACCAGGTGCGTGCAATGCCCACAGAGGCCCTTAAAGGGTATCAGAGCCCTTAGAACTGGTGTTGCAGGCAGTTAAGAGCCACCAGGTGAGTCTGGGGGAAACCAACTCACATCCTCTGGAAAAGCAGCAACCAACTTAGCAGCTTGGACCATCTTCCAAAACCCACAGAAGTTCTCCCCTTTGCCAGCAGCATGCCCTCCCTTCTTCTGTAGGCCCCTGGCTCCCTGTGACAGAGAAGCCCTTTGCTGTAATGAGACATGGAGTTCCCATCAGACAAGAAACCAAAGTGGAAGTTGGCTTCAGAAGAAGGTGAAGCCATTTCTCAGCCTATACCCCCAGCTCTGAGTGTTTTCTCGAAAGCCTATGCTCTCAGACTTCTATCATGGTGACTTTTTTTTGTTTTTGTATCATTGTGCCAATACAGCTTTCACAAGCCTTTTCTCTCAAGCCAATTCACATTTAACTTAATCATAGGAGTCTTGACTTCATTGCTTGTAAGGGAAAAAAATCCATATTGCTTGTCAGAAGCCCAAGGCAATCACAGTGTAAATAGGAAAAAAATGGAGAAGTTAGAACTGGAGAGATGGCTCAGTGGGTAAGAGTGCTTGCTGCAAAAGCATGAAGACTTGGGTTTGGGTTCAAATAAAAAACACAAATAAAAACTGTGGTGTAGCCACCTCTGTATCACTAGTGTATCATGGGAGGAGCGCATCCCACGGGCTTGCTGACTGCCAACCTGGCCCCAAGTTCAGTGAGAGAGTTTACCTTTAAGGTGTACAACTGAGAAAGGCAACACCAGATGTGTCTGATTCCAGTCTCCACACCTGAGCACACATGTGCATACACACACACACACACACACACACACACACACACACACACACCCTTTTGTGAACCCAGGTATAATTTGTCAGGAGGGAGCAGGCAAGGGTGTCTCCCTGAACCATCAAGCCATGGGACAGACCTAGTGTGAAGAAGGTTTGTGGATGGGAGGATAGGAAGGGAAGGGGACCTGGAAAAGGGGTAGAGACAGGGAAAGGGGGACAGAGAAGGACAGGAAGAGAGAGGAAGAGGCCAGTGGGGAACATCCTGAGTAGAGAGAGAATAGGAGATGGTGAGAGAGGGAGGGAGGGAGGGAGGGAGCCAGAGAGAGAGAGAGAGAGAGAGAGAGAGAGAGAGAGAGAGAGAGAGAGAGCGAGAGAGAGAGCAGGCAGTTATGTAGCTGTTGGGCGGAGCCTAGAGGAATTGTAAGAATAAAAGTTGTAAGAATAGTTATAAGAATAGAAAAGCTAGAAAATATGTTTCCAAAAGGGGTGCTGGCAGACATCTGCTTGCTCTATTAGGGGGTACCAGGCTTGGCTGACAGTGCACACTCATAATCCTGCCTTCAGGAGGTTGAGAGAGCAGCACTGGTTTGAGTCCCAGGCAAGCCTGTGTTCTAAGGTGTACAAGGTCATCAAGGCAACCTGACAAAAACCCTGTCTCAAAAAACAGCATCAACATTGGTATGAATTATTATCCAGCAAACACCCTCCCAACTCTTCATAGCCACCGCGTGAGGTAAGCACCTCTCATTGGCATTACCATTTTACAGATGAGCAAATTTAGACACTGCAGACAAAATGGGAAAGAGCAGAGACAAAACAAAACCTCCTTATATGCTTTATTGCTAGGCGTATCTTACTGTACACGGGCCAGGACGCTCAGGTTTAGCATACATTGTGTTCTGGTTTCTTGGAACGATTTTGTAACTGCATTCATTCTCATTCTCTCTCTCTCTCTCTCTCTCTCTCTCTCTCTCTCTCTCTCTCTCTCTCTCTCTCTCTCTCTCTCTCTCTCTCTGCTTCATCAGTTGCATTGTGCTGGCAACCTGTAGCTCACAGGTGCGGCCAAGGTAGTCTCATCGGAGCCTGAGGGTGCACAGGACTGGGGATAGGGGTGGTGGACGACCTGGGAATCCCTGACATGAGAGCGCTGTAGGCACAGAGACGCACCAGCTTTCGGGGTTATGTGACTGTGGATCTCTGCGCTCGGCTTCTGTAACCTGGAGACTTCCCATGCCTGCAGCCAGGTGGGACCAAGCATACCAGTCCTGTCTGGAACCGCGCTCCAGGATATGAACGTCTATCCGTTGCTGGGATTGTCTGTCACTTTACAGATAAGGTCCTCTTCTCTTCATTTCCTCCCTCTTTTCACTGAGGAGTCCAACCATCCTCAAGCACCAAGATCTCTTTAACTTTCTGGAAAACTTTCAGAAGCCCCAGGCTTGCACCGCCCTCAAGGCCAAGAGTGCGCAGTAGTCCTTGGCCCTGGGGCTTAATGGGGACGCCAGAGGGCAGGCTCAGAATAGGTCACACGTGGAGGTGTAAGGTTTACAGTCTGGGGGCGGGGTCAGAATGGACCTAGAAAGCGGAGGTGGACCCTGAAGGGCGGTCAAGGGGATCTGGCGGTTTGGAGCATTCGTAGTAGCGGTCTTTGAGTAAAGGATTTGAAGCATGCCGGGCAGATTCAGATCAACAAAGGATGGTCCAGGATCTCTAGGGCTCCTAATGAACTCAGAGTGGAGAGAGGGGCTAAAAGACTGGTCTCAGAGCAAAGTAAAGGGACCTAGAGGTGTGGATCCAGGAGCACCAATGAACTTGGAGAATGAACTTGGGAAGGGCGGGCGCCAGGAGGGGCTATTGACCTGGAGGGGTGGATCCAGAGGCGCCAATGAACTTGGAGAATAAAATTGGAAGAGAAAGGCGGGCACCAGGAGGTGGAGCCAGGGAGACTTGGAGGGAGGGCCGAATCTCTCGGGGAAGCAAAATTACAGGGGTAGAAACGCCAACTTGGCGGAATGGGTTTGCTGGGGGCGTGTCGGGCCCAGGAGACTCAGGTTCAGGTTAGACTCAGACGCGAGTTCCAGGGGTTAAAGAACCTGGAGGGCGGGACCAGCACTAGGGCGGGACTAATGGAAGGTGGAACCCAGGGATAACGAACCCAGCGGGGCCAGGGCTAGTGGCAAGGGGAAGGGACCTGGAGGGCGGAGTGGCCAAGGAGGAGGGGCTGGGCGTGGGGGCGACTGCAGGGGAGCGCGCGTAAGTCCAAGCAGGTCCAGCACCACCACCGGTCGTCTGCGCTAGCGGCTGCGGGGAAGAACTAGCCAAACTGGAGGCAGAGCAGAGGCCGGAGCCCCCGGGCAGTGTTCGTAACCTCTGTAGTCCCGCTCCAGCCCTGCACCCTTCCCTGTTAGCTTGGACCGATGATACACGTCGCTGGAGACCCGGGAAGCTGAGGTTGTGGCTGTCGCACTCGGTCCACTAGCGACCTCTCAAATCGCCCCTATGGCGCTGCCTGTAGCCGAGGGCACGGCTGGCACCTCGCTGTCCCCGGTCCGGGACGACTCGGGGAGCTCCTCCTCCGGGATGTGGGCCGCGCTTTATGATTACGAAGCGCGCGGTGAGGACGAGCTGAGCCTGAAGCGCGGTCAGCTGGTGGAGGTACTGTCCCAGGACGCCGCGGTGTCAGGAGACGAAGGCTGGTGGGCCGGCCAAGTGCAGCGGCGCCTGGGCATCTTCCCGGCCAGCTACGTGGCGCCGTGTAGCTCGGTGTCGCCGCCCTCGCCGCCCCCGCCGCGACCCTGCTCGCCTGTGCACGTAGACTTCGAGCGCCTGGAGCTCAAGGAGCTGATCGGCGCCGGTGGCTTCGGACAGGTGTATCGCGCCACCTGGCAGGGCCAGGAGGTGGCGGTGAAGGCGGCGCGCCGGGACCCGGAGCAGGACGCCGCGGCGGCGGCCGAGAGCGTACGGCGCGAGGCGCGGCTCTTCGCTATGCTGCGGCACCCCAACATCATCCAGCTGCGGGGTGTGTGCCTGCAGCAGCCGCACCTCTGCCTAGTGCTGGAGTTCGCGCGCGGCGGGGCGCTAAACCGCGCGCTGGCGGCCGCCGCACCGGATCCCCGAGTTCCCGGCCCTCGCCGCGCGCGCCGCATCCCGCCGCACGTTCTGGTCAACTGGGCGGTGCAGATCGCCCGCGGCATGCTGTACCTGCACGAGGAGGCGGTAGTGCCCATCCTGCACCGTGACCTCAAGTCCAGCAACAGTAAGTGAGACTAGCCCCAAGGGAGAACCTAGTCAAGTAGCCAAGAGAAGGGTCTGGCCCAAGCGGGAAGACAGGTTCTGGTTAACTTGCTTTAGAGAGGTTCGTGCTTATTGCATTATTACCTGTGAGCACCCCTTTAAAAGACAGGGAGGGACAGGCGCTTGTAGATAAATTCTTGTTACTCTCTGGACCCACCGGACCCAACACATATAATCTGTGTAGGTCTCCCAACACATTTGTACAAAACTTTGCCAGCCCTGGCCTTAAACAGAGTACATTTAGCCTAGTGGCCACCATCACCTGCTAGCACCCCCTCATTTCCTTCCACTTTACAAGTGTCTTATTAAAGTTTCTAATTCCTTTCTCCTGGTTCGCTCTGCAAACGCTGGGCTTCACGCATTCCAAGCAGGCATTCTGCTGCTGAGCTCTGACCCCAAACCATCTCACTCTGAATATGGCTCCCTAGTCCTTGGGTCAGAAGTCTCTGTATCTGAAACATGACCTGACCGTTTGGAGGATTCCTTTCTGCAAATCGGAAGCTCCCATTTGGACCGAGAACAAGTGCCCAGATCCTGTACGGTACTGGAAATATCAGATGGGTGTCAGTCACCTGATCTGGAAGTCAGAGTGGACTTTCCAGGCCTTAGCAGGGAGCTCACGTGCACAAAGGGCCAGCATTTGCGTCTAAGAGAGCTGGAGGGGCCCTTTGCAGCTCCTTCTTCACTACTGAAGAGCCTTCCCCTCCCCAGAGTGAAGTGGAATCTCTTGCAAGACTAAAGGATTCAGCCCGAGCTGGTACTGAGCAGCCATAGTGGCTCAGTCCTCCAAAACCTGCTAGAACAGGAGCTAGCTGGAAGGACTGTCTTCTAAGAGCCGAAAGACAGTAGCCAGGGCACCAAGAGGTACTTTATATGCTTGTGCGGATTCTCTCTGGCTATCAGAATCCTTCAGAACAGAAATGCACCTGAAAGGCAAAATACCTCCTCTCTGTGATGCAAGTTATGAATAATTGGAAGGTTGCAGCTCTGGGTGAGCATTGAACCGCTCTCCACCCTCCGCCCAGCCCAGCTGCTCCAGCCTTGTGAGCCTAAGGAATCGAGTCTTTGAGAAGTGCTAATGGTCACCATGTGTTTCCAGATGACTGCATGGGGTCTCTAGAGTGGTTTTTGTTGAGGACTCTGTCATACTTCATAGAGAGCATGTCTTTCTTACGTGTGTATTTATTCATGTGTGTTCAGGTGCACATGTGTGAGGGCAGGTTGGGGTTTCTGCCTGCTAAGGCCTGACCTTGAGTGGGCCTTCCTCTGGTGCCCTATGCCTTTCTATTGAGACAGAGTCTCACATCCCTGGAATTCATCAGATTTGGCTGGGTAAGGGGGGGGGGTTCCTTGAGTCCTGTGGGTTCTCCCACCTCGGCCTCCCCACTGCTAAGTTCCCAAGTGTGTGCTGCCTGCCAGACTGGGCTTTTTAAAGATAGAGCCCAGGTCCTGTCCTTGTGCTAGCAGAACAAGCTCTTTTCTGACTAAGCCATTCTTCAGCACAGCAGCATGCACTTTAAGGAGTTTGCTTATGCATGTTTGTATTCATGGCTGCTAGTTTCCATCATCAGTTCATTCTTATTCCCTAAAGTTTGTGGTCACCGAGAGCAATATGTAGGTAGCCTGCTGCCACAGAACACGGTGAGCCTCCACTTGTCCTGCAAACCTGACGGCTAGAGGGCCCCTTCAGAAGGGCAGCTCTCCTCTGCAGGAGCTTCGGGATAACACAGAACCTGGCCTACTTCAAGTTAGTTCTGCCCAAACTAATGCTTAAGACACATCACTCCTTACAGCAAAGGTTCAAGGCCATGGCTACTGCTTTTGCATTACACCCAATCTGGGGTGTGTGTGTGTGTGTGTGTGTGTGTGTGTGTGTGTGTGTGTGTGTGTGTGTCCAATTGCAGCATACAGATGCGTGGAGACCAGAGAACAACCTCAGGACTGCTTTGTTCCTTCACCTTTGACTGAGACAGAATCTCTAACCTAGAAAACTCATACTAGGTGAGCTTGGCCAGCAAGCCCCAGGGTTTCACCTGTCTCTTTCTCAGCACTGAGATTGCAGGCACGCACCAGCCAGGAAGCATTCCTGGCTTTTTGCCTGCGGGTTCTAGAATTCTCCCCTGTGCACACATGCTTGCGAGCAAGAGCTTTACTGTCCGAGCTCCCCCTCACCCCCATACCTGCTCATTGCATCCTGAGGGCCACATCAGGTGTCCACAGGTAGTGCATGTTTGCTAGGTGTGTGTAAAGCACAGGAGTGCTTGGGAATCCCTGTTCATGCTCAGGAATTGAAAGGTGAACTGTTGAAGAATTTCTATTATCTTTAAACAGTCTGTAAGACAAGACAAGTAAAAGGGTTTCAGTTGATCCCATCAACATGAGACACTGCCTGTCTGGCTGGGAGAGTCTTGGTCTTTTACAGGGAGGTCACTCCCACCTTAGCTTTTAAAAATCTTTTCACCCTTGGGACAAGTAGCCAAACTCGGGGCATTTTTAATTTCTTTAAAGACAGGCCAGGTTTCCTACTTAGTTCCTACAGTGCTTTCTTAGCATGGGGACCCCTTTCATCTCCAGCACCCCATAAACAACGTGGTAGGAAATTCTTGTAACTCCTGTACTCTAAAGGTAGAGGCTGGAGGATCAAGAGTCTAATCCTAAGATACCTACTGAGTTTAAAGCCAGCCTAGGCTACATGAGCTCTTATCACGACACGCACGCAAGCATGCACGCATGCACACACACATACACACATACACACATACACACAAACACACACATACACATGTACACACACCTAAAAAAATCCAGCACTCTAAATGGATTTGTTGGCTAGACACTAGCTTGGCCAAGGATTTGTTGGGTCATCTCCACAAGTATAATTAGTTCATTAGAATGATGTGAGATGTTCGATTTGAATGATGTGGCCTACAATGTTCAAGTCAGGAGCCGAGCTGCACAAGGCTCTGTTCTCCGGTCCGTTTGGGAACAGTGTGAGGGGTTTTGGAATTCCCTCTGCTGTGGGCAGTTGTACCTTCTTTCTGACGGTGCAGTGTAGTGACCCGGTTGCTGCAGGTTGTGTTTGACTGTATTATTTGCCGATGGCAGTCGTGAGTGACTGGCTGTGAACAGGGCTTTGAGTCAATATTGGACTTACGCCACTCTGCAGCCGACGCGCCCACGTGACAGTGAGCAGTGGGGGAGGGCTTGCACCCAGTCAGTGGAAACTACTGTTTAAACAAATGCTTGGATTTGTCAGAAGATTCTACACCTTTCAACAGGTTTTCTTCTCTAGAGTTTTAACTCTTACTACTTCTTGGGGACTCGTCTGTGATAAAACGGCAGTGACTCAGACAACTCTGCCCTTTCTGACAGACAGCTACTGAAAGTCAAGCCAAAGTTGCTGTGTATGTGCCGTGTGTGTGTGTGTGTGTGTGTGTGTGTGCAGCGTGTACTATGTCTGAGTGTGTGTGTGCACTGTGTATGTTTGTGTGGTTTTGCAGAGTGTTTGTGCATGTGTGTGTATGTGTGTCCTGTGTGTTTCTTGTGTGTTTTTGTGTGCGCCATGTGTGTATATGTGTATGCCATGTGTGTGTGTTTGTGTGCACAGTGTATGTTTGTGTGGTTTTGCAGAGTGTTTGTGCATGTGCATGAGTGTGTGTGTGCCCTGTGTTTCTTGTGTATTTTTGTGTGTATGCCATGTGTGTATGTGTATGCCGTGTGTGAGTGTGTGTCTGAGTGTATGTTTGGGTGTACAGTGTGTGAGTGTGTGCTATGTGTATGAATATGTGTATGAGTGTGTGTATGCCATGTATGTTTCATGTGTGTGTGACAAGTATGTTTCTGAGTGTGTGTGTGCCGTGTGTGTGCTATGTGTGAGTTTGTGTGTGAGTGAGTGTGTGAATGTGTGCCATGTGTGAGTATGTGTGTGTGTCTAACTGTGTGTATGAGTATACTGTGTGTAAGTGTATGTGTGTGCTTTGTATGTGTGTGTGAGTGTGTGTATCATATGTGAGTGTATAGTGTATGTATGTATGTGTGCATACATGTATGAATGTGTAGAGGCCAGAGATCAGCCTCAGGTGTCATTCTTCAGGGTCTTGCTAGCTTGGCTAGGCTTGCTGGCTGTCTAGCCCCAGGGGTCCTGCTGTTACCACCTCCCCAGCACTGAATTCATGCTGCCACACCTGGCTTTTTCATGTGGGTTCTGCGAGATCAAACTATGGTCCTCATGCACAGCAAGCACTTCACCCACTGAGCCATCGCCCACTGCAACTCAAAACTGCAGGCTTTAAGCTTCCTGATGGCGAAGACATACTGGGTCCTTGAGACTCCCAGGAGGCAACCATGGCATAGCAAAGAGCAAACACTGCTGAGCCGTCTGTCTGCCCTTGTGCCCTGCTGGAGAATGAAACAATACAGCTTTGAGGAGCCCTGGAAACTGCCCCCTGTCCCCGTACTAAGGATAGAGCCCAGGGTCTCACCAGAAAATTGGCAAGCGCCCCCTGAGCTAGCTTCATCCTCAGACCTCTTTCTGTTTCTATTCTGAGACACGGTGTGGCCATAAAGTACAGGCTAACCTTGAAAGAACTCTGTGGGCCACGCAAACCTTGAACTTTCAAACCTCAGCCTCCTGAGCAGCTGTAATGAGTCTGAGCTCGCAGATGAGCAGGTTTTACGTGCACATTCGGGCAAAACAAAACACCTTGTGCCTCAGGACACACTGAAGCCTCCTCTGGCCCACAGGGCACACAGTGGCAAGGCAAGGGACAGTGACGGTGTCTCTGCCATCAGAGTCCAGTGAAGGAGGAGTCAGTCATGCTCGGTGAATGTTAACATGTCTTCCAGGTAATCAGCTGGTGAGAGAGGGGGTGGTGGTGAAGGAGAGGGAGTCATCTCAGAGCAGGAGCCACAGGAAGCTGGCGAAGCAGCTTGGTGCAGAGAGCTTGAGGCCAGGTACACATGACCAGACCTGTAGGTTCATGGCACCCTGATGTCCCTGCCTACGAGCTGGGGGGAGGGGGGGAGTGCATTTTTTACCTAGATCTGAATTGTGTTACATAGATATGTGTGTGTTGTCTCTCTCTCTCTGTGTATAGTATAAATGTACACATACACAACACACACACACACACACACACACACACACACACACACACACACACACTTTGTTTTCCATTTCTGGGGATGGAACA
The DNA here is from genome assembly GCF_011064425.1 of Rattus rattus. Lineage (NCBI taxonomy): Eukaryota > Metazoa > Chordata > Mammalia > Rodentia > Muridae > Rattus > Rattus rattus. The sequence goes on from NC_046170.1 coordinate 45,436,357, forward strand.
CAGGCTAGGCAAGTGCATGCTATGCTATGTGATGGCTCTACCACTAGGCTACATCCCAGCTCTCACTCACGTTTTAATGACTACCCATGAGCAGAAGGGGCTCAAGGCAGGTGTGAAGTGAGTGAAGGCTGTCATTGCTGTCGTGCATATTGAAAATGGCTTTGGGAGTCTAGGGTCAGGGGGTTTGAGACACTTGGGTGTAGTTCTTGCTTGCTCAAGCTAGCACGAGAACATCAATATTACCAGAACCCTAAAAGTCCAAGAGCGTTAAGTTAAAGTCACACAGCCCTGGTTTGGTTTGGTTTTGTTTTTTGGAGACAGTCTGATGTATAACAGGCTGGCCTCACTAATACAAGTAGACAGGGATGACCTTGGACTTCCTCTACTTCCTGAGGGCTGAGATTACAAACACGAACCACCCACCGCTCCCTTTTGTGAGGTGCAGGAGTGAAATGGAACCCAGAGCTCCCCACCAGGCTAGGCAAGCACTCACCACTGGGCCACCCCCCAGTCCTGGACTTGGCTGTGTAGCCATGGTCAAGTTACGGAACACCCTGACTGGTGACATTGTGTACAGAGTTCCTCTCACGGAGACCGGACTCCGTCCTGTGGGGAAATCTGTTCCGTGGTTCTTAACACTTCAAAGGCAGTTGGGCAAACATTGCCGTGGAGGCGGGTGGATGGCATTTACGAGGAACAGTGAGCAGTTACAGGTGTGGCTGGATGGAAAGGCCGGGATGGGTTTGTGGGAGGAGAGGCTTCCGACGTAGCCAGGCACCGAGCTTTGGTGCCACGCAAGGGTGTGTGTGCAGAGGGAGCCGAGGAACAAGATGCCATTGTCCGCGTTACGATGGTAGAGCCAGAGATTGTCTAGCAGCAGCAGTAAAAGTAGCGTGACCCTTGGATGTCAGCCTCACGCACATTGTTGAGAAATTACGAGCAAATAGGCTTTGATTTTTTTTTTTTTATTTCCCTGGAGACTTGAAAATATATCAATCTGGGTCACTGTCCAGCTGCAATTTTCCTTCTTGAAAAAAATGTCCTTCATTTATTTTTTATTTTGTATGTATGAATATCCTGCTTACATGCATGTCTGTCCACCAGGTACGTGCCTGGTGCCCACTAAAGGCAGAAAAGGCTATCAGGCTCGTAATATCACTGTTATAGATGGTTGTGAGTGGCCATGTGAAACCTGAGTCTTAACCCTGACCCATCTCCCCACACACTTAGTGGAGAGATGCTCATACCCACCCCATTAACCCACATATCAGGTGTCAGGAATCCTTCTAGGCTCTTGGTTCTCTGTAGTGGACACAGTAGAACCAAACTCTTCCCCCAGTGCACGAGACAGGCATTAAATCTGTCGGTTGACAAGGAGGCTTAGCCTTCAAGCTCACGTTGGAAGGGAGATGACAGTCAGGTGTGGCGAGGTCATGCTTGGAAATATTAGCATTTGGGAGACCGAGGCAGGAGGATTGCTGGGAGTCAGAAACCACCCTGAGCTACATGGCGAATTCCACGTCAACGTGAGCTATTACGGAGTAAGACCCTTTCTCATAACTGAACAATGGCAAGAAAGCTAGGCATGGTGGTGCAGGCAGGACAGCTAGCCTGGGCTACAAAGTGAGACCCCGTCTCGAGGAAAAGAAAAAGAAAAAGGGTTGTTGTTGTTGTTGTTGCTGCTGTTAGGATGAGCAGCAATGTTGCTTGCCCTTCAAAAGAGTGAGCTTTTAGCAAAATCCAGAGTCTCAGAAGTGGATGCAAAGAAGCCTCTGCTTCTGGGAAGTGAGGGGAAACTAAGTCAGGTTCCAGGCAGGAAGCTGCCGTGGAGGGAAGGGGTAGAAATGAGAGAGAAGATGGCAAGAGTCTCTTGACTGTGGCTGAGGGCTTGAAGGAAGCTACATATGTAGTCTCGCATTGTCTTGTGTATGTTTCTGGTTCTTTGGATGTCATGGACAACGGTTTGAGGCCAGATGCAGAGTGCCCTGGTTGGAGTGAGAATTTGGGAGTCAGAAAGAGAGGGAGGGGAGTCAAAAATAAAGCCAGGGGTCCTGGACTGAGATCTAGAGATCTTTGGGGCAGGAGTAGCAGGAAGGCGAAGCAAGGGAGGGGATGGTTTCTCTAAGACCAGCAGTGGTGGGGCTAGGGCACCGGAGAGCAGTGTGGCTGAGGCCTGGATCCACACACCTGCGCGGCTCTGATTATTTTTACAGCCTCTGTGTGAAGGGGTGTGACCCTCTCAGAGGGCGGAGGTGAATGGCTTTACACTTAGCAGGTGATTTAAGGCCAAAGAGCTTATGATAAATTCTGCTTCTCCGGCCCATACAGTCTTGGTTACTCATTCACCCAACAAAGACCCCACCAGGAGCATAAAAATGCCAGGTCAAGTTGCCGTATTCCCAGCATCCGCGAGGCAGTGACTCCAGTTCCAGGGCATCTGACTCCCTGTTCTGGCGTCTGAGGGCACTGTAGGCTCCTGGTGCACATAGACACACACAGGTCAAGCACTTACACACGAAATAAAAATAAATCTTTAGAAGGAAAGAGAGGACGCTCTAGTCAAGTTAGAGGGAAATCAGCAGGAAGGGGCTCCTTATGGATCCTTCAGTACGGAAGCAGGATCCCGTTGGGATCCCAAAGATGATGGCCACTCGTGATTCAGAGAGGGGCCCTGGTAGAGGGTATTCACAGATGGAGCAGGTGCTCATGGCTGGGGACCCAGAGATAATGCAGTCGTTTTAAGTTTGCAATGACTTTAGATACCAGAGTTGTTAGAATATAGGGTTCCTGTGGAGAATACAAGAAAGGGCTGAAAAGATCATGTCAAAAGATGCTAAGTAGGGGTTGGGATTTAGCTCAGTGGTAGGCGCTTGCCTATGGCGCAAGGCCCTAGGTTCAGGTCCCCAACTCCTGAAAAAAAAAAAAAGATGCTAAGTAGACTAAAAGCCTGGTGAGATTCAGGCCTTTTCTTCCACAGGCTCAGGGGTGGGGGGGCGGCTGGGAGTTGGGGGGTGGGGATGGGGGTGGAGGGGAGGTGAGGAGAGGGATGAGGAGGTATGAGCTAACACCAGTCTGGTATGGTGCATGAAGCCGGTGGTTTCCCTCTGTTCCGCAATCAGTGCCCCCTATTGTGTGCAGAACACACATTCAGAAGGTGACCTTGTGACCCTGGGCGGATCGGTGATGCTTGTAAATCTGTTCCACTTTGTTCCCCCTTCCCACTGCTGACTCCTTTTTTTTTTTTTTCTTTCCTTTTTAAGTAATACATTCCTAGTTAACGTTTAATTGAAACCCATCTGTCTCACAGAATGGAGTCTGGATCCGGTGACCTCATAAATGTTGGGAGAAACCAGGCGGAGTACATGTGATTGCTTTAAAAAAAAAAATACGCTGTGGGTCAACAAATTCCGCAATGGACAGCAGGAGACTTTAGTGATGTTGGGGGGCTCGCCGCCTGATGGTCCAGTGGGTGGCCAAGTGCCGGGCTGAAGAGTGCAGCCCACGGACCAGGGCGGAGAATTCCCGCTGCAGTCTCAGAGAAGGCTCTCAAAGGAGGATCAGCAGTGCCCAGAATCCCACCTGCTCCGTGTGACTCTGAGTCAGACCTGTTGATGGCCTCTCCAACTTTGAGGGACCAGAAGTGGAAGCAGGCTCAACCTATGTGCACCCGAAACCTGGCGAGACCTGGAGGGAGGCCCAGGTCTAATTTAACTGAAGTGGTGTGCGTGGTTTCGGTCACATTGCCCAAAAGATAAGGAATTTCAGGAATTCTGCCATGCCAGTTGGGAACGGAGTGCCACACAATGGGCCTTTCATGGAGCCCTGGCCTGCCGTTGGCACTGAGGTGTTAGTTTAACTTGTTTTGTGTTGATCTGGAGTGTGCAGTGCCAGTTGCTAGGGGGAACTTTGGACCTGGGAAAAGGGAAGCTGGGTTCTAAACGGTGGCAGCACAGATGCTAACTGCATGGGCTACCCTGAGGCCACTTAGGACAGAAGCTGGCTTGTCGCTGGTCAGAGCTGAGTTCTCCCTCCTCGCTGTTTCCTGGTTTGAGGAGTCCAAGCTCTGGCCTTCACATTTGTGGACCTGGGGACTCTGGACCTCTTGAGGTCCACGTTCAGTGCTGCTGCTACGTTTTCTGCATTAGTGACTTCTCTCATTGCTATGATCAAATTCCAGATAAAACTCGTAAAGGACGAAGGGTAAAGGGTAACTCCTCCATGACGGAAGCACAGCAGCCACTTTCTGTCCGTAGTCAGAAAGCAGAGCGGGAACAGGAAGTTGGGCCGACCGGTGAACAGGAGGTGGAGCCAACCCATGAACAGGAAGTGGGGCCAACCCGTGAACAGGAAGTGGGGCCAACCTATTGCAGGCCTCAAGGTCTCCCTGCTGTAACTCCTTTATCCAGGCGCCACCTCCTAAAGGTTCTATAACCTTCCAAAGACAGTGCTGCCAGCAGGGCCTCGTGTCGAAGCCACGGTTCCGTGGGGGTCAGTTCTCACTCAGACCATGCCTTCCTGTCCATCCCCTGCAAGGGTGGGGTGATGAGAAAGACAGCCCGTGAAATCCGTTTTACAGCGCTGCAGGCCATTCTCATCCCCGGGCCTTTGTAGAAGCGTCATTATCCCCTGCAAATGAAGTTAGTGATCGCATAAGGTGGGGACTGAACAGAAGCTCGGAAAGGAGTTAATCATGTGGGTTTGTTTCTGTGGTTAAGAGTACCCACTTAAAGGATTAGGGGGCCACGTCTCTTTTAAAATAGGAATTTATTTTTTCCTTAAAATTCACAAGGACAAAATGGGCTTTTAGCTTTCAGGGAGGAACTGTCCCAGCACCCAGCCATTCAGCAGGCATTTTTGGGACAACATGGCAGGGCTGGAGAACGTCAGAGATCCTACACACAGGGTATCTTAGCTAGGGTTTCTATTGCTGTTACAAACAATAAAACAAAACAGAACAAAACGAAACGAAACCCACCACGACCAAAAGCAAGTTGTGGAGCAGAGGGTTTATTCAACTTACACTTCCACATTGCTGTTCATCACCAAAGGAAGCCAGAACAGGAACTCAAGCAGGGTCAGGAACTTGAGGCGGGAGCTGATGCAGAGGCCATGGAGGGCGATGCTTATTGGCTTGATTCCCCTGGCTTGCTTGACCTGCTTTCTTATAGAACTCAGGACCACCAGCCCAGGGACAGCATCACCCACCATGGACTGGGCCCTCCCGGCTTGATCACTAATTGAGAAAATGCCTTACAGCTGGGTTTCATGGAGGCATTTCCACACTGAGGCTCCTTTCTCTGTGATAACTCCAGGTTGTGTCAAGTTGACACACAAAAACAGGGACATCTCTGCGTATAACCCTGGGATCTCCAGTGACATTTTTGGACTGTAAATTGGAAGTCTTAGTTCTTCCCTGACTGACTGGCTGGAGAAACAGCTCTACTCAGTAGGAGATGATTGCCGCCGTGGTGGATTGACTGACTAGCATTGATGAAGGCTAGCCTAGCGTACAGGTGTACAGTGTACAGGGTTGTTGTGGGCACTGGGGGAGTGATTAAATAGTTTCTGGAGTTAAGTTTTATCTGCAGAGAAATATTAGGTTAAAAAAAAAAAAGGTAACAGACAAGCAAGAGGGACGGGCAGGCGTCAGCAGGTGCGGGCTGAACCAGGTGGTTTGCTGTCTGAATTTCTAGCTCCAAGAGGCCGTGGTATCTCACAGTCCATCTCCATGGGTTCAGATGTCTGTAGGCTTTTGCAGAGGCCAGCGTTTGATAATGAGCTACGTTAATATGTCACCCATTGGTGCAGTCTCCTGTGCACTCAGCGGGAAAGGCTCTGCTCTGATGCGGATGGAATGTCTTGGAGTGAGACGTGTATTTTTCTTGTCGCGTTGGCCTTGGTGACTGATCTTATTTGAGATGTCTTGGTGAAAGGCTCTCGCCCCTAAGAATCATTTACTTTCTGCCTAAGCTGTACCATGCTGGAACATTCTCTTAAAAACTTTACCTGGCCTTTACCTGTAAGTTAAATAAAGTGGCAGAAACGCGAATTTGTTCTCCTTGACTCTGGCAGCTGTCATGGGTTGGTAACTTATTATTATTTATTTAACATTTATTTACCATTGAAAAGAGCTGACATCTTATGTTCACACCTCACACCACAATGGAAATTCCATCTTTAAGTTCTACTTCTCCATCTGAAATTATTCTTTTTTGCTAGGGACCTGGGGCAGGGTTCCTTGACAGGCTTAGCACTGTGCCCTCCTAATAAAATAGAACAAATAATACAGAACAAAGGAAAAAGCCTGCTCTGCTCTTATCTGTCTGTCTGAGTCATGCCAGGCTAAGTGAACATCATCGTAGGGTGAGTGGGAGGTCTTGACATTGGCAGCCCAGACCTCATGGACAGATGGCCTCCCAAGGGTGACCTCATTCAGGAGCGGATCCCGTGGACGTCATCCCAGGACAGGAGGGCCTCCTCCATGGGGTGCTGGGATCATACTTGGTGAAGAGTAATCAGGAAACTAGGGGAGAGAAGGAATCATAGCCCATGCAGGAAGAAGAGTTTTATATACAAGTCTCTATGATCAAAATGGTTTTTTAAATGGAAAGAATTTCGCTATTGAAAATCATCTCAGTTAGGGTTTTACTGCTGTGAACAGACACCATGACCAAGGCGACTCTTAGAAAGGACAACATTTAGTTGGGGCTGGCTTACAGGTTCAGAGGTTCAGTCCATTATTATCAAGGAGAGAGCATGGCTGCATCTGGGCAGGCATAGTGCAGGAGGAAGGCTGCTAGCAGAAGGCTAGCTTCCAGGCAGCTAGGATGAGGATCTTAAAGCCCATGGTGACTACTCCAACAGGGCTACACCCACTCCAACAAGACCACACCTACTCCAACAAGACCACACCCACTCCAACAAGGCCACACCCACTCTAACAGGGCCACACCTACTCCAACAAGGCCACACCTACTCCAACAGGCCACACCTACTCCAACAGGCCACACCCACTCCAAAAAGGCCACACCCACTCCAAAAAGACCTCTCCTTCTAATAGTGCCACTCCTTGGGCCAAGCATATACAAACGCTACAAACATATAAAGTAAAATGAAAGGTGACTTAAAGACATGGTCAGACCATGTGCCAAGACCCTTCCTGCTCTTTTCCCTGTAGTTTTGCTGCTGGAGAAGATAGAGCACGATGACATTTGCAACAAGACCCTGAAGATCACGGACTTCGGGTTGGCGAGGGAATGGCACAGGACCACCAGGATGAGCGCAGCAGGGACCTACGCCTGGATGGCTCCTGAGGTCATCAGGTCCTCCCTGTTCTCCAAGGGCAGCGACATCTGGAGGTGAGAACGTGCCTGTTCCATCTGTAACCTCCAACTGTTGTCTTTGAGTCTGCAGGGCCTCGGTGACTCTGCCATGGTGAATAGTTTGTGGGTGGTGTGGAGTCAGACAGGGGGACAAGAGATTGCTGCCCAGCATCCTGTCCTGCGATAACAATGTCTGGGGCGATTACATTAAGTGGGGGGCGGGGTTTTATTTTGACTCAGGGTTTCAGAGGTCTCTGTTCACCGATGCTTGGACTGTGAAGCATCCGTGAACTTTGGCTCTTGAAGAGGCCAAATCGTGGCTGGAAACTTGTGGCAGACGGGAGCTGCTCCACAGACTTAAGAGACAGCAGGCTTTCCCCAGCTGTCCCTGTGCAAAGTGTCTTTTTCTTAATGCTGATAATCTCTTTAACAACTAGACCTGCCTGCCACTTGAAAACACCGTTCTTCTGGCTAATGTGTTTGGAATTATTTCCACTGTCTGTCTGTCTGTCTGTCTGTCTGTCTGTCTGTCTATCTATCCATCCATCTATTATTTTTGCTCCTGATCCTCATTGCTATAAGCAGCCTGTGATAACCATGCTATGACCCAAATGTTAGGCTGTGTTGAAATCTTCCCTCTCAGATTGCTGAGTTTCCTGCCTTTAAATTTCAGCCTCAGTTGAAGTCTGAGGGCAAAATTGTAGCTATTGCCAGAATGTAATCAAGAGGTTTGTCCGAGTTATTCCTGCCGGAGCTCTTCGAGCACAGAACACTTCTTTCAGAATCCTCGTCTTGTGTCCCACAAGAGCTGCCCATTAATTTTTGGCTTCCAGCACTCTAGGCTTTCTCTAGGCTCCTTCCACAAACTCTACCACACCTCTCAGGCTTCACCACAGCAATGCCTCACGCTTTCTGTGTTTCTAGTCAGCTTTCGGTAGCTGTGAAAAAATTCCTGAGATGATCAAGCTGTGAGAAGGGAAGGTTTGTTTGGGCTTGGAGTTTGAGCTTTCTAGCCATGAGCATTTGCCTCTGTTCTTTCTTGGGCATAGGGTGAGGCAGAGCATTATGGGAGGGAGATTTATAGATGAACAAAGCCGCCCATATTATGTCAGCCAGGAAGTAGAGAGTAAGAGAGAGAGAGAGAGAGAGAGAGAGAGAGAGAGACAGAGACAGAGACAGAGACAGAGACAGAGACAGAGACAGAGACAGACAGAGAGACAGAGAGACGGGGGTTGGGGGGAGTGGAGTGGATGTCTCTTATGTAGCAGGCCAGGCATGGTGGTGCATTCCATGATGTGGACTAAACCTGCTTCCCCACATGTTCCCCACCATGGTGGGCTGAACTCTCTGAAACTCTGAGTGAGGATACATTTTTGCCCCAGTAGTTGGTTTCTTTCAGGTTTTATCAGAGTGGCAGAGAAGCTACAGGATAGGATAAGCAAGAAAACCTTTCTTTAAACCTGGATATGTCAAACTCCCAAAGTCACAATCGACCTTTCAATATTCGTGTCCACTGGAAGTCACTCGCTCCCTTCTATACATGACATCCTTGGTAGAGACTCTTCTTAAATCCAACCAGAGAACGGTTAGCTACCCCCATAGCCATCCTGCCACAGCTATATGAGTGGGCCCATCTTGCGTGGTAGGTTGGTCTTGGAGGTAAATTGATGGAACCGGACAAAATTATATTGAGTAAAGTAACCCAGGCGAGAAAGACAATACTGTACGTCCTCCCTCCTGGTTGGATGTAGGCTCCTAATTTAAAACTTCAGTGCCTGTAGAAGCCAGGAAATGAGAAAGGAGACATTGGGAGAGGATACCTTCAAGGCACGGGATAATAGGACTTAGCTAATGGAGAGTAGAGGGGAATGGGAGTGGGAAGGTACAGGAAGGGAGGGGAGGGGAGGTGGGGATACAGGGGGCTGGGAGAAGGATTAACCACAAGCAAAGAGGCATGGAAAAGCCATATAGAAATGTTCCTGCTGGTAACCATGCAGACAGAAGGCAGGCTTTTGTGCTTCATGGTTTTCAGATGTGTTCACACGTGTTCACCTGGGTTCTAATACTCCAGAGGTCCCCATCCCACTTCTAAACATGCTTCTCAAGCTTGTTTTATGATTCATGGGTGTGTGAGCACTTGTGTGCGTGTGCGCATCCATGGGTGCGTCTCTCTGTGTATGTGTCTCTGTGTGCGTGTGTCTGTGTGTAGGCCAGAGTTCAACCTCAGATGTCTTCCTCGATCACTTTCTACCTTGCTTTGAGGCCAGGCCTCTCACTAGAGCCTTGAACAAATTACTGTCTCATAACCGACTTTGAAAGGAGATACTGTGCTTTATGGGCCACAAACATACGGTGACTGTGACGCATGAGAAGGCCGTCAGATCCCCTAGGACCAGAGTTGGAGACAGTTGCAAACTGTTACGCTGGTGCTGGGAATAGATTCAGAGTCCTCTGGGAGGGCAGCCAGTGCTCTTTTAGCTGCTGAGCCATCTCTCCAGATATTTTCTGGGGGAATTCTTAGGATAGAGTTGAACCGTGTCGGCCCAGTCTAGCCTGGACCTCATAATCCTCCCGCCTCAGTCTCCCAGGTGGTTCCGGGACAGAGCCACCCCTTACCCTGGGAGAGCAGTGGCTTTGGGTCTGCTGGGAGCGGGGCAGGCTCAGGAGCCCCAGTCACTAACGGGGACTTTGCTTTCCAGCTATGGAGTGCTGTTGTGGGAGCTGCTCACGGGTGAGGTCCCATACCGGGGCATCGATGGACTGGCTGTGGCGTACGGGGTGGCTGTCAACAAGCTCACGCTGCCCATTCCTTCCACCTGCCCAGAACCGTTTGCAAAACTCATGAAAGGTAATGTTCAGCCCTGATCGAAGAGAGCCTGGCCAAGGAAAGTCACGCATAGGAACACATATTTTTTTTTAATCTATTTTTTTTTAAAAAGCAATATGTGTGCTGGCAAGATGGCTCAGAGGTTAAGAGCAGTGACTGCTCTTCCAGAGGTCCTGAGTTCAAATCCCAGCAACCACATGGTGGCTCACAGCCATCTGTAATGAGATCTGATGCCCTCTTCCGGCCTGCCGGCATACATGCAGGCAGAAAGCTGTATGATGTATACATCGTCACTAAATGTTTTTTTTTTTAAAAAGAGACATTTGCCACCAAAGCTGACGGTCTGAATTCAGCTTCCACATGGAAGAAGGGATCAGATTCGTGTGTTCCTCTGACTTCTAACTATATGCAGTGGCACACCTGAACCCACACACGTAAACAAACAAACAAACAAATGTATAAAGTTTAAAAGGCTGAGGAAATGTTAAGCTGCAAGCAGTGATTCATGTCAGTAATCCCAGGATTCAAGAATACGAGGTAGGAGGATTGTTTTGAGTTCCCAGGCCAGCCTGGGCTAATATGAGACCCTGTCTCAAAAAAGAAAAAAAATCCAACTGCTTTTAAGTGTGCTGTTCTAAGAACTTCTGCTAGAGAGCTAAGGCCCAGGCACTGTCAGCTGTGCAGCCTAAAGTCCATGAGCTTTATCAGGGTGCCTTGCCTTCCCTCACTGTCCTAGTGTCCCCTAGCAGAGCCCTCAGCTGGCTCTAAGCTATCCAGGCAGTGACGAAAAACATCTTTCAGGCCTCAGCTTGGATGTAGTGACTCCACTCTTGTTATTAAAGCTCCCTCACTCTGTGAGCTGGGAGTTAACCTTGTCAGTTTGATTTGTGATATTTTAATTTCTTCTTAAGATAGGGTTCTGCTATGTGCACCAGGCTGGCCTTGAACCCACTCTCTATTATATATTTCACGGAGTCCTCAGACTCACTCTGTAGCCCAGGCTGTCTGCAAATTCACTATGTAATCCAGCCCGGGCTTTGGATCCTGCCTCGACCTCCCTGGTGTTGGAATTGCTGGCACAAGCCACCGTGCCCAACGCCGTTATTTCTTAGAACTTCACTTTTGATCACGACGTTTCCAGACTTTGCTTTGGGGGCTTGTGATTCACAGCCGTGTCATTCTGCCATGGCAGCTGGACCTCAGCACACAAAACAGAAACAGAGGCAAAACCAAGCGTGTATGCGCGACCAGCCTCTGTGTCTCTGGGACATGGGTGCTGGGACACGGGCACTCAGGGGCTTACTGGTGTGCACTTAGGATTTCCAGGAGCTGACACCGCAGACGACAGGGACTCCTGGTTTGGAGTAACAGGTGTCAATCTGGGAACTCAGCCGTCTGGGAGATGATTGTTGCTGTACCAAGAGAGGAAAGTAATGTGATTCTCATTTGTCGCAGAGTGCTGGGAACAAGACCCTCATATCCGCCCCTCGTTTGCCTTGATTCTTAAACAGCTGACTGCGATTGAAGAAGCAGTACTGACCGACATGCCCCAGGAGTCCTTCCATTCCATGCAGGAAGACTGGAAACTGGAGATTCAGCAAATGTTCAGTGAGCTTCGAACCAAGGAGAAGGTGAGAGAGGTCTTACCACACAGCGCATACATGATCACATGATTACTGCACAGTGCACACATGCTCACATCACAGCACACAGATGATCACCACACAGCACACACATGCTCACATCACAGTATACAGATGATCACCACACAGTATACACATGCTCACATCACAGTACACAGATGATCACCACACAGCACACACATGTTCACATCACAGTACACAGATGATCACCACACAATATACACATGCTCACATCACAGCACACAGATGATCACCACACAGTATACACATGCTCACATCACAGTACACAGATGATCACCACACAGCACACACATGCTCACATCACAGCACACAGATGATCACCACACAGCACACACATGTTCACATCACAGTACACAGATGATCACCACACAATATACACATGCTCACATCACAGCACACATATGATTAGCGCACAGCACACACATGCTCACATCACAGCACACAGATGATCACCACACAGCACACACATGCTCACATCACAGCACACAGATGATCACCACACAGTATACACATGCTCACATCACAGCACACATATGATTACCGCACAGCACACACATGCTCACATCACAGCACACAGATGATCACCACACAGTACACTCATGCTCACATCACAGTACACAGATGATCACCACACAGCACACACATGCTCACATCACAGTACACAGATGATCACCACACAGCACACACATGCTCACATCACAGCACACATATGATTTCCACAGCACACACATGCTCACATCACAATACACAGATGATCACCGCACAGCACACACATGCTCACATCACAGTACACAGATGATCACCGCACAGCACACACATGCTCACATCACAGTACACAGATGATCACCGCACAGCATACACATGCTCACATTACAGAACACACATGAAGTCTGCAGGAGTATGAACATTAGTCATAACATGTAACTACGAGTATTATCCTTTAACTTGCTGGGTTGTAACTGTAGACTGTATTGTGAAATGGGTCGTTCACAAGGCTAGGGATGCAGCTTGGTTGGTAGAGGGTTGGCCTGGGGTTCAAGATGCCCTGGGTTCTATCCCGGAACCTCATAAACCTGAGAGTGTGAACAGGAGCTTGTTCCTCAGAGCATTCACCAGGTAGAGGCAGGAGGAGGAGAAGTTCCAGGTTATCCGTGGAAACTCGCTGAGCTTGAGGCCAGCCTGAGCTACAGAGACCAGGACTCAAGCATAAATAAGTAAATTAGGTCACTCACAGATGTTCTTTGTTGATGACTATTGATGTAAGATTGATATGTTAGTTCAGTGGTCTGCAGCCTTCCTAAATAAAGTTCTTTTTCCATTAATCTATTTACGTATTTACTTTACATCCAGATCACAGCCCCCTTCCTCCAGGCCCCTCTCCTGTCGCCCCCCCCCTTCCCCTTCATCTCTGAGGATTGGGAGGTCCCCCTGGGTATCACCCCATCCTGGCACCTAAAGTCACTGTAGGACTAGGCACATCCTCTCCACTGGAGGCAAGCCCAGTTAGGAGAACAGGATCCACAGGTAGACAACAGTTTCAGGGACAGCCCCCATCCGCTGTTAGGGGACCCACATAAATACAAATTTGCAGGGGCCCTGGGTGGAGCCTTTGTACTCTTTGGCTGGTTGAGCCTCTGGGAGCCCCTGAGGGTCTAGGTTAGTTGTCTGTGTTGATCTTCTTGTGGAATTCCTATCCCTCTGGACTCCTCAATCTTGTGGTTCCCCCAACCACAAGACTCCCCAAGCTCTATCTAATATTTGGCCGTGGCTGACTGCATCTGTTTTAGTCAACTGCTGGGTGGAGCCTCTCTGGAGACAGTTATCCTAGGCTCCTGTTTGCAAGCATAATAGAGTATCCTTAGTTCTCTATGCTGTGGTGTCCCCAACCATAAAATTATTTTGTTGCTTCTTTATGACTGTAATTTTGCTAATCTTATAAATTGTGATGTAAATATCGAATATTCAAGAGGTCTGAAATTTGACCCATAGGTTGAGAACCGGTGTGTTACCCACTCATAAAGGCTAGATGTGAACGCCTTTCCCTGTCAGGAACTAACAGAGGAGAAGGGACCTGGCATTGGCTTCCCCTAGGTTAATAATAGGCTAGGCTACCGGCAGCCATCTTGGGTGCAGTGCGCTCACTGTGAGGGCCTCTGGGAGCAGTTCAGGAAGCCCATGTTGATCTCCTTTTGGGCCTGACTTTGCAGGAGCTGCGTTCCCGAGAGGAAGAGCTAAGTCGAGCTGCCTTGCAACAGAAATCGCAGGAACTGCTGCTCAGACGCCGGGAGCAGCAGCTCGCAGAGCGTGAGATCGACGTGCTGGAGCGCGAGCTGAACGTGCTCATCTTCCAGCTGAGCCAGGAGGCGCCGCACGTGAAGAAGAGGAAGGGGAGGTTCAGGAGGGGCCGGCTCAGGCTCAAAGACGGCCACCGCATCAGCCTGCCTTCAGGTTTGTGCCTTCAGGACCGGGGAGACAGAAGTTGGGTGCTGTCGTTGCGTCTGAATATTTGTCTCTCAGCATGGAGCGTCAGAGATGGGTGTCTGGACTCACCTAAGAGGCAAACCGCTGGGCATGTCTGTGAAGGAATTTCGATATTAACTGGGAAGGCACACCCTAGTTGTGAGTGACGCTGTTAACCAGGCGGAGTAAAAAGGAGAACCGCTCCTTTGTCATAGTTAATATTTGTGCTGTGTCCTGGGTGTACTGCGGCAGTTAACACGTATGGGTTCCTAAACTCATACGGGGAAACGACTAACAGAACTCAGTCAGAACCCTCACATCCCGAATTCCTAAGGGCAGCCCCTTGCTCAGCTGATGCGTTTTTTGAGGCAGAATTCAAATAATTGACTAATTTTTTTGTAAGATTCTCAAAAAAAAAAAAAAATCCTGGACTTTCCAGCATTTGGTATTTCCCTTTCTGAAAACAAAGAGGACATTTCAGCTACATTTTTATTTCTTTCTGGCACCCGATACAAGATTTCAGTTAAAGAGGACCCAAGCATCTGCTGCTGTGAGGACTTCAATTACGGAGAGGCTTTAGCATGCAGTAGCCCCCTTTGACCACAGGATGGCGGCACAGGTTGCAATTCTGGCCCAGGATTGTGACCACCTGCTGGCGTTTGGCGCCTTCACCCTTAGTATGTGCGTGTGTGTGCAGACACACAACCACGTGCACAGACACACTCTTACCTGTGCTGTACCCAGAACGGGGCAGCTTTGGTAATGAAGAAATAGCAAGGATTTCTGCCTTGTTTTCCCAAGAGAGATTTTGTTCTTGGCGTTTTCATCCGGCAGACATTCTTTGAGTTCTTGAATCGAGTGCTGTTGGAATGGCCAGAGATTCAGAAAGACTCACCGAGGGGTATAGATTGCCCTTCTTGGGGTCAACATAGCAAACTTCTTGGACTTTTATAGTATTCTGCTGACAATTCCCATGCTGCACTTGGGAAGTATACTTTGTATCGTTAATACTTTCTTCAGAATTTGTGGGAAAAAGCCTGGTGAAAGGGAAGCTTTGACGTGATGATGGGTTGAAGTCCCTCTGCCCTATGGCTCTTTTGACATTGTATCCCAAGCATACATAAAATCAAAGTAAAGAGTTTCCGGTCTCCACCAGTTGGTACAGGCTCCGAAGCAGCACATTTTAATTTACACCTAAATCAGAGGGAACAAAACCCAATGAAGTCCAGTTGTTTGTGTGTGTGTGTGTGTGTGTGTGTGTGTGTGTGTATGTATGTGTGTGTGTGCATGATATATATCATATCATGTCAGCCAGGAAGGAGAGAGAGAGAGCAAAGAGAGAGAGAGAGAGAGAGAGAGAGAGAGAGAGAGAGAGAGAGAGGGAGGAGAGAGCACAGGAGAGCAGAAGTGAGTTTTTAACCTCTCAATGCCCTCCCCCAGTGACATACCTTCCTCTGGGAAGGCCTTGCCTCCCATATCTATCCAAACAGCCTCACCAACTGAGGGCCAGGTATGCAAAGGCCGGGAGCTTTGCCACACAGTAATGTAATGTAATTTTGTATCTTTTAGACACTGATACCCTGGGTTCTAGACTGAGCCAACTTGGCTTGGATAATCATTCTACCTCTCTCTTGCCCTGTTCCCCAGGCCTGCAGCACCAACAGAAAGGAAACTTTAGCACAGGAAGTGTCTGTGGCTGCACTGAGTCACCCTGACAAAGGTGATGGTTAGATCCACTGCAGCAGGTGGCCAGCATCATCTCAGGGAGCTCAAGGCAGGGACGTGGAGCAGCCAGCCATATCCACAGTCACAGAGCAGAGGGAAATGAACACACACCTCCTTGTGCCTAACAGAATAGTGTGCCACTGCCTGTTGAGTCTTGGAGAAGGGACACAAGGCCATGCTAAGAAACACGCTCAGGAATTAGTCTACGTGGCTGAAAGAGTTGCTGTCTGGTTATGAAAAGACTTGGAGGAAAATAATGAAAATCCCTGAAAAGCTGGTTCTTTTCCTTTTCAGATTTCCAGCACAAGATCACAGTGCAGGCTTCCCCAACCCTGGACAAGCGCCGGAGCTCAGACAGCGGACTGTGCAGCCCACCTGGCAGCCCCCTGATGCTCCCCCGCCTCCGGGCGATTCAGTGTGAGCTTTCAGCCCTTCACCTAGTGTGGTCACAAAGAATGGGTGTGGGTCTGTGTGAAGAGGGGGTGGTGAGCAAACAGTGGTGAAGACGTGGAAAGAGCGGCCGGCCCCGAGGTGGGCTGTGGTGGCACACTCTGTAATCCTAGCACTTGGGGTAGAAGGAGGAAAACCAAAGGCAGCCTCAGCTGTATAAGGTGTTCAAGACCAGCCTAAGTCACAGGAAACCCTGTCTGAAAGAGAGGAAAAAAGAAATAAAAACCACAAAGAAGTTAGTGTTGGGTCTTAGGCCATTTGCTCTTGACCATAAATTTGACATCACGTCAATGCAGTGAAAAATGGAGGGAGGAGTCCAGGTCATTTGAAGACACTGTGACACCAGAGAGTATCATCTCTTCTGCTGAGGTGGTGGTAGATATGCTCAGGGGTAGAGCATTTGCTTACCTAAGTATAGGAGGCCCCCGAAGCAACTCATTCAGGAACTTAACCTGCCTCCAGAACCAATGTAAAGAAGATGTGTTTCCCTGTCTACAAAAGTCCTATTTCTAAAAGGCAAATGTCTGGACAAAATTTCGATGTCTGTCTCTGTGGAATTCCCCTCCATGTAAGCACGGAGAACCACACAAGTCTTAAAAACTTTAAAATTGTAAAAGTTTAACAGTGATTGTAGACCAGGCTGGCCTTGAACTCAGAGAGTTACTGCCTCCCGAGTGCTGGGATTAAAGGCGTGTGCCACCGTGCCCAACACTAGTCACACCGATTTAAAGGAATCTGTGTGTGTGTGTGTGTGTGTGTGTGTGTGTGTGTGTGTGTGCGTGTACAGTGTATGTCCATGCATGTGTTCAAGTATCACAGAGAGGGTGGAAACTGGAGATTGGGCTCAGATGTGGGTCCCCAGCTCTCACCTTCTTTGAGACTGGTTCCCAGACCTGTTGGCCGGTAGCCTGCAGATTCTCCTGTCTTTATACTTCTGGTACATTCCTTTGTTCTTAGCTACCTCCCAACCCCCAATACAAAATTCAGTTCTCCAACTGTTCTGTCAGGAGCCTTCACTCCGTCTAGAGCCTGCATGGATTCTGGGGGCTCTCTAATAAAATCAGAAGAGCCTGCATGGATTCTGGGGGCTCTTTAGTAAAACCAGAAGTAACAGTGGCTTTCCTGTGTAGTAACTTCGGATGAGAGCAGTAAAACCCGGGGAAGGAACGTGGTCTTCCGACATGAAGACTTTGAAGTCGTGAAAAGGAATTTCAAGAGAAAAGGTTGTACGTGGGGACCAAGCTCCATCCAAACGAAGGAAAGACCAGAAGGGCGAGAGCGGTAAGGGTGTGAAGAGGGGGCACATGACCTATGGCACTGGGTACACGGCACACACCCGGGTTAGTAGTGCTACTGTACATGCGACCATGCTGCTTAACCTGCCTCTTGGGAAGCAATTAGATTGATGCAGAGACAGCTGGATATTAACGTCTGCAGCAGGTTGAGCTGACATCATGAAATAATGATTAGCTCAGTACATAATTTGGCATCTGTGTGTGTCACTTCATAATTTGCATATGGGGATGTTTATGGAGAGATTGCTCAATCCTGCAGAGGACCAAAGTTTGATTCCCAGCACCAACATGGTAGCTCATAGCCACCCCTGTCTCCAGTTACAGGGGTTCCATCACCCTCTTCCACCACTGTGGGCACCAGGCACCCATGTGATGTGCATGCATTTGTTTGGGCAAAACACTTATAAATAAATCTAAAATATTTGTAAAAGATTTTATTAGGTCTTTAAAATTCTGAAGCACAAAGGGATATTCTCTTTACATCTTTAAAAATACTGCTGGTGGGCTGAGGTGTTGGGCAGATGATGTCCTTGTCTGGCAAGCAAGCGATCCCAAGTTCAATCCCCAGCACTCATGTAAAAGCTGGGCAGGCATGGCAGCCATCTGTAGCCTTAGACCATCAAGACCTTAGACTCAGACTTCATGGCACTAAGGGAGAGGGTCCCATGGGTCTAAGAAAGACCTTTTAAGGAAGACTTAGAAGAGACAAGGAACCTCTAGGGCAAACTGGCTTGGTACTCTAGCCAGAACTGAGAGACCCTGCCTCAATATAATAATAGACAGCAATTGGGGAAGATGTACAACATCATCTTCTGTTCTCCTTATGTGTGTACACACTCGCATGCATGCACACACATGCATGCACAGAAACGTATACATGCACACATGCACAATCACACCCACTCATACACACATGCATGTGCACACATGCACATAGGCACACACAAGCAAGCACACACATGCATTCACAAACACACATGCGCACACACATGCATGTATGCACAGAAACACATTCACGCACATACTCACAGACACGCATACACATGCACACACATGCATACATATGTGTGTACGAACACACATGCACACATGCACAAACACAAGCACACACCTGCACGCATGAACACATGCACCCCACACACACACACATGCACAGAAACACATGTACACAGGCACACAAACACACAGGCATGCACATAAACACACAGGCACATAGACACACAGACACACACACACACACAGACACACACACACACACACACACACACACCCCTTACATATACCAAAACCTTTATGCCTAGCATGTATCTGCTGCTTCTGAGTGTCTTGAAGTTCCACTATGTGAACACAAATGTCTTTCTCTCATAGGGTCAGACCTCTCTCAGATGGCAACAGCCCTTGGTCGTCTCTTTTAATAAAAAGCCAGAAAACCACACCCTTGGCTTCACTGTTTGTGGACCAGCCAGGTAACTGTGTCTCAAGAGGCAGATGTGTTGGGATGCTCTCAACTTTCGGGGCTCTGAATTACCTCGTGTGGCCCTTAAGGTTGCTGAAAGGATGTCAGCAGGTCCTTTAGAGCATTACTTAAGCCCAGAGGTTACTTTGCATCCAGACTTCATGGCCCTAAGGAAATGGGTTCCCCAAGTTTGGAGGAGATAGAGTTCACAGCTCCACGTCTTACCAGAAAAAGCTGGTATCTCACTTAACCATGTAGACCTGGTGAATTTGGCGTAGAAATTGACCAGATGAAGGATGGGCTGGGGCTGTGTTCTGTGTAGAATGAGTTCAAGACATAAATTTTTGAAAACCTTCAGAGACGGCTGTTAGCATGAAGAACTGGTCTTTTCTGCCTGAGTGTTTCCGATGGCCTTTCACACTGTGGTGAAACTGGAGGTGCGGGTGGTGGGCGTGTTCTGCGTGCTGTGCTCTCTCTCATTGTCCCTTCCTCTGGAGGGACCCCTTCGGTAAGCAAGGGATTGGAATGGCAGTGCCACAGCATCAGGGTTATTAGTGGAGGGAAGGGAGCTCCATGAGCAGAGGGCCTCTTGGGAAATGCAGGCTCCATGAGCAGAGGTCCTCATGGGAAATGCAGGCCTGTGTTTAGAGAAACCAGTGTGCTGTCTTGTAGAGAGTGGCTTTCCTGATGAGAGTGGCCATCTAGAAGACAGTGGGTTTACGTGCCAGAGGACGCCACTCTGGAGAACCAGGGAGGTCTGCTGTGTCATATGGTGGAGCTCAGCACAAGGTGGCTGTTGCTACTGCTGCATGCATGCAGGAGGGCTTCACCCTCTTCCTTAGCTACTGCACTTGCTGACCCTCACCCTCCTCCTTGACTTGGTGACCCCCAGAGGGCTCCGGCCTCCTTGAAGAATCACCTCCCCACACTTCTATAGCAATAGCTCCAGTCTGGGGACAGGTCCGTCACACAGCAGCACTCTGGCTCCTTCTTTGGACTTTTGGTTTTGCCCCAGGTTGGGCAAGAACTTGGGTGTTTTAATTGCCTCTGGGTTGGGTGCTACACTTGAGAACCCACCGGGTGCTGTGTAGCAGTCCTGGGTGCAAAGTGAGAGTGGGATGGGGATGTGCACTTTGGTGAAGCGATACAATGTGTACGTTTTGTGGAATGGGGTGGGTGTGCACGCACATGTGTGTATTGGTGTGTGTGTGTGTGTGCATACATGTGTGTATTGGTGTATGTGCAGGTGTGTGTATGAGTGCAAATCTGTGTTTGTGTGTGCATGAGTGTGTGCACAAGTGTGTGCATGCATGTGTGTGTTGGTGCATATGTGTGTTTCTATCTTGGTGCTTCTGTTTCCACACTGATTTCTGTCATCACTGCTGATGAGGGACATTTTCCTAAAGGCAGGAAGCACTGATAACTTTCACACAAGCCTTGGGTGCCTGTGTCCCAGGGCTCTGGGCTCTACTCACCAGAGTTCTGCTACTGAAAGATCTGTGCATGTTCTGTGCAGTGTGGCGACTCCTGGGTTCTAGGGTGTTGGTGCACAGTTTCAGTGGTGGTGTTTGCCCTGCAATCGTTCTGCAGTGTTTATGTTTGTCCCTCTGTTTAGGATCCTGTGAAGAGCAGAAACTTGTCCCTGACGGATTAGAACATAAAAAACCAAAGCAAACGAAGTCCCCTGGCCAGGCCTACGTTGGTCTACCTCTTTGCAAAGACAGCCAGAGAGAAGACTCATTAGAGGCTGAGAGTCGGGAGGAGGGACCCTCTAAAGGGTCCATGGTGAACAGTGTGGGCGCACCCTTCCTGAAGAAGAAAACGGAGTCAGCTCTGTGTGAGTGTGGGGTGCTGCTGGCATCAATGGCTTTGGGACTAGATGTCAGGAAACTACATGGAGCCCAGGCCCCCACAAAACCATCACCCAAGGATGAAAAGAAGGGAGAGGGCGCTGTCCAACCGGTCTCCAGGTGCCAAACAAGTTCCAGTCCACTTCTGAGGCAGCCATCTGTGGGCAGGGCACCCAGTGATGGCTCCACTCTCCTGCCAAGTGCCACAAGTCTCCTCTCAAAGTCTTCTCTCTCCATGAAGCGTTTGCTACAGGCTGGTGAGGAGGAGGCACCGTTGGGGAGCACTCAGGTCTCCTGTGGTCCCACGATGATCACCCCAGATCCTAGTTCTGCCGCACCAGAGAGCAGCTGTGAACTCACCCCTGGACTGAGACTTAAGGCTGACTGTGGTGTGTTGAGAAGCATGCCACCTGCCATCCTGGAGCAGACAGGGGAGAGACTGCCAGCCTGTTCTACTGCAGGAGACAAAGAATGCCACCTTGTGCAGATGGGATCTGACGAAACTCCTTTCCGGCCCCAAAGTAGGTGGTAACAGTTGGGTGACAGCGGAAAGGACATTGCAGAGGGAGGAATGGTGTGGACTACACAAGCGGGTTTCCCCTTCTCTAGTGATTTCAATTAATAATTAGCTCAAGTAGCACTTGAGTATTATCCTTCTGCTGTAATTTTATTATCACTAGAGCATGGATTCTGAAACGAGGATAGTCCGGGACCTAGTAACTTCAGATTGTAGGATCGCATATGTGCAAACCATGCGACTAATGACACATGGGGCCAGAGATGGGTCACAAGCCCAAATCCCAGCAAAAAGACAGTAGAAGAGTAGACCACGGACCCGAACCACAGCCACCAACCCCAACAATAAAACACTCAACCCACACTGAACCCTAACCCTAAATACTAACCTTAATCCTAACCCTAACCCTAACGCTAACCCTAACTTCAACAATAAAACACTCACCCCACACTGAGCCCTAAACACTAACCCCAACCCTAACCTAAACACCACCTTAACCCTAAATGTTAACCTCTAACTTAAACACAAACCCCAGTCCTGCCTCTAATACCTGACTACAAACCCTAATCCTAACCATCTAACCTGAATGCTAACCGAAAGCTGTCTTCAGGCTTCCCCGAGACATTCTGGCGTCACATGCTGTGGCTGTGTCGGTCCTTGTCATGTCCGTAAGGTTGCTGTGTAAAGCTTGCAGCAAGAGTAGCTTAAGCATGAGGCCATCTTTCCCCACTGTGCTGAGGGCAGAAGTTGCAGCAAGAATGTAGGCAGGGCTGGGTCTTCCTGAGGCCTCTCTGCGGGGCTTGCCCACTCCCTCTCCCTATATCCTGACATGGTGGTTCTTCTGGGTGTTTGTGTCTGAATCCTATAAGGCCCGCAGTCAGACTACACTAGGACCTGCTCACGTGAACTTATTTTAACTTAACCACCTGTGGGGACCCATCTCTAGGGCTGGGGAAACATCTCAGTAAGTAAAATGTTTGCTGTGCACATAACAGGACTCAAAATTCAATCCCCAAAATCCATATCAAAAGCTGAGTGTGCTAGTGCACACCTGTAATCACACCATTGAGGTGCCTGGGGCTTGCTGGCCAACCAGTCTAGCCACTTCATCGAATCCAAGGCCACTGAGAGACCAGGTCTCTGAAAATAGGTGGACATGCCTTGGGGTGACTGACTTTAAACCACCTACCTTGCACTGATGTTGCACATGCATGCACACATGTGTGCGTGTATACACACATGCATATACACATACATAGAGACATACACAGACACACACCACATACACATACATGATAAACATAGACACACACATGACACAAGACACAGACATACATAGACATACACATGACATACAGACAAATGTATACATGCACTTGAGTTCATATACACATGCATGCATACACACACACCATATACATGACACACAGACACATAGACACACAAGACACAGACACATACATGACACAGACATATGGATACATGTACTT
Source organism: Rattus rattus (assembly GCF_011064425.1). NCBI lineage: Eukaryota > Metazoa > Chordata > Mammalia > Rodentia > Muridae > Rattus > Rattus rattus. The sequence continues at coordinate 45,459,413 of NC_046170.1, forward strand.
GAGTGCATACACACATTCATGCACACACACAGACATACACACATCCCACATATGCACACATGATACACACACATGACACACAGAAACATACACATACAACACACAGACACATAGACATACAACACACAGACACATGGATACATGTACTTGAGTGCATATACACATTCATATACATACACACAGACATACACACATACCACATAATACACACACATGATACACAAATACGTACATACATGTGTGTATACACATGTACACCCACATATGCACACACATACACATATGTGCACACATGGAGACACATGCACAAGTCATGGTGATGGCAGTTAACTGTGTAAACACTAATGCTCAGGTTTGCTGCATGTGACCTTGGGCACATCACTGTAACATGTTTGTCTACTGTTAACCTATGTCACCTCTCCTCTAGTTAGGAGTGGGGTACAAACCAGTGAACAGGTACTTCTGTGACTCACTCCTTTTGTATGTGGAGGTAGTTACATTGATGTCCTACACGTATTCTCTGAAGCTATGGCTGTGGAAAGCCATTTGAGCTGGGCATGGTGGCTCCTGTCCGACATCCTAGATGTGAAGTGGGTGAAGTGGGTGGGAGAATTTCCCTGGGTCTAATGTCATAGCTTCACTAGGGATACACACGCCGGTGGCTGGGGATGGTTTGCATAATTACGTTGTTGAAACTCGAGGTAGCATCCTTATCTGCTTGGATTGTCACTGTCTTTCTCATCACTCACTGTTTTGGAAGTCTGTCTTCTCGCACACTGTCTGACTTGGCTTTCTTCACCCTCAGGTGCTCCTGGAGACTATGGGCCACCACACTCTCCCTCCCCTGCACCTCAAACAGACCTGGCCAGCCAGGACTCTCCTGTGCGACCTCAAGGTGTTCTGGGCAAGTGCCAGGCATGCCCTGCCCCGCCACAAAGGCCACAGGCTGCTTCATTGAGGACAACACCTCCAGCTGCCTGGGCCTGTGACAAGGACCATGCGGTGCCAGCCTTTGCCTGTTTTCTTGGTGCTCAAGAGAGAAGCAGGTGCCAGGTTCTGGACACCGGCTTAGAAGGTCAAAACAAGGACCGTGCCATGCCCTTGTGTCGAGTGAAGAGCGTGATGTGTCAACCGTCCATCTACGCCCTGGAGAAAGACTTTCTGACCTGATGACCTCTGCCTTCCCGCCATTATCATTTGATGCGGTCACACGGAGGCACCGCGCTCCTTGTGCTATGTTTCGGACGCGTGGCCTATGATGCTAGAGGCGGATGCTGACACAGTGGCTTCAAATACACAGAGGTCCGAATGACTGTCCGCGGAGGTGGGGTCATCCAAGCCAGTTTCTCTGCTTCAGTCTTTCCTGTCTCCTGCCCGCGAGCGGGCACGCACACGGCAAAACTGCAGTGACTGGTCTTCTCTTCCTGCCTTCATCTTTTTTCTCTTTTTCTTGTCCTTTTGGGGTTTTATTTGTTGTCTGCTTTTACACAGCAGAAAGCCAAGACGTAGCTACTCACTTCTCAGCAGTAACAATGTGATGAAAAGCAAGCGTTTATTTACGGAGGGGGGTGGGAAAGGTCCTACTGTCTGGGGGTAATGCAGAGTCCTATTTAAACTGCCCAGAGGAAATAGTAGCCTTGTAATGTGGAAGTGTGTCCAGTTCACTCCTGAGGTACACAAGGATAGCCCTCTTCCAGGAGGATATAACCTATAAACGCTTTATTGAGGCTCAAAGAGATGGCTCAACACTGATGCATGCATATAGCTCTTTTGGAGGACCTAGGTTCAATTCCTGGCACCCATGTCAGACGGCGCGTGCACACACACACACACACACACACACACACACACACACACACACACTTGAAAGTTAAAATATTTTAAAGGTTTTATTGAATGTAACTATATTGTCATTTTTGTATCAGGCAACCAAAATGCCCTAGAACAACTTAAAGAGAGGAACTATTTACTTTGCTCGTGGTTTCGGAGGGATCAGTGCAACCGTGGGAAGGGCCTGTTGGGGTATCTTCTCAACATGGTGGGCAGGAAGCGGGAGAAAAGAAGAAATTAGGGCAAGCTACAGCCCCGGGGCACTCTCTCACTGAACTTGTTCTCCTGTTTCTATAACCTCCCAAAGCAGCACTCCTACGTGAAGACCAAACAAATAGAGCCCGGATGTTTCAGATTCAGACCTTAGCAGTAACTGCCGAGCATCACTGATACCAGGCACTAATAGTTGGCACCCTGCACAAGGTCGCTCTACTGGTTTCCCTGCAGAAATGGCTCAGTAGTAGCCAGAAGTGGGGGAGTTTCTTCATGTTCTAGAAGCCTTTAAAAATGTAATGATCCATGGCCAGCTACCTTTGAAGAGCCCACGCACCATGAACATACATGTTGTGTGGTCTTATCTCTCCCTGAACCAGCAGTTTTGCCAACACTAACAATACTACCTGTGCAAGAGACAGCAGGACTATCAGGATTTCTAGTCAGCTTTTCACACCTCCATTTAATCTGAGCCAGCGGGGTCATCTGTGGGGGTGGGCGGGCATGACGGGAAGCCGCAGGTGAATTCTGGAAGTGACTTTAGATAGCAGATGGGATTGGAACCAACTTAAAGCTATTCGTGAATCACTTCCGTAACTTCACAGAGAGGGCGCCGTATCGCTGGGACTGGGTGACTCTTTAGGAGCTCAGTGTCCTTGTCTGGGCTTCTTGAGTACTGTGATCCCCTTCTGTGGCTGAAACGTAGTTATCTGTGAGGCAGATAGTAAATACTTAAAGTCCGAGACAGTAGGAAACTAAATTACCAGTAGCCCTTCATGTTTTATTTAACATTGTATCTTGGTTGACCGATAATAGCAGAAGTTCAAAGGGGATTCAATCAGGTACGATGACATCTCAGTCACATACAGGTTTGTCTGCGGGTGACCTGAGAGGAGGTAGGTTTCAGACGCTTGGAGCAAAACCTCAGGCTTTCACCAGACTTCCTGTGTTGTTTCCAGTCTGCGATTCTGCCTCACTTCAGTAGCCATTAAGTGGTGTGACAGGGATATAGTTTGCTCAACATTGGTCACATCGGACAGACCGCTTGGCCTCTTCTTTCCAAGAGAAGCTAAAAGTAAAGGGCATGACCCAAATACCCTGTGCACGGAAAGAACATATATTGTGTTCAGTTTTGTTTCTGTCGCACTCCGGTGGAATGTGTGCATGACAGAGATGGTGAAATCAGACATGTCTGTCTATCCGTCATGTCCTCTCTCGCTCTGTGTCCCAGCCTCCCTTCTCTTTGTTTTGCCCAACTGTGATGAATTTAGAAAGGAAGCCATGCTACAATGATAACTACACCAGAAGGAGCCAATCTTACCCACTGCTGCTGCAGGTCTTCATGAAGGTTTTCACTGAGATCCCAGATTTTCTGTGTGTGCTAACGCACCTAGCAGAACCTGGATATTCATTTTCTGTAGACCTGGTTCCTGTGTAATCCATACTCTGCTTTTTCTGCCCACCGCAGAGACTAACAGCTGGATCTCGGATGGATGTGCTATACCCAGAAGGCTGTGGCTGACAAAAATGTTTACGTATGTTGTCTAGCTTTTTAATAAACTTTTTTTAAACAGCTCGTCTGTCAGTTTAGTGGCTCTGATGTCCTCCTTAATGGTCACAGTGGCTTGATTTGTATTCAGTGATGAGAGCATGCAGGGATGAGGCTTGCTGTGCAGATGCAGAGACCTGAGTTCCACCTCCAGACCCTTGCAAAACAGCAAATCCTGGTGATGTGCCCTTGTGGTCCCACAGAGAGGCGGGGACCTAGGGCTCACTGGACAGCCAGTCTAGGAAGTCCCAAGGCCAAGAGAGACACAGTGCCAAAAACCAAGGCAGACAGCCTCTGAGGTTAACACCTAAGGTTCATCTGTTTCTAAATGCACACACACACACACACACACACACACACACTTCTTTGTGCACATGTGTGTGATACACTCAAATTTAAGAAGAAACAAAAAATTTAAATCTAGTTACGTGGGGTACCTCTCCACAGCCACCAGCTTGGAGTTCTTAATCACTTCCTGGCTTCTCAGTGTTATCTCAGCTTGACCCAAGCTGGAACCGTCTGGAAGAGGAGCCTCAATTTGAAGGAAAGAGAAAAACCCCTCTATTACATTGGCCGGTAGGCAAGTCTGTGGGAACATCTCCCTGATTGATGTGGGAGGACCCAGGCCATCAAAGACAGTGCCACCCCTGGGCAGGTGGTCCTGGGTGCTATACGACAGGGCACTGAGCAAGTCCTGGACAGCTAGTTAGTAGACCCCCTCCATGGTGGCTGCTTTAGTTCCTGCTTCCAGGTTCCTGCTCGAGGCCCTGCCCTGACTTCCATCCATGATAGACTGTGCTTGGGAAGTGTAATAGTCCAAGCAAACCCTTTCCCCTTCCAAGTTGCTTTTGGTCGTGAAGTCTTACCACAGCACCAGACAGTAACCAGTCCACTTCTGAACAGGGGTTCGCCCGCTTTTATTTTCACCTGGCCCTAAACTGCTTAAAATTCCAGATTTATACCCTCCTATAACCCCTCCCCCCATCCATCTTCTCAGTTAAAAAAAGAAAAATGTGAGTCAGAGGCCTCCGGTATGGAAAACCCAGCACCACCACAGAGACATCTGTACGGCTAAGGATTGCCCAGAACCATCTGTAGGGTCTGCATGGATGACTGCCGCCTCGCTGGTAGAGAAACTGAGACTTAGGGCGATTAGGTAACTTGCACTCGAATCCTGCCTTGCTTTTCGGCCTCCAACCCATACATACAAGCCACGGGGGAGGGGGAGTCTGCTGGTTATTGGCTGGTTTTCGGTAAGTGCTACTGTTAATAACCGCCTCCAGGGGCAGCTCACAGAAAGCAGTGTGAACTCTGTGTGGACCCTGGAGGCCTCTGTGTGCCACCCTGAAAGCCTGACATTGGGTTGGCGTCTGCTGAGAAGAATTTCAGGCTTTGGTTTAGAGTTTGTACTCTTTTAGGGAGGGTCGTCCACAGAAAGGAAGCCCACAGGATATGCGTTTGAATATGACATTTTCTGGAAACCAGCTCGTAACATAGCTGACACTGCAAGTCTGAGTTCTGCAGGGCAGGCTACAGACCCGGGGAGGAATGGAGGTTACACAGTGGCATCTGCTCCAAATGTTCCCCACCCTGAGACTAGAGAGTGTGACTGTTCGGTACTGTATGTCACTGTGAGCAAACACTGGCTGAAGCACCCAAGGGAGGGTCTTGTTTGGGGGTCGAGGAAGGTATGGGGCCACTGTGGTTCAACCTTTGGCAGAGGGAGCTTGGAGAAGCTGGGCATCATGGCAGCAGGGTAAGCAGAGGGTAATGGCTGTTCCTGGTTGTCAGCTTGACTATATCTGGAATGAACTACAAGCCAGAACTGGAGGGCTCACCTGTGATCCAGATCTTGAGGCTGAGAGATACAAGTTTCTGACCTGGATCTTGGCACAGGGATCTTGAGGCATAGTGGCCATGAAAAGCTTAGGTCCAGGCAAGGTTGCACACAACTTTAATTCCAGGAGACTAAAGCAAGGAGATCTCTGAGTTTAAGGTCAGCTTGGTACAAAGCAAGTTCCAGATCCAGGCATGGTGGTACACACCTTCATCTGGGCCACACCTTTTGCTGCAGGCCTACATAAGGACATTGGAAAAAGGAAGATTGGTTCTTCCCCACCTGCTTGCATTTACTTGCCAGTGCTGTTGGAAGCTACTTCCACAGAAGACCAGCTGAAATGGCTACCCTCGTGGGACTAAGTGACTACTAGATGCTTGGATCTAGTTCCCATTCACAGTTGACCGTTGTTGGGGAGCTGGACTACAGACTGTAAGTTATCACGACAAACTCCCTTAATAGATAGAAACATTCCATAAGTTCTGTGACTCTAGAGAACCCTGACTAATACAAAGAGCAAAGCTAAAATCCCTTGGAACCTACCCCCCTCACCCGGCAGCCTACGTCAGCCAGCTGTGCCCATATCCAGAAGGCTCCACAGCTTTCCAAATGTTCAAACACACGAGCCTATGAAGGAACAGCTAGTCACTGACTGGCGCTGGACTTAGCCACTCTGTAACTCAGACTTACAGATTGTTAGTTCAAGTCCCCAAACCATCTGGGCTCTTGATGCTCTGAGGCCTCTGATAAAGGCACAGTCCTGGTGTGGGTCCAGCTCAGCACTATTTACAGCAGGACACAGGTGTTCCGAGTGGGAGACACTCAGGCTGGTGGCGGCACCCAGGTGTGCGTCACTGAGACCGAGCTCACCATCCCGGTCTGTCTCTGGAGTTTGCAGCTACTCATGGAATGCAAGCGTGATTCAAGCCCATCAACCTGGTAACACTGGTTTCTTCTCACCCAGATTCAAAGTTGCAAACCTGGAAACCGCTTTTGTATTGGGCTTTATGCTTTCTGTCCACGAGGTGGCGCCAAATACACGCGACTTCACAGACAAGGTAGCACAAGGGCCTGGGTGGAGAATCCACCCTTAGAAGCAAAAGGCTGAAGGGCAACAGGCCTTGGGGAAGGTGTGGGAGGGAGGGAAGAGGAGTCCTCCGCAGCACGTGTGTGGGGAGGGGAGCTTACACGGGTAGCTCAGCTGTGTGTCTGCTGCAAACAGAGTGTGGTTTTAAAACTATGGGATGTAGGGGCTGGGGATTTAGCTCAGTGGTAGTGGCTTACCTAGGAAGCGCAAGGCCCTGGGTTCGTCCCCAGCTCTGAAAAAAGAACCAAAAAAAAAAAAAAAAAAAAAAAAAAACTATGGGATGTGGTTGATTCCTCTGTCTCCTGTGTGAGATACGTGTCGACCCAGGATCCCGCTAAGACCCGGGATCTCGTTAATAAAGCTACCTCGTGCTTTTACATCAAAAAACAAAAAAAAAAAAAAAACAAAAAAAAAAACAAAAAAACAAAACAAAACAAAACAAAACTATGGGATGTGTGTGGAGGTTCAAGGACAGCCTCAGGGTTTGTTCTTTAGGAGACGTCCCTCTTGGTTCTTTGAAATGATTCTCATGGGCTGGAACTCACCAAGTAGGACTAGCTGGACTGGCCAGCGAACCCCCAGAGATGCACTTGTCTTTGCCTCTCTGCTGCTGGGATTACAAGTGTGCATCACCAGGTCTAGGTTTTTGAAATGTCCTGTCTGGGGAATGAACTCAGGTTCCCTGGGCTTTCAAGGTGGGCACTTTAGCAACTGAGCTATGACCCCGGCTGAGGTGCACAGCTTTTAAAACCACACTGTCTTAAACCCTCTTGTTGCATTCTGTAACTACACACAGGACAAGAGGCTCCTTGGACCTGTCCCAAGTACTCGGTCAATCCGGACCTCTCAAGGCCTAGAATTTTCCATCCCCTTCAGTCTGTGGAGACCTGTGGACCTGCAGTCCAGCCTTTAAACTATCTCCTTCCCAAATCACTTCTTGTACTTAAAGACATAGGCTTCTCTTCTCCTCTCCCCTCCCCTCCCTTCCCCTCCCCCCCCCTCTCTCTCATTTCTTTTCCGTTTTGACAACTAATGAACATAGTACAGGATTTGGAACAAATCAGGGACAGAAGAGAACTGCCACGACCCACAGGTGAGCAGTTCCACAAAGCCTGCAGCTGAAGTCAGGTCAGGTAACCTAAGAGACTGGATCTGTGGGCCGGGTGTTACTAAGGAGAGAAGACCGGGCACCCCCACCTCCTCCCCTCACAGATCACATTGTGTAGCAGAGTCATAGCTCACATTGTGTAGCAGAGTCGGCTACTGCCGGAGGACAATAAAAGAGATACATTCTCACTTGCTGGGAGGGCAGACAGCGGTCACAATGGATACAAAGAAGAGGAGCAGAGAGAAGCGAGCTCTGCCTTGGCCTTCCGGTCGCAGGTCACTGGAGCCACCTGTGGCTGGCTGTGGTCTCGGGTTTGACTAGGAAGAATGGCACAGAATGACAGCCATGTTCTAGGCATGTTTCTATTTGCCCACACCCACTAGGCTTTCCTTTTAAATGGAGGGCATTTTACCCAACGTTCACCACATGCCTCTCGGTGCCGGACAGCCAGGGCCACACCACCACTAGCTGAGTAAGCTGGCTCTATCGGTCATTGTATTGCCACCAGGTAAAGCCTCCAGCGCCAGGAACTGGCTACATCCTGTCCAGTCGTCGGCCAAAGGGGGTCTCATAGACACTTCTCTGAACATCACAGGGCATTAGCAGGGCCCCTGGTTGCTGTCTACAACCTGATGGTAAGACAGTAGTGCTAAAGACAGCATTTACTCAAGTCGCTGGATTTGCAAAAGTCAATCTGCTGCCTGACTAGCAGCCTCACTTAGTAGCATTCACACACCGGGACGGTGTCTGCATGACACTAGAGGAGAGAAGTAGTAATCTTTGTCACCCCGCTCGTGACATATGCTGGTGCAATAGCGAAACAAATTTTGTGTGAGCAACCAGTCGCTCTTTGATTGGACTTAAGGCCCACTTCCTGTGGAGTGGAGCCCATATCTGACACTGTTAAAGGGGCCAAGAACCCAAGACTGTACAGGGTGTGTGTGCAAGGGACAGCCTGTCACTACCACTCTGTTAAAGAAACAATAACATGACCCCTAACGACACACTCATACTCACAGATTGGTGCCTCTCTCCACTCCCCCCCCTCAGAGAAGCCTCTTCTTGCTGTAGGTGGGAATTAACACAGGGACCCACAACTGGGCAGTGTGTAGACTTTGGGACACTCAGTCCTGAATGGGATATCTTTATCAGTCCCCTGCCCTACAGTTCAGGGATTTATGTGGAAGAAGGGGCAGAAAGATAATAAAAGCCAGACGTACTTGGTGGCTCTAAAAAAAAAAAACAAAACAAAACCAGTCTTCCAGACACAGCAGGGCCGATGCACGTGAGCGCTCACAGAGACTGTGGCAGCATGTGTAGGACCTGTACAGTTTCGAGCCGGAGGGGGTCCCAGCACTGAGAGGTAAGTGGACACAGGGTCCCACCTCAGCCAAGGTTCTATGTGCAACTGATACCTGCTGGCCCATCACCCATGCCTTCGCTTTCGCTTACAGACTGCGATTCCTACAGATTTCTACAGATTCCTCTCTTTGTTGTAATGTCTGACACCAGCAGCCAAAATCATCTTAGGTTCCAACGTATCCTTTCTCCTCCCACTCAGAGGCCAGGACTCAGTCCATTATTATTTTTTTTTTCAACATGAAAAGCGTAAGAAGGGAACTCTATTGATGATTTCATCGAATCACACAATTTACCATGGACAGTCTTGGTGGCGTGTGTGTGTGTGTGTGTGTGTGTGTGTGTGTGTGTGTGTGTGTGTGAGAGAGAGAGAGAGAGAGAGAGAGAGAGAGAGAGAGAGATTACTATTAACATCCAAAAGCTGCTTTGCATATGCCCTGGCAGCTGGTGTGTGCTGGGGTCTGGAGTATTTAATGACAGGCTGATGGAAAACAGATTCAGTAAGAAGCCCTTCTCTACCTTTGTGCTCAGATGCAACTGCGAGCAGATGTCCACAGGCCGCAATGGCTCCTGTGCCCCAAAGGGCAGAAGAGGGAGCCTTCGCCCAAGGAGAAAGCGTTCCCAGCGTTCCATGGAAGCAAGGTGTGGTGGTTTATATATGCTTGGGCCAGGGAATGGCACTGTTAGGAGGTGTGGCCTTGTGGAGTGGGTGTGGCCTTGTTGGAGTGGGTGTGGCCTTGTTGGAATGGGTGTGGCTTTATTAGAGTGGGTGCGGCCTTGTAGGAGTAGGAGTGGCCTTGTTGAGTGGGTGTGGCCTTATTAGAGTGGGTGTGGCCTTGTTGGGGTAGGTGTGTCACTGTGGGCGTGGGCTTTAATACTCTAGTCGTAGCTGCCTGGAAGTGAGTCTTCCACTAGCAGCCTTCAGATGAAGACATAGAACTCTCAGCTCCGCCTGCACCACGCCTGCCTGGATGCTGCCATGCTCCTGCCTTGATGATAATGGACTGAACCTCTGAACCTGTAAGCCAGCCCCAATTAAATGTTGTCCTTTATAAGACTTGCCACGGTCATGGTGTCTGTTCACAGCAGTAAAACCCTAATTAAAATACAAGGCTTATTAAGTTAACACAAAAACTCTGCATGTGAAAGGGAGAGGTCAGAGGGAGAAGCAGCCCACTGAAGGAGCTGGTGTCCTGGGCTTCAAGATAAGGGCTGTCAGTGTGTGTGCCCACATCCACAGCTCAAGCACCTGAAGTCTACCTCTAGGAGGTGCTGGGTGCTGTACCCTACTTGTATTAGTTGGAGTTCCCTAGGGGAACAGAACAAAGAGAATGAATATATAATGCAAAAGAGGTTTATTAGATCAGCTCACGTGCTATGAGCTTGTCTACACACCAGAGAAGTCCACATACTGGAGAACCCAGCAGCCGTTCAAACCACAAGCCTGGGTGCCTCAGCTCAGTAGTCCTAGTCAGTCCCCAAAGCCTTAGGCATCCTAGAGCCCCTGGTCCCCAGTCCACGTTGGAAGGCCAGAGAAGTTGGATTCTGATGTGGAGCAACAGCGGCAGGGTGGGTTTGCTTAGTAAGGTGATGCAGAGGAAGACAGCAGCATTGATTCCCTCTCAGACTTCTTTGTATCTGGGCAACTGCTGGAAGGTGCCGTCCGCTCAATTAACTCTTCCCGGAAATACCTTCACAGACACATCCAAAGGCTGGTCTGTTAGTTGATTTCAGATTCTAACAAGTGGACACCCAAGGTTCGACATTATACCACCACAGGCTCTTGGGAAGCCAAGACCACGATGATCAGACCACTCTTAGCTCATTGTCTGGAGCTAAAGCTGCCCCATACCTGCAGGTCCCTTTGAGCCTGGACTCTGTTGCATTCCTCCATGGAGCCCCAAGATGAAGGAGGGAGGAAATGAAGCCAGATCTGTGCGTTACAATCGAAGAATACCATACTTGGCAGAAATATCCCACGGAATATCACACGCGTGGTAAAAATAATTAAATAAATAAAAAGTAAAAGAAAAGACCAGGGGCTGTCTATATCTGACACGGAAGAACATGCCGACATCACCGTGGCCAGAACGCTCCCCGTTGTTTGAAGTGCTCACAATAGTCGTGCCTTGTGTAATTCTCCTAACTAGAATGTTCACGTGGTTTGGAGTTCCCCATGCAGATTTAAAAACCTAACCAAGATGGCAGTGAATAGAGTGACTCACAACTGGCTAAGGTGCAAAAAATCAAGAGCGTTCAGCCCGGAGTGTAGATGTCTGTGACGCATACCTACCCCCGAATGCTCTGGGATCGGTGTGGGAGAGGGGAGTGGGAAGACTGGTGTGGGGAGACTTGGTGAAACAGGATCTTCTGGACCCGATAGGATCCTGGCGCGCCTAAGTTCACAGCTAGGACTGCACGTGCAAGACTTACACAAGATCAAGCCAGTTAAAACCCCGGCGTGGAGTGGGGAGGGGCTCACAAACCCCTACCCTTGTGCAGAGCTCTTGGCAACTGGTGGCCTCTGGGGGAGAGTGGCTCTGTTCTCTTCAGAGATTCTGCCTCTCGTAGGTCACCCAAGCCCCAGAGGATGGCTCTGCACCGTGCACATATTAGCAACACCAAGTGGACTCAGTGGTTTATGGACGAGTCTGATGGAGTTGAGGGGGGAAAGTGTTGCTGGGGATGCAGAAAGGATTAGAGAGGAAGAGGCGGGTGGATTTGGTCAAACACATTATACACACAAATACAATGCTCACGTAGCAGGCCCTTGAGATATCTCCCCATCCACTCCCGTGTGAATTTGACAGACCCAGTAGCAGGTACCACCTTGTACAAGTTCAAACCCTGCACATGATTTGATGTCGGTACCTCATCCTGCCACTCCGCAGACCCCTAGTGGACCCCAGCTCACCAGCAATGCTCCCCCAATACTCTGGGATGAGAGCCCACAGACGCTGGTGGCTGCTCTGTGTTGGGCGATGTGGGCATTTCATTTCTTGGGCGAGGACAACTAGAAAGACTAAATGTGGTCTCTAGTGAAAACGTCAGTGTGAATGGCAGGGTGTGTTTATGGGGTCACTGCCCGCTGACACTGGGCACAGTGAAAGGTAAAGGTACCAGAGCAAACCAGGGGCACGGAGTGAAGCAGGGAGACAGACTTACAGAGAGGCTTTGGTACTTCTCCGGAGACACCACACGGTGGCTCTCTAAACCTGGCTATTCCGCCAACCCCAGCCTTCAGCTTGAAGCTTAGAGGCTTACTTTGCTGTGTGTCTCTTAGAGGCGGGGTCCTAATAGCCAAGTGCAAAGCAGCAACATAGAAAAGATGAACAAAAACTCATCCATCCATTTGAGAGTTGGTCCTTGCGGACTCAGATGGTTTGAATACAAAATGACCTCCACAGGTTCAATGGCTGTGGCTCAGCCCCTGTCTGAAGGCACCGTCTGGGGGTGTTTTGTGGACCTGTGGGGTCGACTTGGCAAAGACAGATCTTGGTTTCTATTTCTATCCTGATTGAGCAGAGAATCCTGGCTGAGCTGATGACGATGGGGGCCTCTCACTGGTGAGCTTGCTTTTGTAGGGTCAACTGGGATGACAGTGGATGAATTGAGTTTTGCTCTGAGGGCTGTTTGGTGACAATAGGTCATTTCTTTCTTTCCACCAAACACTGTTCTTACAGCTTTTCCCCCCATGGGTTCTGGGGAATCATACCCAGGTCCTCACGCTTGTCAGAGAACCGCTTTACCAATCAAACCATCTCCCCATCCCTGAGGCTGAACGTCTTATCCATGCCGTTTATGGGGGGATTATCAAAGACATAACACAGCTCCCGCCCTCTCGGGTTGGCTGCCATATTGAATCAATGGTTAATTTCACATCCCCGGCTGACATGAAAGCCCAGTCTCTTCAGCTTTCCATGGTGGACAGAAGATTGAGACTGGTAAGTCCACTTACCTCCCGGTTCTCGGCCACGATTAGATTGCCCTCCCTGTATCCTGTAAGCCAGTCTAAGAGACTTGATATATACTCAGTCTGTTGGTTCTGTCTCTCTAGAGACCCCTGACTAGGGCACAAAGTATATCTCACTATCAGAGATTCAGGAATGATGCTCCGAGATGTCCATGGCATCGTGGTCGGACTCTGGACACATGGCCCAGAGTATCTTTAATTATGTCATGGGAACTCAAATAAAACCCACTTTTCTAATTCTTACTGAGGCTCTGGTTAAGTGGAAGGAGAAGTAAGAAAATGGGCATAAATTTCAGAGAGCCTCTGAAGCTGGTATCGATTCAGTGCCTGGGACTCAATTGAGTGGATCGATGTGTTCTTGTTGTCAAAGGTGCCAAGTCCTATTTTCTATCCTGCTGAGGTCCACGGGGTGGGCGGTCTGACTAAGTGAGGCGGTGCGGCTCTAATGACTCCCTGATAAGCTCTCACCCTGTGGTCTGACTTGCAAAAAATTACCAATACTTTTTAGGCCCTGAAGGGAAAGCCCAGCTACAGTGGTTCTTTAATGATGGTGCAATAAAAATTTTCTGACAGTCACAGCAGACTTTATTAGGGGGAAATTTAAGTGGCAACTGCCCTGAGAGGCATTTCCTACTCAAAACTGCTTAGCGCCCTTCTGTGCCTTCCGTCAACCATGACTGGCATTCCACCCCGGAGAGGAAGAACTGGTTCAGTCACTTTTCGTTGGCCTGTGAAGACCAGCAGTAGAATACAGAGACGACTTCAGCGGTCTATGCCAGATGAGCGGGACTTAGTTATTCAGACTGAAAGGGGGGGTGTTAAGTGGTTTGCTTGTACCTCATTCCTGCCCTTAAGTGTTCATTTTGTGAGGTCACAAAATCATCCTTATCTGGTTATTCAAGAGCTCATTTCAGAAATTAGGATCATGCTTCCACTCTGACACCAGAGAGGCCTTCGTAGAAGCTTAGAGAGCCCAAGGTTGGGTGACGGGGAGGTTTGAGACAGACATCCTGTGAATGGCTCCCCTGAGCAGGTGCTAGACTAGCCTTCTGGGAACTCTGCGTGGAACTGGCCTGTTTGCAGTGATCTCAAGAGCTCCGTGAACACGGTGAACACGGTGAACACGGGCCGGGGATGGGCAGGGAAGGAGTCCCTCTTTTTATTCCTTTGTAAACGGAACAGAATACCCGCATTCTTTTTAGTTTTTAGGTTTATTTTTATTTCCAATGATATGTAAGAGACTATGAAAACACACACACACACACACACACACACACACACACACACACACACACACACACACACGTATTTGCAGATGACCCGAGAGGCTGCTCTTAGTGGCTGAGCTGCCCTCTCTAGCCTCCATGCTCTTCCCACGGTAACAATTCTTTAGTATCAAGCACAGAGACAGCGCTCAACGCTCTCGGAAATGCTGCCTTCCACTGTTGGCTTGCTTGAGTCTAGGTCCCAACAGTTTCCCATTTCTTAGTCTGTGCCATATGTTTCTTTAAAACTATAGTTCCCATTTCCTTTTTCATTAACCAGGGTATCTTAAGGCCATTTCATGAACGTGTAATAAACTTTGAGCATAATCACTGTACCCCACGGCCCCTCCCTCCCCACATCACCTCTGTCTGTCCTGTTGCTCTTCAGTTTCCCATGTGCTGACATGTTGCAGGCACACACACGACTTTGTGAGTCTGTGATATCTAGGGCCCACAATATTCTTCTCTTCCCTTCTCTTCCTCCTTTCTTCCTTCTTTCTTTTCTCATCCTCTTCCTCCATTCTTCCTTCTTTTCTTTTCTTTCCTTTCCTTCTCCTTTCTTTCCTTCTTCCTTCTCCTTTCTTCCTTTTTCTTTCTTCTTCTTCCTTCTTTCCTTCCTTCTTTTCTTTCCTTCTTCTTCCTTCTCCTTCTTCCTTCCTTTCTTTCCTCCTCCTCCTCCTCCTCTTTGTCCTCCTCTTCCTCCTCCCCTTTCTTCTTCTTCTCTGCAAAGTCTAACCTCAAATTCAAGCCCCTCTTGCCTGTTCCTCTCCAGTACTCCGATTACAGGTATGTGTCACCACGCCTGCACCAGCTTAAAAAAAGCAATAGCAGCAACCATCTGGTTTGGCAGTTCTGGGCCAGAGCTGTCAACCAGAGGACACAGCATTTACTCCCAGCATACACTTCCATGATGGTACCAGCTGGTTCTCCCACAGGGCTCTCCAGTGACTCATGAGCATCTGTAGACGTGGGATGTTTCTTTCTGCCCTTCTGCTTCCTCTGACTCCTTTACAGTGAGCCTGTCAAGGTAGCCACAGCAAGGGGGTTGGGGGTGGGGTGGGAGGACAAGGATAAGTCTTTGGATCTGCTCTCAGCAAGCGAGGTCCTTTCCTGGGAGGACCGGGTGGCCATCTCTAGATAACCATGTGGTGCCAGGTTCTTACACAAAAGGTAGGCAACTCATTCTCTTCCCCGGAACACATGAGCGGCAGATGGCGGTGAACTCCCCAAGGATGGACCCCCTTAGCTTTCTCTCACTCAGTCCCCATGAACCTAGATGGAAAAGCATTTGGGGGTAGCTTGGCAGAGATGAAGCTTTCCTTGCTCACTCAGCAAACCTCCCTGACAGAGACCTTAGTGGACCCTGAGCTTAACTTTAACACAGCAGGGTTCCAGGAAGAGCAAAGCAGTCTCCTGAAGCTCATCCGTAAAACCTGGAGTTCTCATAAATCAACGAGGGGAAAGAGGCAAGACTGGTTTCCCCAGGATGGAAGCTTCTGGTTCTTTACTACAGAAAACAAAACGAGAGAACTTTAAAACAGCTCTTTCGTGTAGTAAAATACAAGAAAATATCGTGAAAACGCACCTGGATGAGTAACAGTTAAACAGAGGGGATAAACATTTTTCAGGGAGAGAAATGCTGCAAGGGAAACACCCTCTCTCCCCCAAGGCGCCTGCTTTCGAGCGCACTCCATCATATCCGGGAACCTTCAGGAGGTGGGGCTTGCTGGAGGAAGTGACTCACGGGAGGCAGGCTTTGAGGCTTGCTAGTCAAGTCCTACTTCCTGTTCATCTCTCTGACTCCTGAATGCTGAAGCAATGTGATTGGCTACTTCAGGCCCTCCACTCTGACTTCCACCCTGATGTATTCCGGGATGCACTTCTCTCTCCTTTAAATGGTTTCTTGTCACGTGTTTGGCCTCAGCAACAAGGTAAGTGGCTCTGTTGGGGAAGGGTGTGAGGCAGTGTGCAGTGACTGCATAGTGTGGAATGTACTTTCTGCTGTCTTCTAGTAGCCTAGGAAGGCCGAGCAAACGCAGGGGTCCGCCTGAGTCCTCCTCCCAGCGCTGGGGTCACATGCTACCACAGATGGATTATAAAATCCGATTATGGGGTTGGGGATTTAGCTCAGTGTAGCAAGCGCAAGGCCCTGGGTTCGGTCCCCAGCTCCGAAAAAAAGAAAAAAGAAAAAAAAATCCGATTATTTTAATATTTACTTTATGTGTACGAATGTTTGTATGTGTGTGCAGCACATGCATGTTTAATGCCTGTGGAGAAAGGTTGTCAGATTCGTTGGCACCGCCATACGCCATTCGTTGGGGGTAACAGGAACTGAATCCAGTTACCCCCAAAATGCTCTTAACCATTGATCCATCTCTTTAGCCCTAAAAATTAAGATTCAGGTCCTATGTTTGCAAGGCAGACACTTCAGCTACTGAGCCATCTCGAGCCATCTCTCCAAGCTCTGTTTTTTTACTGCAAGAAACCATAATTTCCATAAATGTCCCTCAAAGCACAGCTTTGTCTGCCTCTGACAGACACTGTCTTTATCTTTCATTTAACTGGGGCAAATCGGTGAGCTGCAGGTTCAGTGAGTGACCATAGTCAAAAATAAGGAGGAGAGTGATAGAGGAAGATGTGTAATGTTCTTTTGGCTCCGCTCCTGTTCTTTGTAAAATACACTGACCAAAAGCAACCTAGGACAGACAGGGGCATACCTCAGTTACAATTCCAGGCCACAGTCCATTATTGCCAAAAAGTTAGCCTTGGAATGTAAGCAGCTATTCACGTCACCTCCACAGTCAAGAGCAGAGAGACACAAATGTACCCATGCTACCTGCTTGGTCACTCAGCTAGCTTTCTGCACTCTTGTGCAGCTCAGGGCCCAGCCTAAGGAGCCTCCAATGGTGTCACTGAGCAATCCCACAAACATGCCCACAGACCACACTGATCTAGGTAATTCCTCACTTGGGACTCTCTTCTCAGGTGATTCTAGGTTGTGGCAAGTTGGCATTTAAATCTAAGCACTAATGATACTAACCTCTGACCTACACACACACACACACACACATACACACACACTCATGTATGCATGCATGTGTAGGTACATAGATATGCATGCATGTTCATGCACACACATACATACACACAAAATCCATGCATGCATACAGGCATGTACAGGTACATACACACTCATGCATGCATGTTCATGCACACACACACACACACACACACACACACACAGGCAAACACAAACCCCATGCATGCATACATGCATGTACAGGTACATACACACTCATGCATGCATGTTCATACACACACACAAAACTCCATGCATGCATACATGCATGTACAGGAGGTACATACACACTCATGCATGCATGTTCAACACATACACACACACACACACACACACACACATACACACACATACACACACACAGAGCTGATGTTTTCCTAGTGCTATGTTTTACTAGGGAAGCCCATTTGCTGGATTTTCTCTGGCAGTGGAGATCTCTCTCCTTTATTGGACCATGGTTAACTCTCTTACATTTCAGAATAATGAGGCTTCCACAGGGCCAGGCACCTGTTGGTTATTCAAAGAGCAAGTGCCACAATAAATAGTCCGCGTGGCTCCCAAAGCTTCTCTATGGAACAGAAGGACACTGGCTGCCCCCACCAACATGTTCTGCCGTGTTAACATGGAGGAAGCTGCAAACGAAGATGTGTCCCCCAGTTCCGTTCTAATTAAAAGCACCATAAAGTGCTATTGAATTCCCTGGTCCAAAATATTTGTCTCATTAAGAGTTTTCGCACACTGGCTAATGATGTAATTAGCTGAGCTCCTTAAATTAAATCTTCTATCAGCATTGCAGGTTGGCGGAGGTCCAGAGTTATCATCTTCACATTGTGCAAAAGTTTACTGCGTACCACGGGGGAGAGCGATGGCCTATACTTGATGGGGATGGGGCTAATGTGAATCTGAGGGAGGAGGCCGTCCACCATCAATCACTGCCCGCTCTTGGTGCTTCCTGCCTACTGCCCAAGTTCCTGTCACCAGCTAGCAAACAGGATGAGCCTGCCTGCTCTAGTGTCCCTACCGGTAGCCCCTTTGTTTATTTAGATACTCATTTTCTTCAGGCTGTGTAAGGACAAAATGAGCAATTAAATGTCCCTTATCTCCAAACAAGAAAGGACCCAGGTGTGTGAGCAGAGGCCATACGGAAGCTATCAGGATCGGCCGATCGTGTGTTTCCCAATTAAAAATGACGTTTTGTTAAATGCGTGTGGTTGTATTAGTTTCCCTTGTTTTTATTATTATCAATAATAAGCTAATGCGTGGCGAGATAGACAGTCACATGCCATAGCTGACCACGTGCGCGGGGCGGAGGGCAGCTTGATGGAGTTAGTTCTCCCCTTCCATCCTTACAGGATGCAGGGATTAAACTCAGGTTCTCAGACGACTTGAGGGAGAAGGGATTTATTTTGGCCCACGGCTCAGGGAGCACAGTCTACCCTGAAGGGATGGTCTTGGAGCCAACTCTTGTCTGTGGTACACGAAGCTGTTTGCTGATATCTCGTCAGACTGGGAAACTTTGTCTCTAAAACGGAGAAACAATATGATCCACTTGCGACTGTCGAAAGGGTAATAAGACAGCAGTGCATCTCGAAGGGGAATTATTATTCTCACTGAACAGCAACAATTTCCCTGATTCTTTTTGGTCATCTCCTCAGTAAATTACCACTGAGATTCTTTTCAGAATCTCAGGCAATCCATCGCATTGGATGAACATTATTGATTAATTTTCATAGGCATATTGAGCCCTGGGTCACCAAGCATCCTCCTCCTTTCAGATGACATCTTCCTGGTTCCCCAAATGACAAATCACATTGTTCTTTATGCTCAGTGCCTCCAATATCATAACTTATGACTGATGGCATCAACACAAAATTGAATTCACAATTTCCCCCAAGACACCTTCAAGCACTTATTACAAATTCTTTTATTACAGAAAAAAAAATTAATGACATTAGCATGGAGCTTCCCCGAGTCAGCTGCTGGGACAGCATTTACTGAATGCCTCTGCTTCCCCTGAGTGGAAATCACAAAGATGAGATGCCTCGAAGACTTGTTAATGTTTTCTGCTAGCGTTCAACCCATGTATCTTCTCAATTTATCTTATTTAGATTAGCAAAGCAAATCCTGACGGGAATGTGTAGATATGGTGGTGCTGAGGTTTCTCTGTGTTGAGCAGGAGCTCCGAGGCCAGAGAAACAAATCATGTGACCCCCGAGGCGTGGATAGGAGAGGAGGCTTTGTGCTTTGCCAGAATCCATCGCTAGGACAGTCAAGGAAAGGACACACAACCATGAGGTCTTGCAGGCATGGGCTTTTTTTCTCCAGCAGTGGCTGTCTTGATGCTGTGATCCAGGACTACTGCAGCCTCTGGGGTGGTCAGCAAAGATCTAGGTTCCCAAGGTTAACCTGCTCCTCCACTACTAAACTTTGGCGTTTGATTTTATTTGTAGAAAGGCTGTGGTGATACCTCGAGAGGTGTGTTTACATTCCAGGAAGAGACAGCAGGGAAGGAAATGAGACCAGGGGGCATGCTGGCTGACGCCATTGGTTCCACTTTATCAGAAAATAATTGCTACAAAAGACGCCGCCGCCCCGTTGGGCCTCAGTTTACACTTCATTGGCCACAACTGAGTTATAATGAAAGGCAGTCTCCTGCCGTGCATGAAGCTATCACACCAAGGGCGAGTGGAATCCTTCAGAAAAAAACGGTAGAGAGAAAAATGGATGTTCAGGGTATTAAAGACATCTCACCAGGGGCAGGGGCGATTGGGTGGGGAGGAAGAAGGGAGACATCCCAGAGATCTTGGAAACTGTCCCTTCCATGAAAGTTCCTGCCTAGAAAGCCCTGGTGTGAAAACACTGCTACCAGCTTCCTCTGCTTCCCTTGCTTTCAAAATGGCTGTCTCCGCTCATCAGAGGATTGCCTGTCACAGCCAACTTCAGGGCAGCAGCTCTAGTGGATAGAAAAGGCTCTGCTGGGGCCAGAGAGGGGGCTCAATGGTTTGTAGCATTTGCTGTTCCCAAACAGTTGCAAATTAGTGTTGGGGGTTGGGGGAGGAGACGCTGGGATGGATTGTTGTGGTTATGGAGTTAGAAGTGTGATTAATGCTCTGGACAGACAAATGGAAAACACTGTGACAGATGCACTGAGGAAAGGAAGCAGGACCCATGCAGCAGAAGAGGGGGTTCTCCTTAAAGCTTTCTGAGGACAGGAGAGGCTTCGAAGCAAGAGCCAGAGACAGGATCTCCGATTCCCAGGCAGAAGACAGGAAAGGGGTGAGGAGCAAGACACGGAGCCACCGAAATCACCAAGTGATGTAAACTCACTTCCCCAGGTTTGAGGCCCGGAACTTGATGTTTGTTAGAGATTCACAGGCCATGTCTCAGTCGGAATGTGCCAGTATCTGGGAGAGGTGAAGGCCTTGGTAGGTACAGTCACAGTCTGCACTGGATTCTATACTGCATTCTTCCAAGGAGAGCCTTCCTACTCATTCATAAACTCTCTACTTCGTCCACTTGCAAGTGCCCTGCACTGCTTCTGCGTTCCAGGGCACAAGAACCTGGGAATCTCAACAGGTGCCCTCTGGACTCTGACCTCTTACTGTCACACGAGCACTGCACAGATGGGTGATGTGGGACATCTGGCTTGGGCTTTACCAGACTGTGTGCAAAGATGAAGTATGCCTGAGAACCTTCAGTCAACGCCTATTCTGACAGTCATTTGACCCCATGCACAATGAAGGGCCTTTCAATGAGATGACAGTGTAGAAGGAGAGGCTTGTCCAGAATGTAGAGACCATGCTACCCCCTAGAGGAGAACCAGGAATCCCTGTGATGACCTGCGTACCCATGAACCCAGGCCAAGAGCATGGATGAACGTGCCACGCCTTCATCTTCTATGCATTTATCAGAGTTGGACCGATAACATCGTCTACATAGAAAAACAACATTGGCCATGTTGTGTCGTCCTCTGTACTAAAAACATACACTTAAGAATAAAAAAAACAGTATGACAGTGAGGAACTGGATTCACGGCTGAGCTGGGGCTCACCCCCAAGTCACAGTGTCCTGCTTGTCATGAGTAAGTTTACAAGGTGCCACCATGAGGTGAGGTTGCTCTGTGATCAGGAATCTAGTAACACAATGAGATTCCCACACAACCATGAGCTTAGCGTTGGCAACGGAACACACTTTTCTGTGCCAACCACCCCTCCCCCCCCAACAAGAGCAGCTGTCACCTTGGTGTCAGTTACAGAGTTCTGTTCCTCCTACTTTATAGATGGAATAATTCAGGGCATCCATCTGTTGCTTTCTAACAGAACAGTTGACCACTCAAACCTCTCTCCCTTTACCAAGGGAGAAAACATGTCCTTTACCAAGCTTGTTCTGGTTTTAATCTGAAATGTTCCCTCTGGCTTGTGACTTGAGTGCTCAGTCCCCAGCTGTTTTGAAGGATGGAGAGTAGCAACTCAAATCTCCCACTACCACGGACAAGCTGCACCGGCCACAATGGCTCCACCGTGTCAGATGAAATCCTCTAAGCTGTCTCGCCAAAGAGACAGGAAAAGAAAAAAAGAAGGAAGGAAGGAAGGAAGAGGGAGGAAGGAAGGAAGGAAGGAAAGGAAGGAAGGAAGGAAAAAGAAAGGAAAAGAAAAGAAAAAGAAAGGAAAGGAAAAGAAAGCCTGCTAAGCAAGCCATGAGGAGCAAGCCTGTAAGCAGCATCCCTCCATGGCCTCTGCCTCAGCTCCTGTCTCCAGGTTCCTGCCCTGCTTGAGTTCCTGTGCTGACTTCCTTCAATGATGGACAGCAGTGTGGGTGCATAAGCCAAGCGGACCCTTTTCCTCCCCTTCCCAAGAGAAATAGCAAGAAGGACGGAGCGAATAACTGTGAGCTGACAAACACAGTAATTACAGTTTAAAAATTAGTGGGAGGAATCCGCTCAGACGCAACTCGATGGAATTGTCAGCTGTAATAGCTGCGGACTTCCTGGATATAAGCGGACAACAAACGGTCCCTCACTTAAATCTCCTGTCTCTGCAATAACTGGCTCAAAATTCATCATGAATTTAAATCACAGACTTAAAATGCAAAATCATATAGACTTTTTTTTCCGGAAGGAAAAAAAAAGTCTGATCTTGCCCAAGATGTGAGCGGATATCTGAGCTGACAGAATACACAGAAGATGCCATAGTCAGTGAAGGCAGCCCTACTCGATCAGCTGAGGATGCAGGTTAAAGCCCACGATGTCACCACACACCCACTAGAATGGCTGTGTTCGCTTTAAAAGCCGGACAAACAAGAACAGCTATGGTACAGACAGCGATGGGGAGACCCTTGATGGCTGTGTCCTCTCAATGCTCAGCCTCTCTGGAAAGCAATTTTGCAATGTCTAAATTGCAACCATATAGCTCCCATAGGTTCTAGCAGTCCTAGGCGCTCATTCCAGAGAACTCAAATCTCATTCATAAGAGATATTGTCTACAGTACCTTTACTGTTCAGAGCTTAAAACGTAAGGCAGGAGGTCTTCAGTGCATGGGTGTATAAACAGAATATGGCACGTCTGTATCCTGGAATACTATCCAGCAATAAAAAAGGCAAAATTACCTGCAGAGAATTGTACGGATGGAAAGGACCCTCAGAAGGTTGCATACCGTATGGCTGATGTCTTACTGCCTTTTCAAAATTATAAAACTGGACAGTTATATATTTGAGTGATTTCAAGAGGCTAGGGAAGGGTATTCAGTGGAAAAACTAGGTGTGGCTGCAAACTGGCTGCTTGCAGGATTCTGCCTCATGGGGATGTTCTCCAGTTTGTCTCCGTGGCAACCTCAGGGCTGTGGTGTCAGTCTGTGTAGTTTTGGGAGACGTTACCTTTGAGAGAGCATGTTAAAGGGTCCGTGAGATTCCTCTGTCTCATCCTTTGCAACTCTGTGGGTACCTGTATTATTGCAAGAGAAAGGGGCTAATTTACAAAAGGAGCCTGTCACGCGTCTTTTGCTGCAGGCTGATCAAAAACAGCAGGGTTTTATTTGGGCCCCTCTGGCTGTCTCGACTGGTTGAACTCCCTGTCAACACAGGACCCAAGGGGAACCTAGATGAAGGTAAGTGTAAGAAGTCCTCGGTTCCATACAAATGGCTGTACAGTGGAACTTGCTGCAGGGAGGCATTGGGTTGGGCTATGTGTGGAGACTCACTCAACAGAGACTGAGAGCATTTTGCTTAGTGTTTGTCCATAAGGAGTTTAAAGTCCTTCTGCTAGCGTTTGCAGTGCTTCCCGCCGTGATGATAATGGACTGAACTTCTAAAACTGTAAGCCAGCCCCAGTTGAACGCTTGCCTTTGTAAGAGTTGCCTTGGTCATGGCACCTCTGCACAGCAGTGGAAACTCAAAGTGAGACAGTAATCTACCATATCGATGACCGTTCTCGTGGCTGTGACAAAATAGTTGACAGGAAGAACTAAGGGAGGAAGGGTTTATCTTGGCTCACGGTTTCGGGGGTGTTGTCCACCGTGGCAGGGGTGATATAACGGCAGGAGCAGGAAGCTGTCTGGTCACATTCCATCAACAATCGTAAAGCAGAGTGTCAACAGAAAATAGGGCAGAGCTGTAGAGGCCCAAGGCCCACCTCTAGCTACCCGCTTTCTCGAGCAAGGCCCCGCCTCCTAAAGGTTCACAGCCTTCTAGAATAGTGCCACCAGCTACTGATAAATTGTTCAAATAATATAGACCCAGGAGACACTTCACATTTCAAATGACAACATGCATCATCCAAGTTTTCCTCAAAATAAGAATTACCATTGTCTTCAAGGATCTTTCTGGATACCCCTTTCTGGGTATGCAGAAATGCATTGTGGTCCTACTTACACAATGCAGACATGAACCGCGTCGTGGTCCTACTTACAGCCTCTGGGAGTCCATGGTTCTTTGAACGTGGGACCAATTCCACGTATGTTTTGGAAAGCAGTGTATTAAAGACAAGCTCAACACCCCCTCTGGGTGAGTCCTCCTTCCGAGATAAAGAACTTTTGCCAAAGCAGTAATTAGCAAAGTCAACATCTATTGCAAACAATCAAAGATGAACTATAATGTGCTCTCCCCCCCCCATCCCGAGGACTAGTTGAAAAGAATAGAATGTGTTGAAGAAAGCACGATGTGCCCTGCTCTGAGCCCTCGCCGTTTCGTTATTTCAGAGGCTCTGAATCTACAGGCAGCCACCCAAACGACTCCCACCCAGGGAGAAGACAATGACAGAATTTTCAATTCCAGCTGCCCACTTTCCACATCCATACAGAAATATACACAGCGTGGAATGTCACCTCCCACACCCGCATTCCTCCTTCCTAGGCAACTCCATAGCCAACTAAACAAAAAATCCCTTAAAGAAACAGTGCAGCGGGTGGCTGAAGTCATTTTAAACCTCTGCCTTCTGTCAGCGGCATCCAGACATCTAAGTAGCTGTGGGGTGCTACCCCTGTATGTTTCGATCCATCCATCCACTTTCTGGCCATTCTAAATAAGGACAGCTGGTTTTCAAAGCCCACAGGGTCCTATTCCAGATCCCGTGAATAGATACATATTTTTTTTTTTGGATTGGTAAAAATAATTTTATTTTTTATTAGTTATTTTATTTATTTACATTTCAAATGTTACCTCCCTTCCAGGTTTCTCCTCTCTGACCCCCCACCCCCACCCCCTGCTTCTATGAGGGTGCTCCCCCCACCTGCCCACTCCCACCTCACCGCCCTAGCATCCTCCTACCCTGAGAGGTGAGATTACTCAAGTTGTGTCTTCCCTGAAATAAACCAAGCCCTTTGTCTATTCAGATAAAAAGAATAGGCTATGATGCCCTCAGCGCCCCTCAGGGAGCAATTCAACTGATGGCCAAGCACTGGGGAGGTGGGGAGGCAGACGGGAAGGAGAATCCAGCCTGCTGGAGCCTGGTTAAGGCTGGGGCCTGGCTAAGACTTTTGGGGACAAGAGATGGCTCACGCTGGCGCTGCTGACCTGGTCTCACCATTTCTTGCTTTGGTTAATAGCGTCCTTTAAGTGTACCTGATAATAAACCTGAGCCTTTACCAAGTGTCCCACCTATCTGGGGACACGTCCGCCTTCACAGCAATTCCTCAAAGTAGAAACTGTTCCCCCATTAGAGTCAAGGACATAAAGTGACCAGTCAAGGCCGGTGAGGGAAGGAAGGGGCAGAATCCCATCCCGCAGGGGGGGGGGTGGTCTGAATAACTGTTATCCAGAGCAAGGGGCTTGTGGGTGCAGGAGGACACATCCATGTCTCCCTGTCACCGAGATCTTGGTTGGGTGTCCCTACTGTCCCCCCTCTCCCACCCCACCCACCTGACCACACGCTTCTCTTCTCATGATAATACTGCTGGAAGAGTGCAGAGCTTCCCGCCCTGTAATAGCAGGTGCCTCTACTGATGCTGGAGCTGGTGCAGGGGCTGGGGTCCAGGGCCCGCGGCCAGGGCCAGGGCTAGAGTCAGGGCAGGGTATTACCCTTGCCTCTCTCCTTCCATCCTGGCTCATGACTTCCCAGATAAACTGGTAAATAATCCCCACATTAGAACAACAGGATGCTAATTTCTCGGGATCGATGGGACCTTACAAGTCAGGTTGCCATGGCTCTGATTACTACGAAGACCTCTGACAGCGACAGCTAGTTTTAGAAGGAGAAACGTCTGTCAGTAGTGTCACTCGAGTTTCTAGGATCAGAGCCTGGGCCCTGCCAACCCTACCATGCCTAGGCTCGACTACCCAACCTCACAGGCCAAGTGTTGGGATGGAAATCGCGGCTCGCATCCGGACGAACCACACCAGGCCAACACAGTCTTATGTGGAAGAAGTTTATTGGGATGGTGGAGACAAGAGGGGAAGGGGAGAAGAGAGAGAGAAAGGGAGAAAAGAGAAGAAAGTGGGGGGGCAAGAAAGGTCTGCCTTTTATTTGAAACTGTTCCCAGGTGAAGGTGGGAGCTGAGCCAAAAGTATACTGGGAATGTATGGCCGTTGCCGTGGCAACAGATGGGCAGGTGACCAGGTGATGTCACTGCTGGAGGAGAAAGCAGTTCCTGATACCAACACCAAGGACAGGCAAAAGTGTTAGAATGTCCCAGAAAGAAGCTTCTGTAAAGGAAGCCGATGGAGAGTTATGAGCTCATGGGCCAGACAGCCATGATGAGACCCTGAAGGGAGAGAGCATGGGAGGGATAGCCACCACGTGCGACATGATGGGTGTCCTGAAAGGAGAGAGACAGATTCTAGAGGCACCAGATTGGAAGGGTTAGTATTTCACACCATAGGCAACCTAGCAGAGAAGTGGGATTGGGGTGGGGGGGGGGGTGGGAGGTGGGGGATAGGGCAGAGGCAGACATCACTCTTATAGCACAAAGGGAGTTTCTGGTGCTTACAGGTCTCCAGAGTGATGCGGTGAGAGGTTCTGTGCTACGTGGTGCATGCTAGAAGTCAGTAGGACAGGGCAGCAGCTTTCCGAGGTAGTGGGGCAGGTCTGCAGTGAGCAGTGATGGGGAAGGAGACTGGAGGGACACAGTGAGTTTCATCAACACCGTCCAGGCAGAGAGACTGGAGCTGGGCACGACCTCATTTCTGTGTGTGTGTCTCTGGTGGTGGTGGTGGGGCGATCTAACAAAATGTAATACTGAAAAACAGGGAGGGGAGATGTATTCTATGTGGATGCAGCCACAAAGGAAAGAAGGATAAATAAAGGGGTGCAGTGACCCCCAAGTTCATTGTCAGGGTCCTGACAGGTTTGGGTTCATAGAGGGCAAGAGGATGCATAGCTAGGCAGTGTTGGTCAAGGGGTGGTTGTGACCCGTCACCAACCCACCATTGTCTCAGGTCTAGTCCTCCAAGGTGATCTGACAAGTTCTGGCTGACGCCAGGATTCAGCTTTCTCTTCTCCTAGCTTGAGATTCCTGGGGAAATTCCAGTTTCCTGAGGTGCACCGTTTAAAGAGGGAGGTGCATAGGGAGGGGCATAGGGCGGGAATAGGGCGGGGCATAGGAGGGCAGAGGGAAGAACATAGGGAGGGCATAGGGAGGGGAGTGGGGAGGGGCAAGGTGTCTGTAAAGTCATCACTCCTGCCATGATGATTATAAAGCCTCATTCCGAGGCTCACTTCTGATGTGGGTAAGTCAAATTCATGTACAGCCTGTTATCAAAATGGGGAAATCCACCCAGCAGGCAGGCTCCATACCAGCCACGTTAAGAATGGACAGTGTTGCTGAACATTATATGAAGCCTTACTCAGGCTTCCCTCTAAAAGGTCTCTAATTCTAGTCCCCTTAAAAATGTTACATGGAGCCCATACATGTGATGGTTTATGCTTAGCCTGAAAGAAGACATGGTGAAAATAATCATTTCTCCAGGAAAGGTTTTCTCTCAGGTCAAAAAGAATCCTTCTCAATTGCGAGTATGGGGCGGACTGGAGAAGTGATTCAATCAGTAGATGGCTTGGTGTGCAAGCTCGAGGACCTGAGCTCAATTCCCAGCTTCTATGTAAAGAATCTAAGCACAGTGGTAAGCATCTCTAACCCCAGCACTGAGGAGCAGAGAGGAGAGGATCCTTGGGGCTCCCTGGACAGCCAGCCTGGCTGAATGGGTGAATTCTAGATCCTGCTGAGAGTCCCTGCCTGAAAATATTGTGTCCGCCTCTTAAAGAAAATTATCCAAGGTTGACTTCTGGTACACACACACACACACACACACACACACACACACACCCCCTGAAGTGGGAATTTTGTCAATCTGCTTTTTATAGATGACCCTCCTTAGGCATTAGGCTGCTGTGAAAATGGCCCCTCTTGAGCACCTCCAGTCATCAGACAGAGTGACAGAGTTGTTGAAATGCTCGCTCTTCAACTGATGGTATTAGCAAGTGAAGCCATTAGAAGGAGATTGGGTGGGAGGAAAAGCCCTTGGTCCTGCCAAGGCTGGACCCCTCCCCCCAGTGTAGGGGAATGTCAGGGCAGGGAGGTGGGAAAGGGAGGGGTTGGGGAGGGGGAGCACCTTCATAGAAGAAGGGGGAGATGGGATAGGGGGCTTAGAGATGGGAAACCAGGAAAGGGATTAACATTTGAAATGTAAGCAAAAAAAAAAAATAAATAGCCAATAAAAAAAGGAAAAGAAAAAGAAAATGGATGGAACTAGAGATCATTCTTGTTTAAAGAGAGAAAGATAAATTCAGAAAAAAATACCGTGTTCTCTCTATCTCGTGTGTGTGTGTGTGTGTGTGTGTGTGTGTGTGTGTGTGTGTGTGTGTGTGTGTAACAGTAGAACAGGATGTCGGAAAAGAGGAAAGGGTGCAGTTGAAGTAGGGAGATGATAACAAGAGAGGGGAAACATGTCTATACAATCTAACTGATTTGTCTTGGTTCACTTTCCTTTCCCCCTTAATTAGCATAGTTCCCTAAGAAGATGACTTGATATTCTTCATTGTGTAGGACGTTTGAGAGGAGGCACACATTTTCACATACGAGTGTATTTAAATATGACGTGGAAAGCTTCTTGAGTTCATAGATAGATACAAAGTGTGATGGCGTGACTCTCGCCTATTCACCTAAATGTTTTCTATTGATTCTTTTAAATGCTGTTTTCAAAAACCACAGTCAGATGACATCAGGTTATAATTTCTGCGGGAGAGATTAAAGTGCCTTGAGAATGGTAAAATAAAAAATAAAACAAAATAGAAAAAGAGGGTGATTTGGTCACGAAGGTGAAGCCATAGTCACCTGGGTCAGTGTCCAGACAGCTTTGTCACCTCTCCCACCACACAAGCACAGCAAGAAGGCGCTCACAGTCTGTGAAGAGGAAATGGGGCCCTGCTTGACACCAGTCCACCGCGTCTCTACCACAGAGCTAAGGATTTCCAGTCTCTAAAGCTGAGAGAAGTAAGTATTTCTTGTTTATAAAGCATCTAGCCTATGGGAGTCTGCTACAGAGTTCTAAAGGAACCTAGGCGTCTGTTTTCAGTGGCTCATCCAAGACATATCAGAAATGCACAAAAGGTTTGCATATCTATCAGGTGTCGTTTAAAATATTGGAAAAAAAAACACCTAGGGTGCATTCTTAATTTTTATATCACATAATACTGGGTAGTTATTAAAATGCAATTTTCATAAAATATCAAAATTCCTATTGCGGAGTGAGACGAGAAGAACGTGAGAGAAAAGCGATGGTTGAATATATTAACCACCGTCGTGTTCAGGTAGCAGAAGTGATTTTGGTTTCATTTGCCTCTCTCATTTTCCTCTTTAATAAACGTGCTTTTAATCACTGGGGAACGGAATCTACATTTTTAGAAAGAGTTGTTTACGTAGGCAGGGGCTGGCACACAAATGGATCAAACAAACTGGTACGCACAGTCCGCTCCAGCTGAGTCTTTGCCAAATGTGGAATAGGAAGGTCTTGGCTGCGCTGTTTCGGCGGTGACCCTCTGCAGTGCTTCTCTGACCTCCCTCGACTGAGCCAACCTCTTTCTCTTTCATGCCCACAGAATACTGCTGTGTGGTGCTCTTTGCTTCCTCCAAACGATCTGGTGTCGATATAAAAATTATAGCTGAAGGTCACCTGGCTCTGCCCTGAAGTGCTGCTGCTGAGCTGCGCCAGCCCAGAGAAAGCCATTGAGTCAGCATTTGTTCCTGTCAGTGGCTTTTTTTAGCAGGCAAAGGAGCAAGGAAGTACTTAAGTCACCCCAATTGGGAGTCCATAGGTCACCTCAAATGGAAATGCATACGTCACCCCAGGTGAGGACAGTCCATAAGTCACCTCAGATAAAAGTTCATAGGTCACCTCAGGTGAGGACAGTTCATAGGTCACCTCAGATGAAAGTTCATAGGTCACCTCAGATGAGGACAGTTCATAGGTTGCCTCAGACAGAAGTTCATAGGTCACCTCAGGTGGTAACAGTCTGTTCTGGCTAGTTTTTTTGTCAATTTGAAACAAGCTAGAGTCCTCTGAGAGGAAGGAACCTCCACTGAGAAAATGCCTCCATAACATGGCCTATAGGGGCATTTTCTAGATTAGTGATTGATGCTAAGAGGGTCCAGTCATTGTAGTGCTGCTACCATTGGGCCAGCAGTCCCAGAGTGTATAAGAAAACTGAGTAAGGCCAAGAGGGGTAAGTCAGTCAGCATTATCTCTCCATGGCCTCTGCCTTAATTCCTGTCTCCAGGTTCCTGCCCTGCTTGAGCCCCTGCCTTGGTTTCCTTCAATGGGCTGTCACCGAGGTTATGTAAGCAGGAAATGTTTTTGTACCCAAATTGCTTTCGGTCATGAGGTTTATCGCAGCAATAGAAGCCCTAAGAAATAGTCCATAGGTCAGCTCAGGTGGGAGTTGATGGCTCATCTTAGGCAGGAGTTTAAGGTCCAGGACAGGGAGTTATCTCGGATGGAAGACCATGGTTAACCTCCCAGAGGAGTCTCTAAGTCACCTCAAGTAGGTGTCCATGTGCCATCTCAGGTAGATTGATGATCACTCAATAGGAGTCCGTCGGTCACCACAAGTAAAAGTCCTTGGGTCACTTCAGGTCTGATTCCACAGGCCACCTCACATAGGAATGCATGGATCACCTCAGGCAGCAGTTCCCAAATCACCTCAGGTGGTTCCATGGATCATTTCATGTAGGAGTCCATGGCTTACTTCAGATGGGAGTCTTTGGATCATGCCAAGTAAGGGTCCACAGGCTACCTCAGATAGGAGTGCCAACGTTATCTCAGGTGAGAGACTGTAGGTCATATCACTTGAGGTTGTTGAAGAGAGAGAAAACCAGAGGGATTACTGGGTTTCAGACACACCAGATGCACTTGATCTCTTAGGAGGTAATTTAGTGACTATCTTGAAGTCTCTTCAGTTGCAGGATATCTCCTCTCTACTCATTCAAGTTGTGTGTGTGTGTCCCCTATATTTTTATCTGTTCATGTGTCAATGGGCATTTGAGTTTTGTCCACCTTTTAGACACCATGAGTAATAACGGTATAAACATGGTTATGCGGTTATCTCTCAGCCCCTGCTTTCACTTCTTTGGGCTATGCATCCGGAAATAGATTGGCTGAATCCTATCATAATTCTGTTTGTTTTCAGAGAAGCTGCTCTGTTCTTTTTCCATAACAGCTGCCCCATCCTCCACCTCTACTTTCCATGAACAAAGGTTTCCGTTCTGCACACCCTTAAAACACTTGTTACTTCTTGGGTTTGTTTAGTTTTGATAACAGCCTTTCAAAATGGATACAAGATAGTATCTTACCGTGGTGTTGACTTTTTTTCTTTTTTTTCAATTATTGGCGAGGCTGCCCTAGTTTCATTTCTGAGGCTGTGTGGTAAAATACTTTGCAAAACCAAAAACCAATCAACTGAAAGGTAAAAGTTTTAAAGTTGCCCCCCTAGACACAAAGTTTAGAGTAGAAGAAAAAAAAAAAAAAAAACAGGTTAGGCCCCAGAATTGTATGTTCCAAGAAGCTTCTCCTAGGGCTATAGAATGGGTAACTATATTGGCCAGCTCAACAGCTTTCTCCCAGAAACTAGCTGACCATAAATCTTAGAGAACAATCTTGAGAAGCAGGAAGCAACTTCTCCTAGGAACTAGTGGACAATGAAGTTAAGCAATCTGAGAAGTAGGAAGCAGCTTCTCCTAGGAAACAATCTTGGGGGATAGAGAGTTTTTCCTTGTGATTTTTCACTGTTATTCTACACACTTTCCAATGACACCATCCCTGCCCCCTCGGGTTGTGGTTTCTCCCTTTAAATACCTCTTCTCCCAGCCTCTCAGGGTCGAACTCCACTGCCCCTGCATGGGATACGAGTCTCGACCCCAGTGCACTGGTTGCTATCGATAAACCTCATGTGATTACAACAAGGACGGTCTTGTGTGAGTTCTTGGGGGGGTCGAGTCATCGAGACTTGAGTGAGGGTCTCCCCACTCCAGGGGTCTTTCACAACCATCAACAACAAAAACAGCAAAACCAACTTAAAGTAGAGAAGACATATTTTAGCAAATGACTCAAGGTTGTATTCAGTCGCTGTGGGGGAGTCAAGGGAACAGGAACTTTAAAGGGTCAGTCACATCACACCCACCCCCGAGAGCAGAGAGAAACCATCGCAACTGTATTTTCTTGCTTGTTTTTTCTTAGCTCCGTTTCCCGACTCTGACACAGCTCAGAACAGCCTGCCTAGGGAATGGTGCCACCCACAAGGCGCTGGGGCTTCTCCATCAATTAACGTAATTAAAAAAAAAAAATCCCACACAGATATACTCATAGGCCAATGCAAGGCAGGCAACCCCTCACTGAGACTGTCTTCCAGGCAACTCTAGGTTGTGTCAAGCTGGACCACTAAAGCTAGCATAGCAGTTGCTGAGCTTTTCTGTACTTACTGGCCATTTGCACGTGGCTGTTGGAGAAGTGTAATTCAAACGCGTGCACATTTTAAATGTACTGGTTATTTGCACTTTTGTTGCTGATGCTGAGCTGTGGGAATTCTTTTTATACCCACCCAGCTGCATAGCCACCACTTAGATGGTCTGTGGGAGCTTCTCAGTGCTCCAGACCTGTCCTGTGACCTTACTCATTGTCCTTTGGAAGTACAGATGGGTTGAGCCTTGACATCTGATTTTGTTTCTTCTCATTTTGGCTGCCTCTCTTTCAGGCCTTATATCCAGGGAGTCATGGCCTAACCCTATCCCCAACATTTCTCCCTAGTTTCTTTTCCACAGAATCTTATATTTAGAATGTTTTTTTTTAATTGGTTTTGTTTTTTGAGAAGGGGTTCACCATCATGTTCCCCAGGATGGTCTCAAACTCAGTGTACTAAAGGATGACCTTGAATTCCCGACTCCTATTTCTACTTTCTGCTGGGATTACAGGATGTGACAGCACACCTTGGTCTCAGGCAGTAGTGCAGGGGATGGGATCAAGGGCATCATGAATGCTAGGCAAGCCTTCTATCAACAGACCATATCTTAGCTTGTTTTTAGATCGTTAGGTTAATTTGTAGTGTGTGCATGGGCATAATTTGTGTATGTGTACATGTGTGTGATATGTGTGTGTGCCTGTGTATGTGCCTTCATGTGCAGTGCCTGTAGAGATGATGTACTGGCTGGTTTTGTGTGTCAACTTGACACAGCTGGAGTTATCACAGAAAAGGAGCCTCAGTTGAGGAAATGCCTCCATGATACCCAGCTGTAAGGCATGTTTTCAATTAGTGATCAAGGCGGGAGGACCCAGCCCATTGTGGGTGGTGCCGTCCCTGGGCTGGTGGTCTTGAGTTCTATAAGAGAGCAAGCTGAGCAAGCCAGGGGAAGCAAGCCAGTAAGTAACATCCCTCCATGGCCTCTGCATCAGCTCCTGCTTCCCGACCTGCTTGAGTTCCAGTCCTGACTTCCTTTGGTGATGAACAGCCATGTGGAAGTATAAGCTGAATAAACCCTTTCCTGCCCAACTTGCTTCTTCATGATGTTTGTGCAGGAATAGGAACCCTGACTAAGACAGATGAGGATGCGCAATCCCCTGGAACTGGACTTAGAGGAGGCTGTGCTGAGCCATCTCTCCAGCCCACCTCAATCCATTTCTGATGTTGTAGGAGCAACCTGTGTAAACATCGGGGCCTTGCAGCTGCAAAGGCATCTCCAGCAGGAGGACCCAATTGAAGACCTCCTGAGAGAGACCAAGGATTGCTGATGCAGACAGTGCCAGCCAATTGGGGACAGCTGTTTAGAAGAGATGCTTTCCTGGGACCAATGGGGCACAGGTGGAGGGTATTAAGGGAACTTGTGGCAGAGTTGAGATGAGCTTGCTTTTCTCACCTGCTCCAAGTCTGTGTTGGTTGACTCCACACCACCTCATCTCCAACCCCCTATGGCAGGTAGGGTCAGGAAGAGAGTAGTCCAGGGCTCAGGCAGCATGATGTGTCCTCGAACATTCATAAAGGAAGGGTTCCATGTCATTCCTTCTGTGTGGATACTGCAGTGTTTCCCCTCCAATCTCTTGGCACCATGGTTAGCGGTCACTCATGTACAAATGTTTCGCCTCCTTGTGCTCTTAACCTGCTAAAAGTTATTCATTGGACTTCCTCAGAGCAACAGAGCAAGGCATTTTTTTAAAATGTCCCTGTTGGCTCAATGGATGCTTTTCCTCTTCAGTAGATTTTTAGTTTCACACATGTATAAAAGATAAATCAAGATGAAAACTGCCACTGAGAAACTAATTCAGATACAGAGGTAACATTGTTAACCAGGGTCGGCAAACGATGTGGGTTCCACCACTAGTGTGGGTGATCGCTTGTCTTGTTGCATCAAGGGTCTGAATTTCCTCCTAAATTCCAGGAGAACAGGAATGAATTAAAAAGCTGAGTCTGCATTATGTTCCAGGTTAATCTCATCCAGGCCTCCTGGAACCCAGAGAAGTGTGAACATGGCTGTCCAAGAACAGCGGGCTAATGCTTGTGTGATTTAAAAGTCTCTATCTGGCCCAGAGAGATGGCTCAGTGAGTGCAGGCCTGAGGACCGAGGTCCCAGCTCCTTACCCTACAAGGTAGAAGGGGAGAACCAAATCTTACAAGTTGTCCTCTGACGTGTACCTCTCTCTCTCTCTCTCTCTCTCTCTCTCTCTCTCTCTCTCACACACACACACACACACACACACACTAAATAAATATAACTGAATATTTTAAAATCTATCCTTTTTGAAAATTTTCCAATTAATAGTGTTTGTAAAAGATCTAATATTCTCATCACCACTCCCTGTCCGTGTCAGTAATCCCACACAGGTTAGGAACAGAGTCGGCTGCCCAGGGCTGTGCAAAATATTCATATTTTCACCAGGATAGGACACATTCTCCTTTTATACAAATGAAGTCAGAAATACACCTTCTAGCTGTGGTGGTGGCAGCCTGTCTTCCCAGGGCTGGGACCCCAGCTGTGTCTCCTTCCCAGCTCACCATCTGCCTCCCAGCAGGCAGGGAAGAAAGATGGAGACTGGCTCCCTACCCGTAGATGATGCTGCACTACAGTTCATCAGTTGGAACTCGGGTCCCTGACTTCAGAGCAACATAGTCATAGTTATCAGCCATTAGAAGACACTTTTAGCAACTGGACACTGCCCTGACCTATCTGTTCATTTGAATTATCAACACCTCGTCTAGCTCATGTCCCTAAAGCTTGCTAACATCTAACTACAAGGGCCACTGGGACGAGGGAATCTTTTCTTCCCTAGCTGTGATCTCAGGGCTTTCTTTCCCAGTACCCTCAGTGCCAAATCTCCTGCAACACAAGACAGCCTGGCACTTGGACCTCTGAAAAGCAATTGGATGTTTAAAGCACAACACACACACACACACACACACACACACACACACACAAACACACACACACACAAATACACAAACACACACAAGCACACACACGAAAACACACACAGACACACAAACAAATACACACACAAACACACATATAGACACACACAAACACACATACACACACACAAACACACACACATAAACAGACACAGACACATGCAGACACAAACACACATAAGCACACACACGAACACACACAGACACACACACAAATACACACACAAACACACATACAGACACACACAAACAGACACACACAAACACACACACATAAACAGACACAGACACATGCAGACACAAACACACATAAGCACACACACGAACACACACAGACACACACACAAATACACACACAAACACACATACAGACACACACAAACAGACACACACAAACACACACACATAAACAGACACAGACACACTCACACACACACACATATATAAATACACGCAGACACAAACACACATAAGCACACACATGAACACACACATACAGACACACACAAACACACAGACACACACACAAACACACACATAAACACAGACACACACAAACACACACACATACACACACACACACACACATTCACACACACACATACACACACACACTCATACACACACACACACACACATACACACACACATACACACACACACACACATATACATACACACACACACATACACACACATACACATATACAAACACACACACACATACACACACACACACACACACAAACACAAACACACACAAACACACACACAGACACACACAAACACACACAAACACACATAAACACAGACACACACACACAAACACACACACACACACACACACACACTATATGTTCATATGGAAGAGAATGGTGCCTCCAGCCGACTCACAGCCCTGAGGAACTTAGTACTACCTGGATACAGCTTGAAGGTTCATGTGGTCTCTGTGCAGTTCTGAAAGGTTCCTCAGTGCTGTGAGCAGAAGACCAAAGACTTCTCCAGAGCATTACCCATCATTTTCCCTCCCTCAGGAAGAGGCAGTGTATGGCCGAGGTCATGCAGGATAATGGAGGAATCTAAGCACCTAGGGACCTGCAGGTCCAAAGTCCAGAAGACCTGAAAAGTAAAAGAATTTCCTACAATGCATTTGGCAGCAGAATCCATCCCCCTGACCTTGTCTGACAGCAAATATTTTCTGAAGTGAGCTGAGACCACTTAAAATCCTCAATAAATTTAGAGCGGCTGTACATCTATTTCAGTGAAAACAAAATAAATAAATCCCCAACCCTAAAGTGTTTGATTTCAAGGCATCACCTGAGACCATGTGTCTTAGTTAGGGTTTTACTGGTGTGAACAGATACCATGACCAAAGCAACTCTTATAAGGAGCTGGCTTACAGGTTCAGAGGTTCAGTCCATTATCTTCAAGGCAGAAGCATGGCGGTGTCCAGACAGGCATTGTGCAGGAACAGCTGAGAGTTCTACATCTTCATCTGAAGGCTGCTAGGAGAAGACTGACTTCCAGGCAGCTAGGATGAAGGTCTTAAAGCCTACACCCACAGTGACACACCTACTTCAACAGGGCCACACCTGCTTCAACAAAGGTCACACCTCTTAATAGTGCCACTCCCTGGGCCAAGCATATTCAAACCACCACCCCATGTTAAGGGAATCCAAAAGAGTGAATGATTTAAGACTTTTAGCCAAGAGCTGTGGATGGGCTTCGTTTCTTTTTTTTTTTTTGGTTCTTTTTTTCGGAGCTGGGGACCGAACCCAGGGCCTTGCGCTTCCTAGGTAAGCGCTCTACCACTGAGCTAAATCCCCAGCCCCTGGGCTTCGTTTCTTAATTCTAGATATTGTACCTACTCCAAGCCTATGCTTGAGGGAAGCAGTCACAGCACTTTTAAAGGAACTCACAGGAAAGAACCACACCAAGAAGCTGTGGAATGGGACCTATGACCAGAGCAGCCTCTGCCCGTGCAATCTGCTGTCAGTGTTCCCTGCCTTAATCGCTTATCTTCGCCTCTCAGAGTGAGTTGATTGAGCACTCTAGATGACGCGTGTGTGTTTTAAAAGGAAGTCTATTTCCTGAAATCCGGGATGTCTTGTCCCCAGCAACCAGTGTTCACTTTCAATAAATTCAGCTTTTGCCAAGGTTCCAAGCCCTGCTGTATCTGGCAACTCTCTACTACTCTACTGTAGCAAGCACCTGAGGTGAAGCTGTTTTAAAGGAAGGAAGGAAGGAAGGAAGGGAGGAAGGAAGGAAGGAAGGAAGAAAAAGCGAGAAAGAGAGAGAAAGAAAGAGTTGTTTCTTGAGACTCAGTTTGGGGGTGTTGAGTTCAGCGTGGGCTGCCGGAGTAACCTTGAGTCTATGTTTGCCTTTACACTGGGGTGGCCCTGAGAAGCGGAAAAGGCTGCTCACCTCACGGAAACCGGAAGTAGACAGAAGAGGGAAGGCTGACGTCACAGCTCAAATAACCCAACTTCCTCCCACCTCCTAAAGGTCGAACAACCTCCCAGTAGCATTTTGACCCAGCACTGTGAGGGAAGGAGCATAAACCTTCCACACAGGGACTTGCAGGGAACCCTTGTCCAAAGCATAGTTAGGCCTGCTCTCAGCTTCTCGTAGCGTGGGCCCAGAAGTTACAGGTGGACTTGAGGGCTTGCAATTCCTAAGAAGCCATGCTTGTCTCCTGGCACAGTTAACTGTCCATGCAAGATGGAGGACGCCAGGGACCCTTCAAACACTCCCTGGGCTGCCGATGACTTGAAGCTTTGCCTGCCGTCAGCCCTGGGGCTCCACAAAGTCCATAAAGCAGTGTGATAACTGTCCAAGACAACACCGTTCAGTTTTCAAAGATCAGTAGAATCTGTGTGCGGATCCTAGAAACGCGGCTGCTTTTCATGGTTTTAGACATGTTTAAGGGCCTAGTGCATATTTTATTCTGAACCTGATGGAAGATAACTGACCAAAGCAAAGCCATAACCATCCACGCACTATCAAGCCACCAGAGAAGAACAGCTATGAGATTAAATCAGACATGCAATGCTGTCACCTGAATTCACTGGTCCCAGGCTTCAGTAAACGTCCCCGAGAGCCATCTCAGCTAACCAATAGTGGCTGTTCAAGTCACCACGAGATTTGCTAGTGTTTGGTAATAGTTACCTTAATTTATTGTTTAGAGCAGCGATTTCAGAATCCGGGGTGCGGATAGCTCAGTGAAGCATTCATTGCCTTGCAAACGCAAAAGAACCTGAATTAGTCTCTCAGGGCTCCTGTGTGAAAAAGTCAAGCGTGTGCTTGCAGTCTCAGTGCTGAAGAAGTCACATAGTGGTCGGCAGATCCCCAG
Organism: Rattus rattus; assembly: GCF_011064425.1. NCBI lineage: Eukaryota > Metazoa > Chordata > Mammalia > Rodentia > Muridae > Rattus > Rattus rattus. Next base: position 45,498,436 of record NC_046170.1, read on the forward strand.
AACTCAATGGCTAGCCTAGCCAGAGAGCCGCAGGTCTTCTGAGAGACCCCGCCTCAAAAAAAAATGTAGGTAGCTCCTGAGGCATGCCATCCTATGTTGACATCGGACTTTAGACATTTAGACATGCCCTTGCATGTGTGTGTGTGTGTGTGTGTGTGTGTGTGTGTGTGTGTGTGCACCCCCAAGCACAGAAAGAGTGTACGCGTGCACTCCCACAGACATACAGACACACAGGCACAAAGACACCCAGGTGCGCTCATGCACGACGCACGCTACGACGCATACGCGACGCGCACGTCGCACGCACGCACGCACGCATCGCGACGACGCATGCACACGCACGCACGCACGCACGCACGCACGCGACGCACGCCTTGCCATTCGCAAATGCCAACAACAAAAGGAAGTCTTCATGGCCTGTTCAGAGACAGCCTGACTTTTTGGGAAAGGTGTCTGTTCTTCAACACACATTTACTGGGCCTGCACCAGGCACCAAGCAATACATATTCAGAATTTACCCTATCTTGCCCCTTGAGGTGGATGGATTTACGTACACAGGAGAAAGAAAACCAAAGGACAGAGAAATCTTTTTCCAATGAATGCACAGCACCATGGAGTGTATTTTAATTTTCTATCAAGAGTCTAGTTTTCGAAAATGTACTTCTTTTTTTAAAATTAATTTTTAGCTGGGCCAAGCTTGCAGAATAAAGCTGTCATGAGTAATTGAGAGAGGCCCCTGATGAGGTTTAACGAGCCCTCATTAAGTGAACCACTAGGCAAGCCCGGAACCCACAACACTTTTTTTTTTTTAAATCAAAGGTTTGACCTCACCTCACAGTGGGTTTTCTGCACTTCTTCCCAGATGGGGCCAAGTGCCGTCTTCATTCACATGGGTGTGGGGTTGAGGTGTGGTGTGATGGTTCAAGATTTCCCATATGCTCGGTGCTGGGTTACCATAGTTACTGTGCCGCATCCCTGCCTTCCTGGGACTTTGCCTTTCTAGCTGTAGTATAAATGACTTCTGTTTAGTTCCAAGGCTAGGAAGAGAGCCATCCACCTCCTAAGAAACAACAACACTTCAGTCTGTGATACCCTGCCTTCTGTCCTTCCATCTCCCCACAGATGCTTTCCCAACTGTAGCTTTAAGGGTATGGAAATATTCAAACCCAGGAAATAATTGTTTTTCTTAAAATTTCAAAAAGGAAAATCCAAACAAACAAACAAACAAACCAAAAAACCCCAAAACTACAGTGCTTTTCCATTTCTGGCTGCTTTAAAAATTCAGAAGCTGGGGAGCTGGGAATATAGTATAGGGAAAAGAGATTTTGTCATAAAAGGTAACCAACAGAATTGGCAACCGTCTCGGTGGCGAGCCTCAGGAAGCCAGCACAGGGTAACACAGATGCCACGTTCTTTATATAAACCCTTTCTGACTCGCAGCCCCAGGAAAGCAAAGCCATCTCCACTTCAGGCAAGTGTGCTGTGTCCAGGGCAGACCTGTTGTCTCTCTACACTTGAAAGGGGGCGGGGGCGGCTTCAGGATAGAGAAGCCCCAGTACTCCATCCCCTGGTTACAATACACAGTCAACGTGATTTGGGAATCAATGTCTTAGAGCGTCCTCAGCTTCAGCTCTGCTTTAGGGCTGGAGAGATGGCTCAGGGGTTAAAAGCACTGTCTACTCTTCCAGAGGTCCTGAGTTCAATTCCCAGCAACCACATGGTGGCTCATAACCATCTGTAATGGGATCTGGTGTCCTCTTCTGGTCTGCAGGCATACATGCAGGCAGAAAGCTGTATGATGTATACATAATAAATAATTTTAAAAAAGAAAAAACAGCATAGCACACATTTTATAATCAGAGAGGAGAAGGGGGTGAGGGGAGATTGTCAAGATGAGAGAGGGTAAAGGGATGGCTACTGTCCTTCTGCAAATAGAATTTTACACGACTCAACTGAGCATCACAGAATGCTAAAATCCGAAAAGGTCCGTGAGCTGAAGACGGTGTGGGTCCGCGATGCGTTGTCTGTTGCTCTTGTGTCTGTTTTGCTGAAGAACGTTGGAAGGTTTGCCCTTCAGATCTTAGAGGGTTCAGAAGCCTCTCTTTTTCCTTAGCCCCTCATGTGAAAGCGCCAAGCTCATGGTTGGGGCCCTCTCAGGAAGATGGTTTGCTATTTAAAAACTCAGATGGTTAACGCTTACAAGTTTTGGCCAAGACCCATCAATGCCTGTTTTCTTTTAGCTTCTGCTGTTGTTCCAAGCAGACAGCAACCTCTCCAACCCCCGCCAGCTTATTGCTTCTGGTGCTTTGAAGCGTTCCTCTTCTCTGTCTTCCTGAATGTCCTTCTGTGACCATATGGTTCTCAGGGGAGGTCAGATGTGTTTCTCCAGGATGCAAGGGTCCTTGAAAGATGACAAAGCCATGGCAAGAGAGAGAGAGAGAGAGAGAGAGAGAGAGAGAGAGAGAGAGAGAGAGAGAGCTGTTCTCACTCAGTTCTTAAGCTAATGCCAAGTGCATGGTGATTGTCTGGGAAGCACGCTTCCTGCAGGCCTGTCAGTGTGTCCTGTGTTGCTGCAATTCAGGAGGACAGGCCCAAGCTGGGAGCATCCACCCAGGGTGCTCTGGACAGGGCATTGCCCAAGGTCTCCAGGTTCATTCAGCCGTGGAAATTGGATAACAATGTCTGGCCTACTTACGCAGTTATTGTCATGGCATTAGTCGGAGGAATTTGCCTAATGAATTCTTTCTTTGGGAACGATCTACAGACTTCAAAGCACCAAATAAAAGTGAACAGAGTAAAGGAAACTTGCAGAGAAAAGAAGTCTCTGAATTGAAGTTCATGGCTTATCTAGAAGCAAAATTCCCCCACCCCCAATCAGGCAGTACTGACAGTCTTACTGACACCTGTATCTGGTGTACTGTGGTGGTGTCTGTGGCAGTGGCAGTGGCTGTGTGTGTGTGTGTGTGTGTGTGTGTGTGTGTGTGTGTGTGCGCGCGCGCGTGCACATGCCAGAAAAATATAGAGACTAGGCTCAAAGACAGAGAAATGTTGGGTGATCTGTGACTAGAATAAAGAAACAGGCAGCATCCTCCTCAGAGGACTCATCCTCTCCAGTGCTTTCCAAGCCCTGAAAATCTCTGCTCTTGGCACATACTGCTTCTTTCTCTACCTCAGTGGTCCCCGTCTTCTACGCTGGATGCCAGTACTCATAGCACAGTCTTCTCTCCACCAAGGCAAAGGCTGGACCCTAGGAGTCCTATCATCTAGAAACATCCCCACTAGCCTGTGTAATGAATACTTTGTCTCCAGGGGCAGGTTGGAGACCAACAAGAAAGCCAGTGACTTGGACACAGTGCAGGCCTTTATCCTGCACTGAGAGACCTACAGAGGCGTCCCTGGAGTAAGGATCAGAGCCAGCTATATGCTTACAGGCTGCTGTGGTTATGGGGAAAGGAAGGAGAGTCAACAGGAAGGCGGTTTCCTTTTTGGACCCGAGGTTAGTTGTTGCTGGGGTAACCAGTGAGTTAAAGAATATCAGGAGATTAAAAACATCTCTGGTGGCCACCGTCATGAGGGTGGATGATGAGGAGGAGAAGAATCTACAAAAACTTGAGTTCAGGGGCTGGAACTACCTAGAGAATTATCATTGTCTAACTACGATGGAGAAGAAAGAAGAGAACAAACTGGTGTGGTCATGGCTATCAAGGAGCTACTTTTATTTGGAAAGTTCTGGACACTTTAGGAAGTAGTGCTTAAATGGAGGGAGTACTCCCTGGGGGTTCACCTGTCAAGGGTCCATCTGGTTCCCAGTCCTTTCCTCTCTTCACTTCCCATCCACTATGATGTAAGCTGTCTCTACCATATGTTCCCATCCCCTCACCACAGTTCGGGCCCAGCATCGGTGAAGGGCAAGGGTGTGGATGGAAACTACCGAGACCAAGCAATCCTTTGAGCCGATCATGTTGTGTATTTCGTCACAGAAACAGAAAAGTAACTGAAGTGTCCCTGTGAGTACAACTCCCTTCGTCGTTGTCCCTCATTCCAGTGTCCCTGGAAAAGCTGTTCTCTACTTCTGGAAGAATCACTGTTAGTCGAATCTTCTGTTTTCTTTTGCTCCATCAGCTCTTCTGTGTCCAGATTTTTGTTTCTGTGGGGTGGATGTTGTGTTCTCTTGAGTTTCTGGAGTGATGTCTACATTCTTCTCCTAGTCTTTCTGTTTTCAGTGCCCTGGGTCTTGGATGTGGTGGGAAAGTACTCTTCCACTGAACTAAGCCCCCAGTCTTTCTTTGAGAACCTCATGAGACCTCTTCAGCCAAGGAGAAGAGACCAAGAGACAAATCTCATCTTATGAAGCAAGAGGCATGGTGCCACAGGAATGGCTTTCCATGGACGCTCTGTGAGTTCAAGGTCAGAAGCAGCAGTCGCTAGGGAAGCTTTGCGGGAGGAGTCGGGCACAGGACTGGAGATGAGCAGAGACAGAAACTGTGTTCATTCCAGGCAGAGATTTGTCCCCAAAAGAAAGGAGACAATTAGCCTGCCTGACCCTTCTGAAGACAGAAAGGCTCTTCGAGCAAACAGAAGATTCCATAGCTAAAGGGGACAGCAGAGAAGGCTTCCATGTGGATTTTCTGACTGTTTGTAGTGTTACTTACCCCTCCCCTGCCCTATCCTCCCATTATGCCCTCCATTAAGCCCCTGTTCTCCTTGCCACCTTCAGACACTCCCCCCCTCCCATGCTCTACCGTCCCCCCTCCCCCATGCTCTACCATCCTCTCTTCCTTAAGGTCTTTCTTTCATTAACTGCCACGGTCCCTTTTTAGTTTTCTGCTCTCTATAGATAGGCACCCAAAGTTAAATGCACCCCAAGTTAAACACACACACATCTATAAATTCTTAAAAAGTTTGAAACATGTCTTTACTTCCCATAAGTACACAGATTTTGCTCAGTAAACATAAATGCCCCCGCGTTTAAAGATCGGGCGCCATTAATCAATGATCTCTTCCTCTGACAGCAGAAATCTCAGCGCAATAGACTATTGAGCATTGGAGCATCTGGGGTCTGTGTCACCCTAAGCTCTGACCTCAGGCCTTCAGGCAGAGGAGCGGACGCTGTCAGGATAGCTGAGTAGCAGAGATCTGAAGTGAGAACACAGTGCTCCTCTGTTGGGAGTGCTAAAGCAGAGGATTCATTTGCAACAGGAGCAGGCAGCGTCCTCCCCAGATATCGAGATCAAGGAAGCTCCAAGACAATGCAAGGGCGGCGGGGGGTGCGTGGGGGTGGGGTGGGAATGAAAGGCATACATTTTGACAGCGGTACCTGTATGTAAAAGAGATGTAAAAGAGAGCAGACAGCGTTTGTCCTCTTGGGTCTTCGCCTCATTGAGTACAATGTGTTTCCGGTTCCACCTATTTACCTTCAATTCGTTCATTTACCTGGCATTTCAGTTCAGTTCACAGTTGTATAAAACCCTGCTGTGTATAGGCACCACATTTTCATTATCCACTAGTCAGGTGACTAGCGTCGCCACTGCTTCCACTTCCTGGATACTGCGAGCCTAGCTGAACAGCAATGAACACGGAAGATGGACTATCTCACTAGTAGGGTAGAGGGACTCATTTACTTTTTAAACACAATGATTATGGCCTTATTCTGGAACAAAAATCCTTCCCTCACTTTTAAGGGATACCTTGTGTGCAGTAGCATTCATGTAAGTTACAAAGTGGCAACTTTGTAAACATTTGCACCTGTGCACCCACCACTCTGAGAAGAACCAGGAAGTTCCCTAGGCCTTATCAATTATGATGTAATGACACTGTTGTTTGTTTCATGGCATCTGGGGGCATTTCCAAATTGATTTCTATGTCTTTTCAAATGTCTCCAAAGCTTTCCCTTACTTTCTTGCTAATATTTATTTTAATCACCCCAGGAGTATGGGTGGAGTCTTCACATGGTTTATGTTAGCCATCTCCCACTGTCCCTGCTGGGTGTTTGAAGTATTTATTTAAGCCACTTGACCAGTTCTCACTGGATGACTTGACTTCTGATATTGAATCACAGCAATTGTTTATCTGCTCTGGATTCTCCATTAAATCACTTTGTCCTCCGGGGATGATGGTGCATGCCTAGGGTTTCAGCTCTGGAGAGGCGGAGCCGAAAGGATCCTGATTTCAGGGCCAGTCTGGGCAATATAGCAAACATTAAATTTGCTGCACCAAGCACTTATAGCTGACACCAGATGTTCTGTACCTCCCCCTCCTTCTCCCGCTTCTTATTCCTACCTAACACATCTCCTAGTTTTTAATTTGCGTTTCTTGTTTCCCAGTATAATGGTGTGAGCTGCTTCCAGGTACACCTCAAGCTCCTCACAGTGTGTTAGCTTCACCTTACACTTTTGGTTTTCTCTCTAAGTAAGTTACTACAAGGGGAAGAAAATGCATTCTCTTGCATTGACTGTCTTACAATACGTGTGTGTGTGTGTGTGTGTGTGTGTGTGTGTGTGTGTGTGTGTGTGTTCGGTTTTTCTCTGCTAATCCCAGCAGCTGGTGACAATGTTCTTTGTCTGAAGCCTATCATCCAGCTTTCCTAGAATAACCAAATCTCTCAACTTCATTGATCCAAAACATCTTTTAAAACATGTCTTTTGGGACAGGTGAGAGGGTTCAGTGGGTACAGGCTCTTGCTGCCAAACCTGATGACCTGAGTTGAATCTCTAGAACCAGAAGCAGCTCCCCCAAACTCCTCTTTCTCCCCAACATGTGCATGTCATAGAACTCGCTTAAATCTCTGGCCCCTCTACCTAAAGGGGCTATGAGCACTGTTGCCTCCTGTCCTCAAGGTCACAATCCTGTACTGCTAATGGCCACTGCCTGAGAGAGACTTGAAAGGAATAAACAAGAAACAGGCTTGAAAACGGAAACCACGAGCCAAAGAAACACCTAAGTTGTCACTCTTGAGCATTCGTCACAGCAATGATAATTAGCAACCAATAAGGGACAGAAGGGAGAAGAGAGTTCATCTATGAAAACTGCTGTGTGTGCACGCATGTGCACATGTATACGTGCACGTGTGGTTGTGCATGCTCACCTGCTCATACTTCAGTGGACAAACATGACAACCTCAGGTGTCTTTTCTTAGGTGCTCGCCACTTTGACTTTTGAAGCAGGGTCTCTCCCTGGGCTAGAATTTATACCGAGTAGGTTAAATTGGCTGACCAATGAGTGCCGTGGGTTAGCCCGTTTCTACCTCTGAGGCATTGGGTGACAACTATGTACCACCCATCTAAAAGAAAATGTCTAAGAATGACCTTTAAAAGCCAAGGTGCTCCTAGTTCTAGGTGCTTATTAGAGTGCAACAAGTTAATACAAGACTCAGTGACTTAAGACAGGAACCGCTCATGACTCAGGCAGAGCTCAGATGAGAGATTTATGTGGTCCAGGGGACATGTGCAGATACATGTCCCGTGGATGCTGGGTCTGGGGAATTGGGGATTAACTACAGTCCTATTTTGCTGTCTCACTGAATGGTCAGGAGGCTGAACTCAAATAAACTACCACCTGACACATACCACATGGCCTTCCCACCATGGTTCAGGGTTCCCTGACTGGACGAGTGTTCCAGGGGTCAAGGTCAGAAGCTGCAGTTTTTAATGCTCCACCCTTAGAAGTCACCCAGTGTCTTCCAGTGAAATCTGTTGGTTTTGGACAGTCTCAGCTAACCTAGTCGTGAGCACAGGAGACCCAGCTCTGCCTTCTAGCAAGAGGAGTCTGAGAATTTGCAGGTCTGTATCTGCTGCGTTGTGCATTTGTGTGCATGAGGACGCCACTGTACCTGGACGTCCAGTTTCACTAGCATCACAGCATCCAGGATACTGGGAGGGTGGTGGGCTTGGGAGAAGGAAGAAGCACCCCCACACCCCATACCCACAAGGTACTAGCAGGAACCGTGTAACCCAGGCCCCAGAGGTGGAGGGGGCATCCTGAAGCAGCAGCAGCAGGGAATGGAGGGGAAGGTAGCACTGCAAGGGCCAGAGGTCTCTGATGGTGTCCTCCAGGAAGGGACAACCCCAGGGACAAAGAGGACCGGAAACAGGGCAGGCAAGCACAGCTTAGCATCTCACAGAGTGTGTGAGGAGAAAAGGACAGTGAGGGGACTCGGGTTCTTAGAGAGCTGAGCGTTGGCTCCATGTCCCAGAAAGCAAACACTCAAGGTGGTGGGTTACCGCCTCTTCCTGGAAAATAAGATGTGTGTCCATGGGAGAAGGGAAGAAGGCAAGAGAATGGATGACCAACGGGGAGTCTTTGAAACACAAAGAGTGATGTGGAGGGATCGCTGAGGAAGGCAGGAGGCGAGATTATTCACTAAAATGAAAAAAAAAAGTGAATCGGTTGCACACTTTCTATGAACATACGACTTCTAAGAACGTCTGTTCAGTAGGCAGATGATGGAATTTTCTAAGTATTTAGATCAATTTGGTTTCACTGTAATGATTTTCCTTACTGATACCATCTACCACGATGAGGAATATTTTTAAAATGTAAGAAATTGAAGCTACCTCTCTTTTCTACTTTTTCAGAGACAGCTGCCGGAGGCAGTTCGACTTCTCCGTGCAGACACAATTCTGTTATAGGGTACGGCATAAGTGTTTCGCATATCTGGGATTCCATACAGCTGTGCTTATGCCTCCACGGTTTTCAAATTCATCGTTAAAGAGTGGATGTCATCCTGGGCGGGGAGTGGTTAGCAGTCCAGGTGCTAACCACGTTCCTGACAACTGGAGTTCAGTGGATGGTAATAATAATAATGATAATAATATAATAACAGTAATACGTTTTAAAGGTTTTTTTTAATCCCTCATACTATTGAGGTATGATAGCTTACTTAGCCATTCCCTATTTGTGTGTTTTTGTATATATATAAATGTTTTCCTATGTGCCTGTATATTTGTACCTGTGGAGGTCAGAGGTCAGTGTCAAGTGTTTTCATCAACCCTCTCCATGAACCTGAGTTATCCAAGCCAGCTGACCAGCAATCCCCAGGGACCCCACTGTTTGGGTCCCTGAGGTGCTTACTACAACATTTGTGGGATTTTGTTGTTGTTGTTTTGTTTTTATGCGGGTCTTGAGGATCTGTCCGTCAGTCTAGGTATCCAAGCACTTTACCACCAAACCGTTTTTCCTGCTCCCATTCCCCCATTCAGGAGCCTTTAGAATGTCCATGATTCTTTACCCCATGTGCATATAATGACATAAATACACGTTCATGTGTGGGCTTGGTGATTTGAATGAAAATGACCACCACGGGCTCATAGAGTGGCGCTATTAGGAGGTGTGGCCTTGTTGGATGAAGTGTGTCATTGGGGGGTTGAGCTTTGAGGTTTTAAATGCTCAAGGTGGCCCAGTCTCTCTCTCTCTCTCTCTCTCTCTCTCTCTCTCTCTCTCTCTCTCTCTCTCCTGCTGTCTGCCAATCCTGATGTAGAATCCTCTGCTCCTTCTCCCGCACCATGTCTGCCTGTGTGCCACCATGTTCCCAAGTCATGACAATAATGGACTAAACCTTTAAAACTGTAAGCCAGACCCAGGTAAATATTTTCCTTTATGAGGATGGCTGTGGTCATGGTGTCTCCTCACAGCAATAAAAACTCTAAGACAATAGGTACGATATATGACATGACATTGGGTAGGACAGGGGAATGCGGAGTCTCAACACATGTGACAGTTATCGTTCCCTAGGAAGTGTCACAATCAGGTTCCACATACACCCCTCTGTGACTCTAAAAACACACAGCCAGCCACACACGTCGGTGCAGAAATGTAGAACTCATAACACATCCCCATCCACCATCAATTCCTTGGTGCCCCAGGACACATTTCCCTTTCTGTCCTCCTGACCATGAAGTCCCTGGAGTTTGGGGTGGTGTTTAAGCTAAAATCCTGAGGCCGTGCTTTAAAGCCTTAGACCTTTCCTTTACCCTCAGACCCTTTTTGTTCCAGGTAGAGGCTGGGGTTGGGAGAGGTTTCAAGTTGCTTTGTAGAGTGAGGATTACTGTAATTTCAATAGTCCTGGTAGCAAATGGCTCAGCTGTCCGGCCAATGAGACAACGGAAGACAGGGTCTATCTGTGCCCTTGGTATTTATTTAATCAGGAGGAATGCCTGGGGGACAAAAATGGCTAGGATAGGGACTTGAGTGATCAAGTGTTGTTGCTCAGAAATCACACACACACACACACACACACACACACACACACACACACACACACACACACACACACACACACACACACACACACACACTCAGGCCTGCTGACTGCACTGAGGAAGGGAAGAGGGAGCCAGGCAGCCTCAGGGTAGCCTGGCCAGGGTCTGGCGCCACCAAACCTGCACTTTCCGGTTTCGGAAGCCAGGTAGGGGGCGCGGGCAGCCAGCAGCTCCCGCCAAGTGGGTGAGAGCTCTCCGCCCGACCAACTCCCGCTACCTGAGCCGGCAACCACGTCACCGCCACATCATCTGGCCTCTTGTATTTGCACGGAACCAGGAAAGGGAGCGGCGGCGGGAGGCGCGGAGCGCGGGCGCCGGGAAGATGCTGCAGTCCCTGGCCGGCAGCTCGTGCGTGCGCCTGGTAGAGCGGCACCGCTCGGCCTGGTGCTTCGGCTTCCTGGTGCTAGGCTACCTGCTCTACCTGGTGTTCGGCGCCGTGGTCTTCTCGTCCGTGGAGCTGCCTTATGAGGACCTGCTGCGCCAGGAGCTGCGCAAGCTGAAGCGGCGCTTCCTGGAGGAGCACGAGTGCCTGTCGGAGCCCCAGCTGGAGCAGTTCCTGGGCCGCGTGCTGGAAGCCAGCAATTATGGAGTGTCGGTGCTCAGCAACGCCTCGGGGAATTGGAATTGGGACTTCACCTCGGCGCTCTTCTTCGCCAGCACCGTGCTCTCCACCACAGGTAGGGTCGCTGCTGCCACCTCACCCCGAACCCCGGCGTCCCCAGGCCTCCCCTGGGCGCATCCTGCGGTGGCTCGCAGTGGCGGCAGCCAGCGAGGTGACCTCGGAGCACGATGTGGGTGTTGCAGCTGTTACTCTTTGGGAGCAGTCTCTAATTCCCTGGACCTTGAGGCTGCAGGGGTCTCATTCCCTGCTCTGTACTTGTGAGGACCCTGAGCTGATGGGAGGATAGGTCCCCGACATTCTGTCCTGGCAACTAAACAGCAAGGCCATGGGATGAGCAAGGCCAGGGGCCAGGAGAGTAAGGAGCCATCACCTCCTCTGGCCTCATCCCAGAGACCCCAGTCTGAGGAACCTAGCAATGACCCTTGGATGGGTCACCTTCATGACCGTGACTCCCTTCCCTACCGTAGACCTATTTCAGCTTATTTGGATCGGTTTTGGGGACAGTGGTGACATCACGCTGCTCTCTGCAGGTGACCTCTAAGCAGACCGGCCTATGGGGGTTTCAGAGTAGGAGGAAGGGTGGGAGAAGGGAAGGGAGTTTCACTTGACCCGGGCCACATGGTGGGGCTTCCTGATTCAGCTGTCATTTCAACTTCAGGTGGGTTGAGTTCCTCTTCTACTTCGAGGCTCCACCGTCTGCAGGAGACTTAGAAATCCAGCCGAGCATACACGCCCCGGGGCACAGCAGTTAGCCTAGATGAAGACAGGCCAGGTTTTGTCTGTGCTAGCTAGCCATGCGTGCAGGCTATGGAGGACATGAATGGGTGCGTTGACAGCCAGAGGAACTCTCCAAGGGCTTCAGTACCGTCCCTTCTTCTTAGGCATGCGATCCAATCTTTGAAACGGTCCCTTTTGGCAGGCACAAGGTCACACACACAGTGCCCAGGGACACTGTGGAATCTGGGCCTTGTGAGTTCCTGCCAGGAACAGTGTGTTATGCCCCTGCCCCACCTTTACAAGTGACTCAACGGGCACCTGGGTTACTCCAGGAGGCTCCTTCACCCTCCTCTCTGCCTCTTAGGTTGGCTCTTCACAACCTCCTTTGGGCTGTGGCCCGGTAAATTATTTTTACTAATTACCCAATAATGAGTAAACACACAGTCTCCAGCCAGATCAGGTAAATTTATTGCTCAGAATTCGGGGTGGGGGGGGTGAGTTCCCGAACTTGTAATAAACCCAAGGAGAGTTCCAGGCTGTGTGTTGTGGTATTTTAAAACCGTGCTAAACGGATGCCGGAACAAGACAAACCTGTTGGCTCACTTTCCAAAGAAAGTCTCCTCCTCCCCCGCTGCCCACAGTCAACTTTAATTCAACATCACCCAGACCAGTCAGGTCTTTTTGGATTTTATTTGTGCCAGAGTGTAAATCCCTCCTCGGGCACAGACACGACTATTTACAGAAAGTTCACAACCGGCTCACACATGGGCTGAGCAGTTTGAGAATGAAGACTGCCTTTGGGGGTGGGGGTGGGGGCTTGGAGACAGCAGGGGTAAGAAGTGGCCGAAATGCATGCTTTTCCTAGGTGGCAGTGCCGAAGTTCTTGTGTAATCATGGTATCCTAGTTCGGGTACTATTTCTTCTGGGACATATTTGTCTGTTTAACGTGGGCCCTATAATTAGGAAGCGTTACAACTCCCGAAATATTCGGGGGTGGCGTGGGGGGATCGTATTGGTATTCGTATTGCATTGTCCTTCTGAGAAAGGAAGTCTGTGCTGTGGTGTTGGAACAAGGGTTCATTTAAGAAAAGAGAGCAGGGGGCACTTAGGGATAGGCCAGACAAAGGAGGAGACTCTCAGTGTTTGAAACCAGCTGATCAGTGAGCCGGTGTTCTGAACAGAGTACCGACTGTGAGTCAAAGTCCCTCCTCTCTCTGTTTTGAGCCGATGCCATCATGGGACACATTTGATAGCACCTATGGTTTCCAAAGTAGTTTTGGGGCAGAGACGCAGACAGTGCTAGGATTGAAGCTGGTGGGGTTTCATCGCTAAGAAACTGTTTTCTGCAAGAGAAGACCTCAGATGGCCCGCAGTCACCCCTCTCTCGGGCAGGTACCGGTCACGTGATTTTAACAGTAAACTCTTTCAGTAGGTGATTGTCAGCTAGTTTGGTCCTTCCCAGGCTTGTCTGGAACAGTCATGGCAGGTTTCACAAAGATACATTTCTGCTGGCCTCAGCACTGAGGCAGGTGGATTGCTATGCTTTTGAGGCTAGTGTGTATTAGGTAGTAAGACCTCGTTTCCCATTCCCTACTAAACGCAAACCATAGCAAACCCCATTAAGATGCTGGCTGCCATTGTTAGAGCATAGACTAGCAAGGGGTTGTTTTGTTTTGTTTTGTTTTGTTTTGTTTCAGTGTTTGCTGACCCCCATGGCACCAGCTTCCATCAATGGAAGGAAATGGGTAAAATACCCCCATCCCTTTCACAAGAGGCCTGAGGATAACAAAATTCCTCACCGGTCTACAGCCATGTTCTGGATGTGCCTTTTCTCTGAAGCTAAGCAGGGTGGAGCCTGGTTAGTACTTGGATAAGAGGACATCCTCCTGCTGTCCTTAGCAAACAGTTGAGTCTGTTTTTATCTTCTTCGGTAGAGGAGACAAGATGGTTGCTTCTCCCACTTCGAGGTTCTTGGCTGAGGCACCAGACAAGGAGAGGCCTCTCCACTTATTTGCTGCTCCCAGAAGGGGCACAGAAGCCTCCTGCCCACTTTCTATGAGGGTCCTCCGAGGAGGCCTATTCCCGGATAAGAGGGAAGAGAACAGAGCGACCACGGTCTTCCCACATCTGCCCTTCCTACAAATGTGAGATTTCAGGACAGCGTCTCAAAATCTTGTGAGAACTGAGGAAAGGGTGCCCTGCGCCAGGCTTTTCTGAGGGAAGAGGGCAGAGCACCCATGCAACTTTTATACAAAGAGATCAGATTTGGGTTCCTGTTGGTATCATCAGTGACTGTGTAAAACTTTCAGCCGTGTTATTCATCCTTAGCTCCCTCCCTTTTTTTCCCTCCCTCTCTCCCTCCTTCCCTCCCCTCCCCCTCCCTCCCTCCCTCCCTCTCTGTTTTGTCATTGGTGCTTTGCTTTGTTCACTGTTAGGTCCCACACTCCAGGCCTCACTCTACACTGCTCGTAAGGAAAGCACTAATCACACCCCAAGACCGTTGGGATTTTTTGTTTGTTTGTTTGGTTGGTTGGTTGGTTGGTTGGTTTTAGATGGTATCTCACTAGGCTGCCCAGGCCTTTTCTGTGCCCCAGATGGTCATGCTTTGAACTCCAGATCAACTTGTCCCAGCCTCTGGAGTAGCTGGGGTGGAAGACCTGGAGCCTCAGGCTAAGCTGCCTACATTCGTAGGAATGATGTGAGCCATGGGCTGACTACAGGCTTGCCGCCTCCTCGCCTGCAGGCGTGGCCACAGCGTGATAATGGGTGTCTTGTAACCGCACTATTAGGACTCAGACAGCGCATGAGCTGTCTCTACCTTTTGCTTCTTCTCAGTGTGTGTGGGTCACATGACAAAGTCTGTTCCACCATCTTCAGATACATACCCTTTCTTGCTTTGAGACTCATCTAAAGTCAGGAAAACTAGGCACACGCTTGTATTCCCTGCTCTCCCTGCTGTCCTAGAGAAGCTGAGGCAGAAGGATTGCTGAGAGTTCATAGCCAGCACCGGCTACAGAGTAGAACTCTGTCACACACACACACACACACACACACACACACACACACACACACACACACACACACACACTCTCTCTCTCACACACACACACACACACTCTCACACACACACACACACACACTCACACACACTCACACACACTCTCACACACACACACACACACTCACACACACACACACACACACATACACATCAAGAGAAAAAAGTGTCCAAGAGAGAGTTGTTTGGGGGGTGTTTTTGACACCAGACTTTTGGGTTAGTTAGGGCAACTACTGGATCACTAGTGGTTTTAAAAAATGGTATGGAAACAGGTACTAAGGGGGTGCTTCGTGGTTCTTTTAAGCCTGTCGTCTTCAGGGTTTGCGAAATGTCTAGGACAGACAGGGAACATTAGCACCTGGTGTGCAGCTATACCCACAGCCTTTTGGGGCCTGAAGCACGGTCCCCATATTTTCAAACAGCTGGGAGAACAGCAAAAGTAGAATATTCTGAGCACAATACAAGTTGGCAACAATCCACTTTCCTGGTGCGTAAGAAGCCTACTGACCCCAGCCACACCTGCTATTTCTGCGTTCCTTATGGCTGCTCTCTGGAACAATCGAAAGGTTGTCGTGGAAACCACAGGGCTACACACCTGTTCTCTGTGTCTTTACAAAGCAAGTTTGTAACTCCTGTTAGGAATGTTCTGGAAAGAGCTCTGGGAGCTGCTGTGAGTGCCCTTGGCTTTTGCACCCTTGCCATAAGACAGCTGGAACGGTGCCCCTCACAGTTCTTGGGGCTGCTAAGCTGAATGTCACCTCTGAAATACTGATCCCTCACAAGCCTTCTGGGAAACCTATGGCTATAGGTGGTTGTCCCAAGTTACTCAGGCAAGTCTGTGGCACAACCCCGTACTTTCCAATGGGTCACACTGGAATTATTTACCCAAAGTGAGCGCAGAGCATTGTGCTGCATGCTGATTACCTCAGCACTTCAGAAGCGGAGGGCTTGGAGGGCAGGGATAGCCTTGGCTACGTGGGATCCTGCCTCAAAAGAAACCAGACCGAATCAAAGCGTGGTGAATACGTATTCTATCCAGAACAGGGATGAAAGCAAACAACCCACAAGAAAGTCTCCATTAGCCAGGGTGGAGGTGTAACCCTGGAGGCCGAGTGGAGGCTCCTGCTTCTCTGAAGAACATGTCGGTCTTTCTCCTTTAGATTTGTCTTACATTATGTGTCTGTATATGATTGTGTCTACGCATAATTATACACAGGAGGGCAGCTGTTCTCAGGGGCCAGAAGAGGGGGTTCGAATCTCTGGAGCAAGAGCAGCAGGTGTAGTTGGCTGCCAGCCCTCTGCTAACGCAGGAGCTGGGAACTGAACTTGGGTCCTCCGCGAGAACAGAACAGGTTCTTGTTGGCGTTTAAATCTCGGCCCGCATCCAGACAGAACACACCAAACCAACATGGCTCCACGTGGAAAGATTTAATGAGAGACGAAGAGTAGCCGAGGGGATAAGAAAACGAGGCCGGCCATGGGCACGTGGGGTAAGGGTGGAATGGCAAGAGAAGGGACAGGGACAAAGAAGGCAGGAGAAGAGGAAGAGCAAGAGAGAGCAAGAGGGAGAGGAGGGGGCAAGTAGCCCCCTTTATAGTCAGGCACAGCTGGCTGTTGCCAGGCAACCGTGGGGCGGAGCATACCTGGCAGTTGCCAGGTAGCTGTAGGGGTGGAGCTTAGATCGAATGCCAACAGTTCATAACTCATCTCATCTCATGGGGTCATCTCTCCAGCCCTGGTCTTGGTTTTCGTCCATTGAGCTGTGTGGTTTGTGAGCCCACACAGGCTGAAGTGGGAAGGTACGAAAGCAGGCCAACACGGGAGACAGGCAGCGGAAAGACAGACAGACCACGACCTACAAAACTAAAGTGAAGTTCTAAAGACCGCGGGCTGCGGAGAGGGTCACTTCCTCACAGCACAGAGGTGGGGACTGAAACCCACAGGCTGAGTCCTCTGCTTAGCTCACAGCCATAAGTGATCCAGCTGTAACTAGATGAGGAGTTCAATCTCTCTTACCCTCTGCCTGCTGAAGGCTGTTTAAGGGCTCGACCGAGTCTCCCACAAGCTCCCAGGCTCCTATCCTAACCGGAAACCTGGAGGGAGCAGGGTCTGGGTTTAGAGATAGAACTGGAAAGATTGATAAGTGGAAAATGAGGACCCAGCTGGAAATCAGCCACCTGCCAGCCAGGGAGGCCTGAGAAGAAACTCGCTCCACAACACCTTGATGTTGGACTTCCGGCCTCTAGGGCTGGGAGGAAGTAAAAAGTAAATTTCTGTTTTAGAGCACCAGTCTGTGGTCTTGTGCAGAAATAGCCCTAGCAAAGAAACAGGGGTCTTCTGTCTGGTTTGTGTTTGTTTGTTTTTTTGTTTTGTTTTGTTTTGTTTTTGTCCTTTAGATAGAGTGTAAGGGGGAAGGTCAGACATAGGAGTGGAAGAAACAAAAGTTTCCAGGGTGTGGGACTCACACCTGTAGTCCTGGCACTGTGGAAGGGAAGCTGGGTGTCTTAGTCCAGGTTCCTATTCCTGCACAAACACCATGACCAAGAAGCAAGTTGGGGAGGAAAGGGTTTACTCAGCTTATACTTCCACATTGCTGTTCATCACCAAAGGAAGTCAGGACTGGAACTCACACAGGCCAGAAGCAGGAGCTGATGCAGAGGCCATGGAGGGATGTTACTTACTGGCTTGCTGCCCCTGGCTTGCTCAGCTTGCTTTCTTATAGAACCCAAGACCACCAGCCCAGGGACAGCACCACCCACAACGGGCTGGGTCCTCCCGCCTTGATCACTCACTGAGAAAATTCCTTACAGCTGGGTCTCATGGAGGCACTTCCTCAAGGGAGGCTCCTTTCTCTGTGATAACTCCAGCTTGTGTCAGGTTGACAACACAAAACCAGCCAGTACACAAAGTAAAGACAAAAATGTCTGAGTCTTTGCTCTTGTAAGCCTTATGCATGGCTCTCAAAGAGGACATCACTCCTGCTGAGCTAAATATAGATACAGATGCCCTTGAGCCAAAAACCACACTTCAGCATGCTCCTACTTAAGAACACTGTGTAGGGTGTGTGTGGGTGGGGGGGTGGGGAGTTCTTGCTGTGCCACCCTAAGGGCCTGAATTCAATCCCCCAGCATTCAAATCAAAAGCCCACACAGTCCACTACAGCTCTTCAGGAGACAGAGGCAGGGGGATCTCTGGTACTTGCTTATTTGTCAGTCCAGCCTCAGGTGCAGTAAGAGATCCTGTCTCTGGGGCGTCAGATGGAGACAGATAAAGAGGACATCTGATGTCCTCCTCTGGCTTCTGTGCCCACATGGGCATCCACTTGAATATAGGTACACACACACACACACACACACACACACACACTGCATATAATAAACTCTATGAGAGCTTCTGGCCAGCATTGGTCAAAGATAGAGAACAAAGGCTTAGGCTTAAATGTATAAACCCATCCTATCTGTTCTACATGAAATCTTCAGTCTCTCAGTATCTCAAAGGGTTCTTTTCTCCTTCGGCCCCAAACTTGCTGTTTCTGTACCTATTTATAGAACTTGGAACATACTGTTACAACCAAGCGGTGGCCATGGATTTCAGGCAACTCCATCCTTGCTTTTAATAACAGAACTTCGAGTCTTGTTAGGAATAGAATCTTCCCTCGTGCCATTAGCCCAGTGGGAACAGCAAGGCCCTCAGGACACTGTGGAACGGAGAGTATCTACAACATTGACTGGTGCTGGGGGGAGGTGTCTGTGACCTGCAGGACACAATTGACATTATCCAGACTGAAGCAGGTAGAGTTACCCTCCGTCAGTTCTTTTGACCCATTCCTAGAAAACGTATTTCAAAAGGTGCCTCCCACCATGAGTGGATCTTCAGGGACAGACCCACAGTTGGCACTAGACGCTCTTTTGGCATGGCGATAGCGGCGATCTGCTGGGTTTTGTTCTCAAGTGGCGTCCGTAAATGGCAGCTGCATTAGTGGCTTTTCCCACCACTGTAATGGAATATCCAACAGAGGAAAGGTAAAGAAAGAATGGTTCATTTCAACTCAATGCTGGAGGGCGCGGTCTTCAGGGAAGGTCTGATGGTGGAAGTGAGGCGGCTGGTCACACAGTGATGATTCGGAGGAGAGAGGTGGGTCCTGGTGTTGAGTTTTTTCACTGTTATACACTCCAGGACCCCAGCTCATGGGATGATGCTACCTACATTTAGGGCAGATTTTTTTTTCTTTTAACCTTAATTATTCTATTTTAACTCTGTCACAGGCATGCCCAGAGGTTCATAGTCTAGGGCATTTTAGATCCTGCCAAACTGACATTCAGGGTCAGTCATCACAACAATCGTAGTCAGACCCTTGTGGTGTGGAGTAGGGTCATTCAGACCCTAGCAGTACAGAATAGGGTCACCCAGAGCCTTGTAATGTGGAGTAAGCTCACCCAGACCCTTGCAGTACAGAATAGGGTCACCCAGACCCTTGTAGTAGAGAATAGGGTCACCCAGACCCTTGCAGTGTGGAGTAGGGTCCAGGTGGTGAAACACTCAGTGTTTGAGTATTCTCCTCTCCTGAACCTCTCCTCTGTCCTGTGCTCAGCTAGGCTTTGGCCTTTCCTGTTCATTTTAGGGAGACTGTGTCCTTGCAGTTGGTGGCCACTTCACCACTGGCCTGCTGCTGGGATGTGATGCTGACCCGAGGTCTATAAGAAGGTCAGAAGTGGGGAACTGGGCTAGCAAGCGTGTCTGCTCTTTTCCAGCTCTACCGTGCTTACTCACTTTCGTTCGCGAAACGGCCGACCGCTGTGTTGACAAGGTCAGCGGGCTCCTGCTGGACACTGGCCATGCTCTGCAGGTTGCCTCTGCAGTTTGCCTCTGCTGGGTCTCAGACAGTTTGAGATTCTGAGTTATCCGTTCTGCTTAGGTTGGAAATTAGAAGCCTGCCCCCAAGAAGGCTGCCTCATGGTTAAATAGCGTCGGTAACACATCTGGAGTCACCTAGAGCACAAGTCTCGATTTGTGACTCAGTTTCCCCAATCTGGAGAGGCACGGTCCCCAAGGATAATATGAGTGAAGTGGTCAGAACCACGGGTGGCTCGCGGCCCTTAATGAATGGCAGCTGGAAGTTGTTGTCACTAATCCGAAGGCTCATGACAGTTGTTTACAAGAACATGCGGTCCTGTTGTTAACTTGTGACGTGCCTCTGATGGGGGACAGCCCATGATACCTTTGGCATTGTCTGTAAAGGGGTTTCTATATTGGGTTAATTAATGGGGGTGACACTCCATTGGCTGGGACCCTAGACTGACCAAAAGATAGAAGGTAAGTACCAGCCGCTATCTCTTTGCCTCCTGGAGATAGATGCCCGGTGACCAGCTGCCTCATTCTCCTCCCACTATGACAGACAGTACCCTCACGCTGAGCCCCGATAGACCTGTCTTTGGTGACTTTTGTCGTCATAGCAATGAGGATTGTGACTGACACAGTTGGTTAGCTCAGAGGAGAGCTTGATCAACTCACGGTCAGCCTCCCAGACTTTTTCTGAAGGCGGCTAAGTTGGTGGAGTGCTTGCCTAGCATGCACAGTCCTTGGTCAATCCCCTGCACCGCACAGACCTAGAGCACTGGCATGGGCCTATAATCCCAGCACTCAGGAGGCAGGGGCAAGAGGGCTTTACTGAGTCTGAGGCTATGTAATAAGACAGTGCCTGAGGTAACAACCGTTCTGTGGAGACAAGGTTAGATGTCCCCGTTGTAATGCGCCTTCTGTATCCATGCATTCATGGGCTCTACAGTTTCTTCTCGTTCTCTTGAAGTCTGTTGAAGTTTCTTCTGGTTCTGGTTAGGTTTGTAGGAAAGGCTAAAAGAGGTTATAGGGGAGGTGGAAGAAACACCCACCTCCCCAGAAGACCCTATCCAAGAGTTTCTGAGCATGGCACCCTGGTCTCGGCTCCTCTTAGAAGGGAATTCACCTGAGGTTTTGCCCTTCTAACCTTATGCTGCTTCTCGCCCTTCCTCCCAGCTGTTTAGCTCGCCATCTGTAATTGGTGGCACAGCCAAAAAGCCATTTTGGCCAGAGCTGAGTGAGGCTCCAGGACCAGGAGACAGACATGGTGGCACCGTCCTTGCTTGCAGTGGGGTGGGAAGTCCCGGCAGATTTTGAGGGAACAGGTGACACGTTCCAGAAGGTTTCCTCTAGCAGGTCTGAAGGGGTGTGTGTGTGTGGGAGGGGCCAGGGTTGTATGACGGAGGGAGGGGAGGACACTGACTGGGATAAGGCCCCTCCATACAGATATTATATGACCAAGAGGGGGCTTGGCATGTGAGGTCTGGCATCCAGCCACAGCCATTGAACTTGGGGTCCTTGTAGGGTGGGTTACATCAGGTATACTCAGCTACGATGAGGGTACAGTAAAGGTCACTCCTGGAACTGTGGGAGACTTCACCTGCCATGGTCCCCAGTTTCCCAAGGTGGCAGAATGCTTTTGAGAGATGGGTTTGACTCTCACCATCGAGGGGAGACAGACAACAAGAGGAGAGAGGGATTTTAGATGAAGAGTGTGACTCTCTGGGTAAGTTAATGCTGTGCTACAATGGTTTTAAATATTTTGACCTCTGTGCTCGTGAAGAGTATCTAGTGTTTGCTTCTGTTTCTAATTTGATATCGGAAAAAGCGACGCGTAGGGGTTGAAAAAATTAGAGCTTTGTATTTTACAGGGCCCACAGAGGATGCTTTAAATATTTGATAGCTCGTATAAAACATGCGTCATAAAATGCCACACCCACGCAGCAGACAGAATGCTAGCAAATAAATACGCCCAGCACAATTTTTACTGGATAACGTGAAGGACACCGTAGGGCTGACCTAGGCAGCTTGCTCTTAGGAGCCAAATAATGCAAATGTGAAGGTTTTTTTTTTTTGTTTTGTTTTTTTTTTCAAGAAGGTCAAGCATTTTACATTGTCAAATAAACATGTGGTCACAGTCTTGGACAGGAAAACAGCACCAACTTTTAGAAAAAACACCTACTCTGTGTGTGTGTGTGTGAGAGAGAGAGAGAGAGAGAGACACACACACACACACACACACACACACACACACACACACACACACACACACACACTAAGACTATCACTATGTAGCCCTGGCTGGCATAGAACTCAGAATGTAGACCAGGCTGGCCTTGACTCACAGAGGTCCACCTAAGAACTACATAGTGAGACTCTTCCTGGAGCATTTCCAACCTCGTGGTAAATGGAAGCTTCCACCACACAGCTCTAGCGTTCAGGGCTGCTGTTCAGACTTTACTCAGTTACAATTCCTAGAAGACCCCTCCCCATGCTGGGCAGGCAGTGCTGGGTTGTACGATCCAGGCCCTTAAATTAAGACCAAGGGTCCGGTCATTAAGCTGCATGCTACTTTGATTTGGATCTGTTTCTAATGTGACATGTTAGGACATTCTGCCGTGTAAGTGGACGTTAATCAGTAGCAGAGAAAATTAGAGGATTCACACAAATTATTCCTAAACTTTTGGAAATGTTGAAAAAAGATTTAATTATGAGTATCTGTGAGTGCCTGCAGATGCCACTCCCTCTCCCTTCTTTCTGGCTGTCTCATCTTGGTATCTCTGCTCCCTCTCTTGCCCCTTTACCTCCTCTCTTTTGTTTTTCTCCCTTTCTCCTCTTTCCTCTCCTCCCCTCTCTCTTTTTCTTTCTCTCTCTCTTTCTCCCTTTCTCTCCCTCTGCTTCTGTCTCTCTGTCTCTCCTTGTCTCTGTCTCTCTTTGTTTCTCTCTGTCTGTCTCTCTGTCTCTCTGTCTCTGTCTCTGTCTCTCTCTCTCTCTCTCTCTCTGTTTCCCTCTCTCTTTCTCTCTCTCTGTTTCCCTCTCTTCCCCTCCATCCCCCTTCCTTTCCTTCTCCTCTTCTCCTCTTACAGTACTGGGGCCTGAATCCAGGACCTCACATCACATATTCCAGACAAGCGCTCTACCACTGGGCCACATCCCACCCCCTCCAGATGCATGGGCCACTTCACAGTTTGAAGGGATCTTTTCTCCTCAACCACTGCCTTCCATCTCTTAGGGCAGCTTCCTCCTTCCCCACCTACTATTCTGGGTGCAGCCTTGGTTTGGAATAGGAACAGGGGGGAAGGAAAGTGTCCTAAACCAAAATTAAAAGGTTCCAGCATTCTTGTAACCAAAATTCTTCAAGTGCTTGAGTCCTGGTTACCAAGGTGCTCAATTATTTAAAGAACATGGTGAGGTGGATTAAGTTAATTAAAGACACAGGAGAAGCTGTTCCCAAGCTGCCTGCCTATGTGTCACTGCAGAGTGGCTCCTGGAGGCTGGGAGCTGAGGGAAGGGCCCCTCCGCCCAGGCCACAGAGGCAGCCTGCGGCCTACACAGATGGGCCTCCTAGTGGGCATGGGATGGCAGGGTCCCCTGCAGAAGGGAAGGGCTTGCTGTGTGGACCAGCCATCTGTCAGCCACACTGGTGTAGCTCACCTCCTGCGGTGTCAGAGCAGCTGAAGCTTAGCAGTCAAAGACAGAGAGAGACTGAAAATGGAAAAACCAGAAAGAGCAGGCCAGCAGTCTTGTGATCTTGCCACATCATATGGAAGACATGAGTCCACTTTCTTTCTTTTGGCAGCAGAGGGGAGTCGAGGAAAGATAGCCTTGGGCTGTCTCCTCTTGTCTCACTGTTTCCTGCGAGTGTCTCCTGCCACACAAGGCTGTCAGCTGCTCTCCGTGATGCTTGGGTCTGTCCGCAGTCCCTTCTGAGTGTCACTGGCAAAGACCGTAGGAAGGACACGGTGAAGCGACATCATCAAGAGACAGTCTGGCCGACACTGCTAGAAAGATCCGGTGCGATTTCACAAAGAGCAAGATTCATTTTAGTTAGCTAACACTAACTGCTAATTTTAGTCATTATTGTTAAGTATTTAGTTTAATGTAATCTTTTGAGACGCGGATTTGAGACTAGGATGACCTCGATCTCACAGCCAAGAATGACTTATATTTCTGCTTCTGCCTGAGGGCGGGCCTCAGAGCTGTGAGCCACCACACCCAGGATATGCAGTGCTGGGGATGGAACCTAAGGATCCCTGCATGCCAGGCAAGCACTCTGCTGGGCTGAGCTACATCTCCAGCTTCATGCCTAATCTTGACGTAATGATGTATTCAGACATGATGAGGAAGCTAGAGAGACCAAATGCAGGGACAGTAGGTATGAAGGCATCGTGAGGCGAGGGTAAGGGCTAAGCTCTCTTCAGGGTCATCGTCAACCTGGTTTCTCCATAGCTCACTGTTCCACTTGGGCCACAGGGGCCTATTTTCTGAGTCGGGTATTTCCTATTGAGTTCACAGTACAGAGACAATCATGTAGGCTCAGAGAGCCCCCAATGGCACTCTCTGTAGATGGGAAGAGAGCGAGGCCCCTGGCAACAGGGGTGGGACTCTACAGGACTTGATGCGGGGGGCAGGGGTGGGGGAGCAGCGACCTGAGCAGCTGTCTTGGGGCAGGAATGGTATTTGACTTACAGACACGGGAGGGCTTGGGCTGGTCATGCGGAAGGAAGGCTGTTCTGTCGCGACATCTGCGCAGTGCGCATGTCCAGAGGCAGGCATGAGGCTGTCCGTAGAGAGCGAAAGTGTAGTCTTCCCGAGTCCAGAGTCCAGAACTACCCACGCCAACGGCAACAGGAGCCAGCTGCAGTTAGGTACAGGTAAGTAAAGAAGGGCTGGGCCTTGACTCACAGGCCGTGGGAGTCATCGTTGTTATCTGATGCGTGGGCCTAGCTTACACGCTATCGAGAACAGGGAAAGCGAAATCAAGCAAAACTGGCTTGTGCTGCACTAAACTAAGGGCCTTGCTCTGAGGAGACTGAAGAGACAGAAGAGACATTGCTCACAGGCCCTGCATGTGACAGGTCAGAAAGGTGGGATGGGGGAGCCGAACTGTGCATAGAGCTTCCCTAGAGTCCTGGCAAATGTAAAAAGAACATTACACTGTCATTGGATTTGTTAGGGTCACAGTCTTGGCCCTGGCAGCTCCCCAGTGAACCTGGCTTGGCCACCTGACCTCAGCAGGCTGATGAAAAAGACCAGGAGTAGTGAAAAGCACACAAGAAAGGACATTTAGGACAAGTGAGCCCCCAAGTCCCTCTTAAGGACCCTAACAGGAGGTTTAGACTTAAACAGAGGACAAGATGATACAGTGAACTACATCTGGTCCAGGTATTGTCTCACCCATCACTGACCATTGTTTTCTGGCCCCAGTCTGTTCTTCTAGGTGTCTGACAGGTGGTCAGAACTGTGAGATCTCTCTTCTTAGGAGATAGACTCTCCATCTAGTGGGCCCATGCTGTAGCCTTTTCCTCTTAAGATTCCTGGAGTGACTCCAGTCTCTTGGGGGTCTATTATTTCAGTAGTCTGATAGGCAATGGGAGGGTGCAGTGTCTCTTTAGACTATCTCCATTCCTGACAGGATGGTTACAAAGTTGTTTTCTGTCCCTGTGAGTTCAAGACCAGCCTGGTTTCTATAGTGAGGTCCAGGCCAACCAGGGCTATGTAGAGAGACCGTGTCTCACAAACCACACCCCGAAAAAGTTGTTCTCTGACCTCAACATACAGCATGAAATACAACATGCACACACACATTTACACATGCACACATGCATGCACACATGCATGTAGGGTCCAGGAAACCACAGGTATGGGGCTTGCTCCTGGGCCACCCCTCTGAGGTCATTACTGATAGAACAAAGGACTGAATGCAGCCTCCCTGTTTGCTGACAGCAGGTGTACACCTCCTTTGAGACTATGCATGATTTAGGGTTATAGAATAGAGTAGCACTTTGTTCTGAGTGTTTTCACATATGCACACACACACACACAGAGACAGAGAGAGAGAATAGAGTATTTGTTCTGAGTGTTTTCACACACACACACACACACAGAGAGAGAGAGAGAGAGAGAGAATAGAGTATTTGTTCTGAGTGCTTTCACACACACACATACACACACACACAGAGAGAGAGAGAGAGAGAGAGAATAGAGTGTTCTGAGTGCTTTCACACACACACACACACACACACACACACACACACACACACACACCACCACCACCACCACCACCAGGCTATTCAAGACTTAAACTGTGGGTGTTCTGTGCAGGTCTCGATGGGAAGTCAGACTCACAATCCCAGATTCTCATGGGTCCAGCTCTGGGGTGATGGGGACGCTCTCAAGGGCGTAAACTAGTGTATGCTCCAGGATGAGTCACGGATGGTATCTCCACACGGTTGGTGTGGGTCTAAGTGGGTGGTCATCTGATTGCTACGCTCGTAATTGTCCCAGTAAAACCATGACAGCACAGTGAGGCCACAACTAAAACCAGTGACATCTTACATGAGTCCTGATGTCCCCACCCCCTAAAGACATGGCACTCTGTGTGCGTCTGGGCTGTGTGTATGTTTGTTCTTGTCAAGTGGGGAGTTTTATTATCAGGACACCCAGCGTGCATGTGTGTGTTTGTGTGTGTGTGTGTGTGTGTGTGTGTGTGTGTGTGTCTGTGTGTGTGTCTGTGTCCTAGTGGAGGCCAGAGGTCAGTGTTGGCTGTCTTCCACAACCACTCCACTCTTTTTTTTGAGACAGGATCGCTCACTGACCTGGAGATCCACGTTTTATCTAAACAAGCTTCAGGGGTCCCACTGTCTCTACCTCTCCTGTGCTGGGATTTGAGACCTATGTACCACTCCTGTTTGTTACTGTAGCTGTTTGTGGGTGCTGGGGATTGAACTCAGGTCCCCACTTTACCAACTGAGCCACCCTGAAACTGGGGATTCTACATACAATTCTCTGTACTGTGTAGCTGTTCAAGGCAATTTCCTAGTGTTCTAGACTCAGAGAGAGGGCGGTTGGCTTTTTTCTAACATCTGGTTAGTCTCACTGTTTCTCAGAACACAGGATGTCACAGGTTCAAGTCCTGCCCCAGTTCCACTGAAATGGCATGGAATCCATGCAGTTCTCGTGCCATCACCATTCACCTTCACGTTAATGATCTGCCAGCATCTTCAAAAGATGCGATTTTTTAGTACCACACACAGGATCAAACCTGCAAAGTTTCTTTTTCTTTCTTGCTACTTTCTTTGAAAGGTGTGAACTAGGGACCTGAGTATCATACCGACCCGACATGTAGGACAGGCACATCCTCCCACAGTTCAGGACCAAGCAGGTCCAAAGAAGTGTTTGAAGTGCAAAGTGAGATCCATCAAACTTGTTTGAGTTTTGGGGGTAGGGAGTCCCCGCCCTTTTGAGACAAGGTTTGGCCATGTATCCCAAGCTGGCCTTGAACTGGTAATCATTCTTCTGCCTCAGCTTCCTGAATGCTAATATTACAAGAGTGAGCTGCCACCTGGCTAACACTTTTGACTCTGTAGAGGCCTGCCGTGTAACCTTCAAATATCCCTCTGTTAATGTCAAGGTCAGATATTCTGACATCCAGCGTGTGACACAGAGATGTGTTTGGCCAGTGACCTCTAGGCAGTTAGAGGACCACAGAAACCTGATACTGAACTCGTGCTGTTAACCAGGGGTGAGTACTGGAATTGCCTGAACACTCATTGATCAACCAGAGGCTGCTGAACGTTGCACCCCTAGTCTGCTATGACGTCATTCTTGCCCGCATTCCAGCGCAGGATTCTTGAAGGGAAGATGGACATGAGTTGCCTCTGTATTGACCTCTGGGTCAGTGAGAGATCCTGTCTCAAAAAACATGGAGCAGAGTGATTGAGGAAGACAGCCAACATTGACCTCTGGCCTCTGCTAGCACATGTAAATATATGTTCATGCACACACACACAACATCCACGGCTCTGTCTTTAGCCCGTCTCTTGTATCCTGCGTTGTAAGTGTTAACTCTGACAGAGGCTGTGGTGAGCAGATGTCACAAGCAGGTCATCCTGAAAAGAACAGGGTATGGGGTTGGGGATTTAGCTCAGTGGTAGAGCGCTTGCCTAGCAAGTGCAAGGCCCTGGGTTCAGTCCCCAGCTCCGAAAAAAAGAAAAAAAAAAAAAGAACAGGGTATGACTTACAGGGGAGCTACTCACTGGGCGCCTCACATTTGCTTGGCTAATAGGGTGAGAACCAAGGCTCCAAGGGTCAGGGCTTGGCTGGGTCCCGGCCACGATGTTTCTCCTGAGTGACAGGTACCAAGGCCAATCAGCAGTTCGGCCATGATGCTTCTCCTGAGTGACAGGTACCAAGGCCAATCAGCAGTGAAGACTGAAAGGCAGAAGGAACTGATCTCGGCCTGCGCTCTGCATCAAAGCAGTGATGCAGAAGATGATCCCATCCATTGTCGGGCTAAGGTTCTCACAGAAGCATGACCGACCAGAGAGCTGTGGGCTTTGTCTGGCACAGGAGAGCTGTGAGCTGTAGAATCTGCTGAGCCCCTTCTCCTTTGCTGGCCTCAAAAGGTGGCTGGGAGAGGTCGGTAGGGTGCTCAGTGCACAGAGCGCCTGCCGTGCAAGCACAAGGACACGCGTGTGGATCCTAGCACTCACAAAAAAGTTGTGGTGAGGGGGCATGCTATGTAATTCCAGATTGAGTGTGAAGGAGAGAGGAGGATCCTTGGGGCTTGCTGACAAGCCAGTTGAGTCAATCTGTGAGCTTCTATTTCAGTAAGAGACCCTGTCTCAAAACGTAAGGTGGAGGGGGCTCACAAGCGCCAGGTAACCTGATTCTCTCTTCTCCACCTCCCCAAGCATCAGGCCACCCCAGGGTGGTGGCTATTGGACCCCAGTCCTCTGGAAAAGCAGCCAGTGTTCTTAACAGTGGAGCCATTTCACCAGTCCTATCTCTTCACCGTCATTTCACTAAAGACATTAGCTAGGAAAATGTCCCCACCCTTAAAAAGGCTTTGGAATCTGTCTTCCTTGGTCTCCGGTCTGCCTATAACTCTCTGTCTCCATTGCTCCCTGGCCTTTCCAGAGGCTCAGATAATCTTAAGTTCTCTGTGTTGTTGGCTTTATGTAGGACAGTAGCCCCGAGTCCTGAAGAACTTGGGTTTGGGGAAGGTAGCTGTTTGCTGTAAAATTATTAAAAATGCTGTCTTTTATCCTGCACTATGTCTGGCACCACAGTGCTGCAAGATACCTGGTAGATCTCTTCATCTCAGTCGGCAAAGCGTCTCATCCTCTCTGCTCCATCTCATATCACACTGCTGATGGCTTCTCTCTGAGCCTGGCAGCAATCTCTCTACCCATCCAGTTCCGGTCAGGTTGCCACCATGCCAGACACACACATCCCAATTCCATGGCAGCCTAGTGTCTCCAGTCACCACATACTCTCTTAGACTTAAATCGCCACATGAAAGAACACACAACACAATGACCTCTGATCCAATTGATAAGATATAATTGCCCACCTAGACACACAAAGCCCTGTACACATCCATCCTTTAAAAATATTCATAACAACCTGTAAAGGTGCAGAGAGGAGTCTTATCAGCCTCCATGTTCTCTCCTCTGCTGCTTCTCCCCGCTCCAGTCTCCTCCTCTCTCTAAAACTTTTCTCCCACCTATCCTTCCTTCTCGTCCAATGACAGGCCTCATTCTATCTTATACCTGCCTACATCTGCGTGATGACATCATCCTACAGTAGCATTCAGGCCAATAGCAGTTCCTTCTGTGAACCTTAGAAACCTAGTCCTGGGTCAGCAAGATGGCTCATCTCGGGTAAAGGCTCTAACTAGTCCTCCAAGCCTGACATGTGGGCTCTCCTCCTGGAACCCACATCAAGGCAGAAGAAGACAACTGACTCCACAGAGTTATTTTCTAGCCTCTCCTTGTGCACCTTGACATACATGCTCATTCACATACATCATGTGGGTGTACACACACACACAAATTTTCAAAACAAAAAAAAACCTACTCCTATATTAAATAGTTTTAATGGGTGCCTCTTCAGACAAGAATGAAACAAGGTTTTAGATGTCTATGTGTATGTGTATATGTATATGATTGTCCTAGTCGGGGTTTCTATTCCTGCACAAACATCGTGACCAAGAAGCAAGTTGGGGAGGAAAGGGTTTATTCAGCTCACACTTCCACATTGCTGTTCATCACCAAAGGAAGTCAGGACTGGAACTCAAGCAGGTCAGGAAGCAGGAGCTGATGCAGAGGCCATGGAGGGATGTTTCTTACTGGCTTGCTTCCTCTGGCTTGCTCAGCTTGCTCTCTTATAGAACCCAAGACCAGCCCAGGGACGGCACCACCCACAACGAGCTGGGCCCTCCCCGCTTTGATCACTCATTGAGAAAATGCCTTACAGCTGGGTCTCATGGAGGCATTTCCTCAAGGGAGGCTCCTTTCTCTGTGATAACTCCAGCTTGTATCAAGTTGACACATAAAACCAGCCAGTACAGTGATGTATCTATAATATATGTATATATGTATGTGTATATGATATATATATATGATGTGTGTGTAATATGTACTTTGTATTTATTTATGTGCATGCAGTGTATATGCACACCTGGGTGTGCAGGTACGCATGCCTGAACTTGAGTGCAGAGACCGGGGAGGACATCAGCTTCCTCTTCTACCACTTTCCACATAGTCCCCTGAGGCAGATCCTCTTCCTGAACCTGCAGCTTGTGTCTGCACTAGAGCAAAAGTCAATAATCCCAAATAAGCCTTCTGTCTCCACCCCATTCAGAAATGGGGTTGCAGGCATTTGGGGACTGCCGGGCTTGTTATGTGGGTGCGGTGACCTGAATGGTGGTCCTCATGATCGCAGGGCTAACGGTCCTAAATACTGAGCTATTGTTCCAGCACCTCTGTATACTTCACATGTATGTATATATACACGTGGCCACACATCCTCTCCCTTGAAACCCCACTATTTTCCCTAGAAATTACCTAACAGGACTGTGTGTGCATGTATCTCTTGTCTCTCTATCTCTTGTCTGTCTCTGTCTGTCTCTCTGCCTCTCTGTCACTGTCTCTGTCTATCTCTGTCTCTTTTTCTGTCTCTGTCTCTTCTGTCTCTGCCTCTCTGTCTATCTCTCTGTCTCTATCTGTCTGTCTCTGTCTGTCTCTGTCTCCTTTTCTGTCTCTGTCTCTGCCTCTCTGCCTCTCTTTCTGTCTCTCTCTGTCTCTGTCTCTCTGTCTTTGTCTTTCTCTCTCTGTGTGTGTGCATACATATCTCTCTATCTCTCTGTCTCTCTCTCTCTCTGTGCACATCTTTGTCTCTCTGTCTCTCTCTCTCCCTCTGTGTGTGTGTGTGTGTGTGTGTGTGTGTGTGTGTAAATGCATCTCTTTCTGTCTGTTTCTCTCTCTCTCTTGTGTGTGTATTTTTAGAAGAACATTCTGTCAGAGTGTGTGTCATGGAGCTTGTCCTCAGGGTGTCTCCATGTAGGCCAGCCCATCTAAATAAACCAAACTAACGTTGTGTGTTTGAGAACTGTTGGCACCTCATACAAATGTCTGAGGGATTCAGGAAATCTCATTGAATCTAGGAATGCTGGGCGGCATTGCTGCCCGTAAGTGGCCAGGTTCCTAAGAGGTGGTTTGTAGTCTTAGTGTCAAGGAAAATGTTCTCTGCTTTAAAAAAATAAAAAATCAAATCATGGTTCTAATGTGTCTAAAACCCCCACTCATCGCCTGCAAAATGTCACATTAATTCAGAGTTTAGAGATAGCCCTAGGAGGAGCCATTTTTAATCATTTCTAGTGTGGAACATTCTGTTTGTAAGCAGGTGATTTTCTTGTTGGGGTGGAGCAGATATTTTAAAAAGAGTTAGAAAAATCTGAGGGCTCAGGAAGGGAGCTCTGTTCTTTGCCAGAGGAGAATGTTCCCTCCAGAGCAAGGAGAGGGGACAGCAGGTCACTGTTGTCCCTGCTGCTTTGGGCCTGTGCATCAAAGCATCTCTGGACAGAGCAGGCTGCTCACCCCATGGACGGGAAGGAAGGGGGCTTGCCCTCTGCTGCTCCCCTGCCATTTGAGTTTACATCTAGGATGTTCCTGCAGACCCTTATGTTGAAGGTTTGTTCAGGTTCGTCTGTGTGCTCAGGAAACAGTGGCCCACTTGTTCATTTATTAGTCGCTGGGGGTGAGAAGTTATAAATATAGGTGATTGGCAGAGCAGCCAAGATAAGAAGGGGACAGGAAGCAGAGTGCAATATCTACCTTCCTGGGGCTGTGCCGTGACAGGTGGCTCTTGCTGCAGGACTTCCATGTTCTCTGGCATCCGTGCGGACAGACAGATGGCCAGCCCTTTGTTATTTCAGTCTCTGATGCAAAAGCTGAAGCCACACCACACCAATGTCTCCTGTGAGACGTTAGAAGGTGGCGGGGACTCAAATGCACTTACCTCCAGTGGACTGCGGGCTCTGAGTTTGCAAGGCTTGATGGGAGCTGTGCTTTGAATCAAGAACATTCTGAGGGCACAGATAAGCCTTGTTATCAATCAGGGTTAAAATGCATCTGTTCGGTTTTGACAATTTTTTTTTTGACAATCGTTCTTAAAACTTGCATTCATCCATTCATTCATTCATGGGCGGCACATGCCATAGCATGTATGTAGAGATCAAAAGGCAGCATTTGGGGGTCGGTTCTCTTCTTTCGAGGTGTGGGCCCTGGGAATTGAACATCGGAAAACCAACCAGTGACCCAGTGATCCAGTAACCCACTATCCTCTTTTAAGGGCACCTTTCCCCATGATCTGAAAATGGCTTCCTAGTCACCTCTTCAGCACCCCACCACCTCCCCAGAGTGCTGCTCTAGAGAAACGAGCCTTCAACATGAGGGTCTGCAGGAACATTCTAGATACAAACTCTGAGATGGAAGGGTAGCAGCAGAGAAGGCAAACCCCTTTCTTCCTGTGCGTGGGGTGAGCAGCCCGCTTGGCCTGGGGATGCTGCTGTGATGCACAGGCCCAAAGCAGCAGGGACAACCGCCATCTGATCCCCGCCTTCCCACGCTGTGACCCACGGGAACCTCTCCGCCTTCTAAGCTGCTCCTGTCAGGGTTTGCTGCAGCTGCCGACAGGTGATCACCAGGATGGTAGTACGAAGTAGAGCCCGGGCTCCTGGGGTCGCTGCACCCAGGACGTGTGGCACAGCAAAACCTCCAGCCTCAGAGGTGCCCTCCAGGGAACCGTCGGCCATGTTCTATGCGTCCTCTGGACAAGGCTTGTTTGTGCCCTTGAGCCCAGCTCAGAAAGACCAAAGAGTGTTCAAATACCTGCCGTTCTCTGGTGCTGTCTGTCATTGTTCCACCCAGCCTTAAACTTGAGATTCTCGTGGTAGCTAAGGTCAGCAAGAACCTACGTTGTGTTTCCTTTCCAGGAGCTGCTTCAGTATCTGTGATCCTAGATCCTGCCAAGTTGACAACCAATATGAAGCAGGGCTTCTGGGTATTGGGATGCACTCTAAAAGAAGCGGGCAGACATCGTGGCATGTATTTTTAAAAAGAATGACGATCAACATAAACAAGCAAAATTTTTTTTCCCATAAAATAAGCGCTTGAAGAAAGGAGGAATAAGGCAGTGGGGGTGATTCAAGGATCACACCGAGGGTGGCAGAGGGATTTTACGTAAGGTTCTCCGTGGCAAAGGGATTTTACATAATGTTCTCTGTGGCCTAGGGATTTTACATAAGGCTCTCTCCGTGGCATAGAGATTTTACATAAGGCTCTCCGTGGCATAGAGATTTTTACATAAGGCTCTCTGTGGCATAGGGATTTTACGTAAGGCTATCCGTGGCATAGTGATTTTACATAAGGCTCTCTGTGGCATAGGGATTTTACGTAAGGCTCTCTCCGTGGCATAGGGATTTTACGTAAGGCTCTCCGTGGCATAGGGATTTTACGAAGGCTCTCCTTGACATGGGGATTTTATGTAAGGCTCTCTCCGCCATAGAGATTTCATATAAGGCTCGCTGTGGCATAGGGATTTTATGTAAGGTTCTCTACATTCACTTTGGCCAAGCCTTGGAGTTGGTGAGCAAGCCAGCCATGTGTACCAACGATCAAGGTCCGCTCCAGATAGTAGTGACGTCATGTACAAAGATCATCAAGAATCCTGGCGTGGACTCATCTTCTTTTGGTTCCTCTGGGGTAACTGGGATATCCCGGAAGTCCCACCTGAGTCACCGAAGCGAGACACAGAAAAACATACTTCTCCTCAGCTGGCATGAGTTTGTGGCTGAGACACAGCCTATAGTGATAGGCGGATTAATAAGGGGAAAGTTCATCAGTTTACTAAGCGTGCAGGTACATCACCTGGGAGAAAAGTATTTCCACAAAGAGCAGCACATTTCAGGGAGACAAAGGGACACAGGTGACATTGTCCCAGGTATCCAAGGTGAAAACATTTCATGGCAGGAGCTGCAGGTCGCACTGGTCCTGAGTTTCTGAGTCAATAAAGAAGTCTTGAAATTTTTCTGCAGCCTTTAGGAAGAAAGGCAGGAGGAAGTCAAAATGACATTGTGTGTGTGTGTGTGTGTGTGTGTGTGTGTGTGTGTTCTATTTTGCTTTTAGGCAAACGGGAGATATAAAGCATTTGATAACCTTCAGCTAAAGAGTCCTTTGTAGTTTCTTTGTTTGGAGGGAGGAGGATATATATATATATATATATATATATATATATATATATATATGTATATATATGCTCCAAAATGGGAGATAAGAGGATACACACACACACACACACACACACACACACACACACATCTGCTTCAAAATGGGAGATAAGGAGATATATATATATATACTTATATATATATGTATATATATTTATATATATTATGTCCTATTACTGTAACTTATAAGGAGGAAAAGGTCTATTTTGACTCATTGACCCACTGTCCTTGTGTTGGGCCTCTGATGAGGCAGAGAACAACACCATGGTAATGAGAAAGTGGAGGGCAAAACTGCTCAGCTATACTGAGTGGCCAGCAAGCCCTAGGGATCCACCCGTCAGCCCCCTGGGGTTACAATGCATGGCACTGGGCCCATGTTTCGCACAGGTGCAGGGGATGGAATTTGGGTCCTAATGTTTCCATGGCAAACACCTCAGTGGCTGAGAATTCTCCCCAGCCCTAGAGCACATTCATACCTCTGGAAAGAGAAGGTATGGCAAGCTAAGTTGGCTCTCGTTGAGAGGGGTAGGATAACCCATGGAGATGTCAGGGGGAACAGTACAGTGGTTCATAGAGGAGATTCATAGCTGTTAATTTAGAGCAACAGTCTCGAAAATTTATACTCTAAATAGGAGAACAGGGTGCGGGTCCCTCGAGGTCAGCTGCAATGGAATTAAGCCAGAGCTTCCACACAGTCCTTACTGTTGACTTTACCTGCAGCTGATTAAATGTCGCCTTTTTGTTTCTTCTTCCCATCTGCCAGCCTGTGCAATTAATTTTAAGGCAGCTCAGAATTTTTCCCTGATCAATTGCTGTCAGGATCACTGTGGAGGATGTTATCATAAAGATGTCGGGGGACTAAACTGTGTGCAGAGGATAGAGTGGAACAGGCAGGTGGCTCCTTTGTGGTCTACTAGGAGCTGTGGGGGGTGGGGACAGCTCCAGGCGCTGTTTCTTCCAGCAACAGTGAAAACAGCTGCCTGTTGTTTCAGGCACACATATGAGCTCAGTACAGACAGCACGTGGATCATTCCACTTTGTTCTCGGGATTCCTGCGTGAAGCATTAAAGAAGTCCACAGGGAATGCTTTGGATGATGAAGCAGAAGAGTATGCTAATCTAGAAACTTCTGCCTCTGAGTTTCCATTCAGCCTCAGTGGACATCTTCCTGTAGCCACTAGGGATGTTGACGAAGGACTATTGTGAGTCTCAGGAATGGAGGCGGGCAGATGGTTCCCTCTGGAGAGTGCCTGGGGACCCTCACCCCTTCGCACATAATGGGGGTTGAGGACCACTTCACCTTCTATTCTAGAGCTGGGGTTCGGGGCCCAAGTGAGAGAGCTCTCCTGACTACTTGCGACTTTTCTGTGGGTAGGGACCCATCATCAAGGATGCAAGCACAGCATCAAGAAAACCCAACTCCATCTGGGCTGGAGCGATGGCGTCATCGTTAAGGGCACTGGCTGCTCTTCCAGAGGACCCAGTTTGGTTTCCAGCACCCACATTGGGTAGCTCACGACCATCTGTAACTTCACCTCCATGGAACTGACACACACTTCAGGCATCCATGCACACTGCCCACATGCACACATACCTACACACAGACACACACTCGTACACACAAATAGAAATAAAATAAGTCTCAAAGAAAACCTCACCTCCTTGTCTTTCAGCATTCTGAATTACGTTTGCAGTCTGTCTTCCCGGCACACAGCACCTAGTAGTTCCCAGGAGAAGAAAGATTGAATCCAGAGTTGTCTGAGCAGCCTCCGTGCCTGGGGGAATGCCTGCAGCAGGGATGGTGCACCCTGTTCTGAAAGTGCACATCTAGGAAGCCTCTACAATATACTAATTTTGAAACCTCAGGGTAGTGATGGCTTCGGGGCCGTTATGTTAAACCCAGAGGGGACCTCAGGGAAGTGGCAGGTGGGGGATATAAGACTTTACTCAGTAGATCAGCAGGCCTCATTCATGTTCTTGTGCTGCCAGAGAGCATTGTCTGTTGTTCCTACTGGCTGCTTTGATTCACCCCCAGCATAGTCCTGTTACTAACATTGTCACGGTGGGGGATGAGGGGTGGCTCAGTGTCTAGGAGGGCTTGCAGTGCAAGCATGATAACCTGGGTTCAGATCCCTGGAGCCCACACTAAAAGCTAGGTGTGTACCTGGAACTCCAGTACTATTTGGGGCAGACAGGAAGATGCACAGGTCCACTGGTTGAACATTATGAACATGATTTTTGGTCTATCTGGGAGGGTGTTTCTAAAGGAGGCCAGCAGAGGGTTAGGCTATGGAGATCTACCCACCAGTGTATCTGGTTATGTTTCATATGTTGAACAAAAGATTAATTCTCTCTGTCTCCTTGTGCTGGAGCTTCTGCTCTTAGATATCAAAGGCTTTGCTTCTCAGGCCAATGCGCTCTGCTCTCTGTAGGCTGGAAGCCTGGAGGCTTCAGAGAAGGATGTGTTCCTTCCAACACCTTATAGGGACACACAGTTCTGAGAAAAACCAAACAAGCAGAGTCCAGGGTTGCAAACTCAGTCAGGAAGCTGCTGGTTTGTGTGTCTATTAGGGTGGATTTCAGTTCCTAGAGTTCCTTCCTGGGCCTGCTTCCCCAGTGAGCAGGCACCAGGCTAAGCATACAGAAGATACATTGTTCCATATCTTGCTAGTTAAAGAAACAAGGATAGTTACTACACTGGCTGAACTACAGACTCTCAGAAGCATCTGGGACAGGTG
Source organism: Rattus rattus (assembly GCF_011064425.1). Taxonomy (NCBI): domain Eukaryota; kingdom Metazoa; phylum Chordata; class Mammalia; order Rodentia; family Muridae; genus Rattus; species Rattus rattus. The sequence goes on from NC_046170.1 coordinate 45,535,456, forward strand.
AGAAAGTTGCTTGCTCTGGTGTGCCGTGTAAGAGTTCACAAAGGTTCTCTGAGATATCGTGAAGGCAATTTAAATACCTGAAGACCCACATCAGCATGGCCTTAGGGTTTAGGTGTGAACTGTCCCCCATGGTCTCATGTGTTTGCATGATTTGCCCCTCAGATGTGATGCTATAATGGGTGGATCTGATCCTACCTGGAGAAATTGAGTTACCAGAGGGGAAAGTCCATCTCTCCTTCCTGCCCTAGGTCCCCTGCTTCCTCCCTTAGTCTCCCTGCTTCCTACTGCCCGGTCTCTGCTTCCCACTCTAGTCTCCCTTCTTTTACCCTGGGCACCCAATTCTTGGTCCAGGCTCCTCGTCTTCTGTCCCAATTCCCAAATACGAGACACTTCCATCACCACCAGCACACGAGAGCTGGTCCTGTCTGCCACCACACTGTCCCCACCTTGGTGGACTGTGCCCTGTCAAGCTGGGAGCCCGGGTTTGTTTATAGAATGCTTCCTTCAGAGATTCCATCGAAGTAAAGAGAGAAGATTACGGCCCCAGATAAGAGATTAGCCTGTAGTTACAGGACCCAAACCGGAAGAAGGGTGATGTTCAGACGGCCACCTTTGATGTATACCCTCCTGAGACTCAAAGGTGCAAAGCTGCGACCAAACGGAGCAGCCAAGGAGCCAGAGAGTGGAACTTAAGAACCAAGTTCATCTTCCTAGGAATCTAACTTTTGCTGTTTTTGGAGGCAGTTTGTGCCTCAGTTGCATTTCCTGTTGTAATAAAAGCAAAAACAAAAGAAAATTAAAGGAGAAAGGGTTTGGAGCCCCACGATACCATGACAGTTTGTGACTGGGGTTGGAACCTGAAGCCCCCAGTTAAGAGCAGAAGCGATGAACACTCGCCGTGCTCAGCTTGACTTCTCTCATAAGTTCAGGATCTCCAGCCTAGGGAATGGTGCCACCCACTTTCAGGCTGGGTCCTCCCACAGCAAACGATGAAATCCAGACAATGTCTCCAAGCAGGACAATCTGAACTAGGCAATCCCTAGCTGAGACTCACTTCTCGGGTGACTCTAGACTGCGTCAAGTTGGTAATTAAAATTGACCCTCACACTTTCCACTATACAAACTGATTTATATAAACATCAAGGGGGTAAGAAGAAATGGCCCTGGTCAGGATCCCACACATGCACATAATTTTTAGCCTCTTAGCTGGATTCTATTAAAACCATAAAAATATCTTTCTGCAGCCAGATCCTGTTACTGTGTGGTGACAGTAATAAAAAGACAGAGTAAAAGTTTTGTCCTCAAGCTGTGTTTGCGTGTGCACGTGTGTGAAGGTGTGCATGCATAGATGGTGTGTGTATGTGTCAGTAAGTGTGTGTGTGTATGTGGGGGGTGGTGCACGGGTGTGCACACCACGTACACATGCACATAGGGTAGAGGACAAGCTTGAGTATTGTTTCTTAGGTCCTGTCACCTTGTTTTAGAGACAGAGTTTCTCACTGGCCCATGGCCTTACCAATTCAAGCCTCAGCCCTGGGAATACACGTGTATATATTCTGTGCCTGACTTAGGGTTTTACTGCTGTGAACAGACACCATGACCAAGACAAGTCTTATAAGGACAACATGTAATTGGGGGCCGGCTTACAGGTTCAGAGGTTGAGTCCAGTATCATCAAGGCCAGAAGCATGACAGCATCCAGGTGGGCATGGTGCAGGTGGAGCTGAGAGTTCTACATCTTCTTCTGAAGGCCGCTAGCAGAAGACTGGCTTCCAGGCAGCTAGAATGGGGTCTTAAAGCCCCTGCCCACAGTGACACATCTACTCCAACTCCAACAAGGCCACACCCACTCCAACAAGGCCACACCCACTCCAACCAGGCCACACCTCCTAACAGTGCTACTACCTGGGCTAAGCCTATGCAAACCATCACAGTGCCTGACTTTTTTCCATGGGCTCTGAGGATGGAGCATAGGCCCTCATGCTACTAAAGCTACACTTCCACCTGAGCCATGTCTCCGGTCCCCTAACCCCAGAACTTTGTTTACTTTTCTACTCCCCCACCATAAAAACCTAAAGCACATTATTTATTGGGACAGAGGAGACGGAAGTCCTAGGCTGTGTGGCGTAGATGTGGGCACACTTTTTAAAAAGTATTTGTTTTTATATTTATTTTTACTGTGCATGGGAAGGTATGTGTGTGTGTGTGTGTCACCACACACACGCAGTGTCTGTGGATACTGGAAGAGGGCATTGGGTATACCGGAACTGAAGACGCAGGCAGTCGTGAACTACCGTGTGGGTGCTAGGAACAAAGCTCAGGTCCTCTGCATGAGCAGGAAGTACTCAACTCTTAAGCCATCTCTCCAGCCCCATTTAACACTTTCAACAGCAAATTCATAAAAACAACCCCTAAAAGGGAATAGAGCACAAGCACACACGTTTTCATCTCCTACCTCAGATCAGTTCCTTTCCCCTACAAACTCCTTGCTAAAGTCATTTCCATCCCTGAAATCTCTGCTTAACTGTCTTGGCCTGTGGATGCTCTCATTGCCTTGTACTCTTAGCCAAAAGTTTGCAACTCCACTCCTGAATCTCAGCTTTGCTGTGGTGCAATAAAAAGCTATGTCCAGACTCTATTTCTGGTTATCTCTGATCACTGGAACCTGTCCCCTAGCATAAGCTCCAGTTTCTTGGAGACCAGGGCCCTGTGTGCCGGGCTGCTTGCCTGGCAACTGGTCTCATTCTTTTCCATTAAAAGAAACACCCAACTTTTCCCTGTTCTATATGCTGACTGAATGTGGCACACCGTTGGCATCTTTGACGCTGTGTGGAAGCCCCAGCTCTCCAAATGTCAAGCTCAAAATTAGCCTCAGCATTCCCAGGAGCTGTTGGCTGCGTGGGGACCAGATGGGTTCAGGAATTGGTGCTCAGAGCGATGGTTCTTAACCACTTGGAGACGTGTGCCACTCTTGAGAACTCCACAAAAGCATGCATAGGTGGGTGGATGTGTACATTTGCACGAGGTTTCAGAAGATGATCTGTGGTTCACTCGTGAGCCGTGTACCCTCTGGGGTAGACTATCAGGACAATCAAGGCTCTCTCTCTCTCGTGTGTGTGTGTGTGTGTGTGTGTGTGTGTGTGTGTGTGTGTGTGTGTGATGTGCTCACAGGGTTCAGAGGTCTCCGGAGGACATGGGATATTGGTATCTTGGTCTATCATTCTTGGTTTAATTCCCATGAGACCAGATTTCTCTCTGAACATGGAGTTGGGCTGGTTGCCAGGAAGCATCGGTGGTTCTCTTGCTCCCCCATCCCCTTACTGAGCAGGGGTTTTAGGTACATGTGTGGTCATTCTTGGCCTTTAACATGGGCACCAGGGATTTGAACTCAGCTCCTCAGGAGCTGAGGGCAATTATGTCATCACTTGACCCCCAAGAGAGATTTTATTTTTGGTCTTTTTTTTTTTAATATCAAATACTTGAGAATGAAATAGAATTTGAATCTACTACTGAGGGATTGTGGAACTGTTCTTTTAAAGCAAGATATATTCCCAAGACTACATTTTGAAACCTTTTTCAATTACACTAATGTGTCATTTTTTTCAGAACCTAATTTTATTTTTTTAAATGCACTTAGCTAGCTCTCTTGAATGGACTTGTTCACACACATTGGTCATTTCTGAAGGAAGCACTTATGGGATTTCAGACGTTCAGAGAGCCTCCTGCCTGGCTGAGTCCTCTCATGCTGGTATTTGTTCCCTCGTAGGCTTTTTCCATAATGATTTTGAGGAAAGAAAAACAGGCACGTGTTATAAGCAACAATCACTAGTCCTAAAGTAACTAACAGTCAGTAGTCCTAAATAACTAACAGTCACTAGTCCTAAATAACTAACAGTCACTAGTCCTAAAGTAACAATTGCTAATCTTAAAGTAACAGTTGCTAGTGTAAAGTAACAATCTATCAATCGCTAGTCCTAAAGTAACTGGTGTGGTTTACTGGTGGGGCAGATTGCCAAGTTTTCCTTGTCTGCAAATGGCAAGAGGGAAAAGTGTGGAGTTCTTGATGAGTTCTGAAGCTACAGAGTGGACTAAGGTTCTCTGAAAGAACTACCCAGCCCTTGATTGACTGGGATTTTGCTTTCCATACCTTTACTGTGTCTGCCCCACCCCACCCCCTTATTATCAGCCTGCTGTCTTCACACACCTTTGTTTGTCCTGCTGGGACATTCCATGAGTCATCTGGCTCAAATGGGAGTGTAGTTCATCTTACAGATAGAGGTTGACAGGGATCCTGTGAGGAGCAGGGAGAGAGAGGGGTCAACCCTGATGAGTGGGATGTCCTGGTGTGAGTTTTCCTGGGTGGTCTGAGGTGATGTGGCTCTCGTCCCTTAGCACCCAACACTTCCTGCTCAGCCCTCTAGTGTGTCTTAAACCAGAGACCTGTGCATGAAAGGAGCTGGTTCGATAGCATGAAGAAAGGGGGAGGGGCATTTCAAATGTCATCAGAGGGGATGTTGGGGGTGTCCCATGACATGATGTCCTAGCTGTTTGCATCTTGAACGAGGAAATGCACATGAGACAGAATGACAGCCATGAAACTGTAAATTCATTAAAAAGTAGGAATGGGGGTTGGAGAGATGGCACAGAGCAGTTCAATTCTCAATGCTCACCTCAAGTGGCTCATCTCTGTAAGGACCTGTACTCATGTACACATAGGCTCACACAGACACACAGCATGTGTGAGGAACCCTGGATTAGGGTTTAGGGCTCCTTCTTACCCAAGACCAGAGAGGAGTTATTTGAAAGGGTGGATCTTCCTTTGGCTGTTGTAGGTAATTGATTTTCTGTTTGTGGGAGCATGCTTGTCCAATCCTTAGGGTGGTTGGGAACAGTCTGAATGAAGCCTTTCTTGTTTGCTCCCTTTAAATTTCTCGTGATTCACATATCTTGCCTCACAAATGACTGTCACCCATGCTGAGTTTTATAGACCACCAGAGGCCAGAGCCTATGAAGGCTCACACCCAACATCTTGTGTTCTCTTTCTTACCGCGCACGTGCATGTTGTTTCCTAACTTGCTTTCTGCTTCCAGTGCACTCACAGAGCCTTTCCTCCTTACAGGCTATGGCCACACGGTACCCTTGTCAGATGGGGGCAAGGCCTTCTGCATCATCTACTCCGTCATTGGCATCCCGTTCACCCTCCTCTTCCTGACGGCCGTGGTCCAGCGTGTCACCGTGCATGTCACCCGCAGACCGGTCCTCTACTTCCACATACGCTGGGGCTTCTCCAAGCAGGTGGTGGCCATCGTCCACGCCGTTCTGCTGGGATTCGTCACCGTGTCCTGCTTCTTCTTCATCCCGGCTGCCGTGTTCTCCGTGCTGGAGGATGACTGGAACTTCCTCGAATCTTTTTACTTCTGTTTCATCTCCCTGAGCACCATCGGCCTGGGGGACTACGTTCCAGGGGAAGGCTACAACCAGAAGTTCCGGGAGCTGTACAAGATCGGGATCACGTGTGAGTACCCGTGGCAGGCGGCACGTTGTGCGTCTCTGCCGTCCCCCACGTTCCACTTTGGGGATTGACGGTTGCGCCTCAGTGCCCGCTTGCTTTCTCTTTGGAGTATTTTCTTTCTGCCCCTGTCTTCCCACGGCTATCTCTCCTCACCGTTCCCTTCACAACTCTTACTGCTTAGTTAGGTTTCCAATGCTCTGCGTCTCCTGTGCGTTTTCATGTGGGGTACGCACGTATCCCTGCTTGTCGGAGGACAACCTCCCTAGCCCTTCCTCTGGCGCCTTCTGCAGGCTCGCTCTTCGGTATTTCATCAAGCCTAGATTTGCTGACCAGTGAGCTCCGGAGACCCTCCTGTCCCCACCGGCACCTCGCCATCTCTGGGATGGCAACACAGGCCAGGACAACATCTTCCCCAAGGGGTTGGAGAATCCAACTCAGGGCTTCACACTTGCGAGTCTCTTCACTGCTCGCCATCTCCCTCCCTGACACCTCTAACGGTGTCACAGGCATGGTAGCCAACTTTGATTAAAGCAACTTACTTTACACCGTTAAACATTTTACACACAAGAAAATAAGGCCTACAACCCCCCAAACCCCTTGTCACTAACATCGTGTTCTTTAATTTTCCAGGAAATTTCTCAAAGTGGTCGCTGACCTCAGTTTTACGTTATTCTGTTTCAAAGTTACCGGGCATCAATTGTTTTTAGGATTTAGTGTGGGAAACGAAGTAGACAATGACTTTTAGATTAAAGTGCCTTTAGCCTCCGCATAAAAAGCCAGGTGTGGTGAGATGTCGGGAATGGGACAGATACCAGAGGATCCCAGGGTCGCTAACTAGTCAGGCTAGCTCAAAGTGCAGGCTCCAGGTTCAGCATGAAAGTCTATCTCAAAAACAAGCGGGAGAGCCAGGGAAGTCATAGAATGTCATTCACCTCATTCACCAGCAAACACGCCTCCATGGAAACATGCACATGCACATGCACATATAACACACAAGCTGGAAAAAAAGTCACTCATCCACTTGGAAGAGACTGCTTATTTTCTGTGCGAGCTCTTCATTCAGGACATGTATCTAGCAGTATGTAACACAGTTTCCATTTCTGCTTTCTCTGGAATCTTTCTTTCTGTGACCCAGCTCCGTCATGGCTTCTAGGAAGTCATGGCTTCTTCAACAGCTGGTGCTCTCACCCTATCTTACTGTTTTAACCCCACAGAGTGGTTGGTTGAACTGTGTGTCTTTGAATATTTCCATGAAATGGTAGGCTCCCCAGGAACAAAGCCACCACTCATAAAACCCCAGTGCTTTCCATGGCTTCTGGCTCCAGTCCAAGCCCAGTAAATGTTTGCCAGGGTCCTGCAATGAGGGTTTCACACTCAAAGAGTCTGTGTGTGACTCAGAGACCACCCCAGAGACCACCCCACAGCCCACCCTCTTGCCTGTTGACTAAGTTGCCTGTAATTCGGTAGCATGGCAAAGCACCTCAGTGTTTTCTATTTATACTTCTTATATTTGAGATCTTTCTAAGAAATAAGATCACGAGTCCCAAATGAATATACTTTTTTTTTTAATGACTCTCAGATCACAACTCTGAGGTCCTCAAATGGAACACACATCTATGCAATCACTGGTATCTGAGTTCCCACCCTTTTTAGGGGGCATTGACAAAAAAAAAAAAAAAAAAAAAAAAAAGTATGTGACTTCGATAACAATAAAGATAGCATCTTAACTTTTTTTTAAAAGCTAGCAGGTAATTGCTTAACTTCCTTTTGCTTTCTAATTTCTTCATGAACTAGGGATATAGAATGTTCAGTGTCTTCTAGTTAAACTTTTCTCTGTGTAAATAATTCTCTTCTTTCTCCTGGCACACAAACTCTCTCAGCTTTCCCCAGAATACCGAATTCTCCCCCAACCTGCTCTCCTTGTTACAGTGTGGACCATGTTTTCTTGAGCAGCCAAGCAGGACAGATTTAATGCATGGAGTGTTCAGGACTTGATCATGTAAGGAGTGAATGTTCCGAAAATGTAGGTGGGATAAAATCCCACCGCCTGCCTGGAACCCCGTGGGCTCTTCTGACAGCGTTCCAGAATCTGGTTAAATAATAATCATGGAGGGAGTAGATTCATGAACACAAGAAAGGCCCCGTGGCACCAGCTTACTGCCAAAACCAACAGTCAAAGCTGGAGATGCCTAAACTGTGCCCGACATATCCAGGGCCCACCCAAGCCCCGACAATGCAAACGTTAACTTTCCTTGTCTGCATTTTCTGGAAACCTTTCTTTTTTGATCTACTCCTGGAACATGGAATGAGTACCTCAGATGTTCAGATTGCCTGACTTTCTTTTTATGTCAAAACTGACTTGAGGTCACTCTTTGCCCATCATGTGTTCTAAGAAATGGTGGCTACCCTTCAGGAATGAGAAAACTGTTTACCCAGTGAATGGTCCATGTGCCCAAACACTGACAGTGACGTCAGGAGGCTTCGGAAGCAGAAATTGTGACAATACTATTGAGTGCTTGGAAAAGTGCTTATGAAACAGGGTGACTGTCACAAGCCATTTGACCTAAGGAAAGACACACTAGCCACAATTGACTGCTTTCTTCCTCTAAGAGTGAAGCAAGAGAGAGCTTGGCTTCAGGCTGAGGCATTAGTGGTGTTGAGCAGCGGGGAGCAAATTAAAACTGGCTGCTGTTGAGAAAAGCAAGACGATGCTTGTTGAGAAGTGTGCCCAGGGCAGAAGGGTCAGGCAAGTGTAGAATGGACCAGATCCCCAGGTCTGTTTGGGCAGAAGACAGGTCAGGCCTCTGGGCTTTCTTACACAAGGTGCTAACAAGAGCAAAGGCATGACCTGGGGAGAGGCTATGCCGATTACTTGGAGAACCCCAAGAAGTACCACCCTGGAACAGAAATAATCTTCGCTGGGATTAAGAAAAAGGGAGAGAGAACAGACCTAATGGCTTATCCTAACGAGTAATACCACCTGCCTTATTTATTACAAAACTCTGTCTCACGTCTTTTAATGGGTACCATAATTCAATTCATACATTAGAATTCAGATCATGAATGATAACAATGTTTCTGTTGAACATTCAACTTTCTACAAAGAGGAGGTGTCAGTGGAAAAGCAATAGAATGGTTTTATATTTAGATTTAGTATAACACGAATGTGTTTAAACACGAGAAGAGCCCCTCACTACCTCAGAACCACATAGAAGACCAAGCTGTTTCGGTCTGTATTCACTAGCCTGTACAGGCAGTGGCTAAGCCTCAGGAAACAGCTGTCTATTCTTTTTTTTTTTTTCAGGCTGGGGACGAACCCAGGGCCTTGCTTCCTAGGCAAGCGCTCTACCACTAAAATCCCCAACCCCATAGCTGTCTATTTCGACGATGCTGATTTAAGATTTAATTAGAATTCCCTATGTCAACGGTTGCTGTCTTTTAGTACCGAATGCCATTTTGGTGTGGTTTATGTATGGTGTCAAATAAAGAGTATTTAACACTTAAAGACAACTGTTGAAGCCAGGCCTGGAGAGATGGCTCGGCGGGTAAGCATGACCGCAACAGGCATGAGGACCCGAGTTTGAATTTCCAGCACCCACATAAAAAGCAGGCTGCGTACCTGCAAGCCCTAGCTGGCTGAGGTGGAGGCGGGACCATCCTGGGGCTTGCTGGCTGCCAGCCTAATGCCAGCATCAGTGAGAGACACTGAATCAAGGAAATAAAGTGGAGAGTGACAGACAGGGCATCCAGTGTCCTTTGGCCTCTGCACTCACGTGCCTGGGTACACCCTCCTACTTGTGCGACGCTCGGTCACACACATCTGAGGCCTGTGAGTGTGACTAATCCGAGTTCATGGGTGGCTAAGTCATTTCATTCCTTTCCTCTGCATTCCTCCATGAGCTCTGTGGACTTCGAACATTCTAGACATCAGCTGGAGTGGACCTACCTGCGGGAGAACGCTTGTGTGTGTGGCATGGGAGGGGGCGAAGTTGTTCCATCTTGATTTTATTTTAGGTCAAACTAAGATGGTGCCTGTTTTCTGCCTCCCAGGTTACCTGCTCCTGGGACTCATAGCCATGTTGGTTGTCCTGGAAACCTTCTGTGAGCTCCACGAGCTGAAGAAATTCAGGAAAATGTTCTATGTGAAGAAAGACAAGGATGAAGACCAAGTTCACATCATGGAGCATGACCAGCTGTCCTTTTCCTCCATCACTGAGCAGGCGGCCGGCCTGAAGGAGGAGCAGAAGCAAAACGAGCCTTTTGTGGCCTCCCAGTCACCACCCTATGAGGATGGCTCTGCAAACCATTGAGCATGGGCCACCAGACCCCGGACATGAGGCAGAGCCTTGACTGTGTTCATTTTTACAAGAAAGTCAAAGCTAAGATGATGTTATTTTAAGAAATATCTACTGTTAACAATATTTTAAAATAACGGAACTTTGGATCCTTGGGGGGGGGTGGGTTTTAATCTCTGGGCAAATGAGGTGTGCACCCATAACTCACAGGCAATGTGATCACCTGACATCCTGCACCTGTAACTCACAGGCGATGTCATCACCTGGCATCCTGCACCTGTAACTCACAGGTGATGTCATCACCTGACATCATGCACCTGTAACTCACAGACGATGTCATCACCTGGCATCCTGCACCTATAACTCACAGGTGATGTCATCACCTGGCATCCTGCACCTGTAACTCACAGGTGATGTCATCATCTGGCATCACACACTGGGGATGAATACTTGAAACAGTGTACTGCAGTGGATGGAGGCAGGTTTTCTTTGTAACTGGGGACTCTGGGTTTGCATTCCAATCATTTTGCCGACAGCTGGGTAGCAACATTTATATTTAAAAACAAAACAAAAAAAATCTATAGAGATGTATTTTATAAATAGGCTTAAGTGTCCCGGCTTGCATGTGCCTATCCAAAATGATTATTTTTGTAGAAGTCTAAATTAACTCTATTTATAATGAATAGGTCACCATCCACTGTGTACATAGAACATATAAATATGTTTATATTCTGTGCATATGTGTAGGCTACCAGATTTCCCTGTACTTCTTAAGTCAAGATAAGAGTTTTTTTTTCTTTTTGATTTCTCTTTATACTAAAGAACCCAGAAATGCCACAGCAAGCTAGGAGGCATAACGAACTCAAGAGAAAATCAGGATGATATTCTGTTCCTATATACATTTCTACTCTCTTGCGACAGCGTAGGACCAGACAAGTGAGGAAGAGGGTTGGTGAGAAGGTGAATCTATTTAGTATGGAAGGCATGCTACCAGGTCTACCCACCTCACAGGCCCGGAGGGCACACCACCGGTTCTACCCACCTCACACTAAAGCACAATGGCAGTGTCCCCCTCCCCCGAACAAATTATGTCAGGTTAATCTGAGAATTCTACGTTTAGAAGCTGAAATCAATAAAATCATGGCAGATTGCAATCTTGTGGCTTACTACATCTGATGTTTTCCTCTATGTGTATTGTCCATGTATGCCCCACATTAGAGATATTGTACAGTAACAAGTCACCGGTGTGTCTGGGATGTCAGGATAGGTACTGTACAGTAACAGTTCATTGGCGTATCTGGTTTATCAGGACATTTAATGAGACCAGGTAAAGTCCAAGTCTAAAAGCCAGCAGAGTGGACACCTGTGGCTCTGTCACTCAAGCTACATCTTGAGTGTAGGGCTCAGGAAAGCCCCTTTGTGTCCTCAGGGTCTAGATGCCTTGTGGGCGGTCAAATTATTTAATACAATGGCTGTCACATTACATGCCTGACCCTTCACAGAAGAGAGATAATGGGATGGTTTTAGAGTGCGGAGTTTATTAGAAGAGTTATTTATGACACAGACAGACAGATAGACAACAGCAAAAAGGGGGTTCTGAAGAAACTTCAGGCCTCAACCAGAGACAGACAGCATGGTTGGGCCCCTGAAAAAAGAAATCAAGGCTCTGGTGGTGGAAGTGGGCTCCTGTCTTACAGTTTTTCTGAGGTTTAGGGAGGGGCCGTGACACAAGCCTACAGCCAGGCTGTCTGATTCTCAGGTAGGAGTGGGTAGGGAACAAGATGTTCATCCACTACTAGTCCCTTACGTTTAACTTTCTCTGTAGGTGAGAGACCATGGGACCCGGAAGTCTGTTAGCTAAGAGCTCTCAGACAATGTATCTGTGAAAAAGGCTACTATGAGGTACTATGGCCTGGATTCTCATATTACAGTCTTCCAAACCTGATACCTGTGTCATTCTAATGTATTTCTGGGTGGTTACTCTTGGCTTCAGAAGACTTAATTTTGTAGAACGATGGATAATTACAGACCCAACACAACCATGGATATTTTCTCATAACATTCCGTAGAATATTTTGTTTGTTTTATCCTACGGCATTTAACTGGCTAAGGTTATTTGTCAAATATACCCATTTCTGGGCTGGAGAGATAGCTCAGTTGGTAAAGTGTTCACCACGCAAGCATTAGGACCCAAGTTCAAGCCCCCAGGATCTGTGTTCAAGACATTTCCAGGTATACCTGCACATTTTCAACGCTAATTCTAGAGAAGCTTAAAGAAGTGGGTCTCGGGCCTGCTGCCCATTGGCCTAGCTTGCTTGACAAAGTCCCAGCCAGTGAGAGACCCTGTTTGAAGAACAGGGGTGTTGTTGCCTAAGGGCTGACATCTGAAGTTGTCCCCTGAACTCCAGATGCCTGTACTCACGTGTGCACATGCACATGCATATACTCACCAACACAAGCATGCCACACCCATGCACATGCCCTCTGATAAGTGTACACAGATGTACCCATTTCCAAAATTGTCTGTGTACCTCCAGCACCCCTGAGACCATGTCCCATAACTACAGTACTGTTGTGAACACATGACAGTAGTTGCCCCCATGGTCTATAGGAGAACCCGGGCGCCATTTTTATAGGGGGAACTCTGATCATAGTGAAGGTTATTTTAAAATCAGCTACCACAAGAGAAATTTCTTTTCCCCTCAGAAATTTAAAACAATGTTTTTTTATGTGTTGTTGGTATTTAAATGCTACGGTTTATGACCTCATCTGCCCAGGAAATAACAAACTAGCTGTAAAATGTGAATTTATTTTTCATAGCTCTTGCTGTGCAATGATACTGATATTCACAACAGCTCTGCTGGGACAAGGAGGAGGAGGAGACATATATACATATGTGTATATGTGGCATATGTGTATGTGTATGTGCCTGTGTGATCTGTGCATGTGTATGTATATGTATGGTCTCTGTGTATGTGGTATGTGTGTGTATGTATATATGTATGTATGTGGTGTGTATGTATGTGTGCATGTGGTGTGTATATGTGTGCATGTGTGGTCTCTGTATATATGTGGTGTGTGTATGTGTATGTATGTGTGAATGTATGTGTGTCGTGTGTGAGTGTGTACATGTAGTGTATGCATGTGTGCATGTGGTATATGCATGTGTGATAGCAGGCACACACACACACACACACACACACACACACGCGTGTGCAAGTAGAGTCCAGTGAGTTTAGATGTCTTCCTCAGTTGCTCTGCACTGTGTTTTTGGAGACAGCATCTTTTACCAGATCTGGACCTCAGTAATTCACCTAGGTTTGTCACCAGCAAATCCCATGGCTCCACCTGTCTCCATCCCCCAGTGCTGGCGTTCTCGAATTGTGCTCCCACAGGCAGCGTGTACTGAGCTGAACTCTGGTTCTCAGGCTTGCACAGCAGGCGCTTCTCCACTGAGACATCTCCCCGGCCCTTGAGTGTCTTTCAACCCATCAAGAAGAGATGATATCACATCCGGGAGAGCTGCAGTTGTGCGTAATCACACCGCCTACTGGTTCCTTGATGATAGTCTCACTGGCTTCATTAAATTTTCACACCGTTCCTCAGCCCCGTGTCCCTACAGTGATGGTTCGAAGGGGAACCTTGGAGTATAGTATTCATAATTACTTAATGCCACTGCTGCGGCAGCACCCTGGTGTCTCGGATTTTCCTCATTGTCTTGCTTGCCTGTGGGAGGGCAGGCCTGAGGGGGCGATCAGTACTTCTGTGCATAGCTGAATCCAGTCTCCAGTCCACATACACTCCTTCCAACAGTTCTAGAGCTGGTTCTGGGTGGCAGCGGAGGGTCCATCTACTGCTTCGGGAATTTTAGTTTATTTCCTCAGAATGGAACAGGCACCACACGCCTCCACTCTTAGGAAGGGCAAAAGCATCAGAGCATCCATCAGACAGTCTTAAGGATTCAGAAGAAAAAGAAGAGGAGTTCATGGTACACCCTAGGCCCTTGGGCTTTCGGCGGGCGGGGGGAGGTGTCTTTGCAGATACACAGATCCCTGGTGAGAAAAAGCGGATAGCCAGGAAGGCAGCAAACAGAAACGTGTGGGGAGAAAAGATGGTGCAGATACAACAGGGACTGAGGCCTTTCAAGACAGGTGTGAGCAGAGAGAGTCAGTACAGCTTCAGCTATTAAGACATGCCAGCCCTTTCTTGCTAGGACCACCCCCTTCATTTGTAGCTTAATATTCCTGCACAATCATATCTTAGTGGGGATCCTGCCATCCTGGACTAAAGCAAGACTGAATGGCCGGGATCCCAGAAGATTGACTTTTTCTTTACTTTCCAAAATAGACACCTCTCTCAGCATGGCTTCCCTCAATACCGGACAGGAAAGGGAGAGTGGAAGGGTTGCCTCATAAGCTCAGGGTCTCCCAGGTGGGCTCCTCCCCTGGGTGAGCCTCTGTAATAAAGCCACCCACAGCTGAGGAGGGGTTTCCTACCTCCATGAACATAATCTAGCAGGCCCCTCCCAGGCATACTCAGAGGCCTGATTACTAGATGAGACTCGACCAGGTGATAAGACTTGATCTGGGTGACAGTCACTAGGAAGCATCCCAGTTTCTTACCTGCACATGACCTGGGGACTTGGGCAGCTGAATCAAGTGCTGTGGGCAGTGGTTTTCTCTTTGACCCAGACTGTGTTTCCCTCCGGAATGAATACACAAATGTAACTAATGGATGTAACTAATGTAACAACTGTAACTAGTGAAACTTTACAGAGCCCCTCCTCCACCAGGCAGGCCTTGGTTTAGAGAATTAAGCACCTGTTTACATTTTCTTTTACCTTTTCGACTGGCTGAAGGCTCTCACAGATCATGCACTGTCCCACACTGAACTGGGGACGGTGAGACTTTCCTCCCTCTCCTCTCTGAAGAGTTGACACACCTGTCTTCATTCATCCACACGGCAGATACTTTGCTCAGTGGGTCCTGTCACTGACACTGTGCATTCTTCCAGAGAGTTTTAAGTCCTTCCATAGTACCTGGAGCTGGGCATCTCAAAGGTACCATAATCTATAACTTCTTTGTTCCTTTAAGATGTCTAGGGGAAGCAGCCAGTTGCTGGAGTAAAAGGACTGCACGATGCAAACCCTTTGTGTGCATATTAGAGGTAGAGGCCCAGAGGTCATGCCCTGCAGTACTGAGCACACAGCAAGACAGCACCCATGCTGATGAATGCTCGTGGCTGTGTGAACAGGTCTGACAGCACCGTCACCGATCAGATGTTAAATTCCTGCCTCTGGGCCATGCAACTTTACGTGCAAGACTGTGGACCTGAGTTTGAGTTCCCAAAGCATAGTTCTTAGAAATAAGATGAAGTGGCAGAACCAATATTCTGAGTGTCGGAGACTAG
The DNA here is from genome assembly GCF_011064425.1 of Rattus rattus. Taxonomy (NCBI): domain Eukaryota; kingdom Metazoa; phylum Chordata; class Mammalia; order Rodentia; family Muridae; genus Rattus; species Rattus rattus. The sequence goes on from NC_046170.1 coordinate 45,550,671, forward strand.
AAGATCGCAGAGGCTTTCTGCTGTCTAGCAGTACAATGAGATCCATGTTCAGTGAGAAACACTGTCTCAAAAAACAAAACAAAAACAAAAACAAAAAGACAAAAACAAATGGAGAATGATAGAAAAAGACACCTGATATTGATCGCTGGTATCCATGTGTACTTATGGTCTCCATACACACATATGTACATATACAGAAACAGATACATACACATACATATATACACACATCCACACAGATACACATACTCTATCGCTATATGTCACACACACACACACACACTGTCTCTTTGTCTGTTTCTGTGTTCGTTTCTGTCTGTCTGTCTCTGTCTCTGCTGTCTGTCTCCATCCCTGTCTCCGTCTGTCTGCCTCTGTCTCCGTCTGTCTGTCTGTCTGTCTCTCCCCCTTTTGCGGCCCCTTCAGCTTTCATTCACCTCCATTGGCACTAGCTTGATGCCATCTCTCCTGCCGCCTCTAGTCGGTGCCCTGATGGCCTAGTTCTGTCCTATGCCAGCCTATGCCACAATATCTGTTCTGTGTCAGTTGCAGCTCTGTCCCTGCTGTTTCTAATTTCCTTGCCTTCCCTCCTTTCTGCCTTTCCACCAACCTGACATTTCCAGATCCGTCTCTCGTCAATTCAGAGATGTTATTTGAAGAAATGCTGTCCAAACCCAGTCCCTCATTCCCCACTCTCCCCAGTTCCTTCCCACACAGGCCTTGCAGCATCTCTCATGAGATTTCCTGTTTTAATCCAGATGGATGTCGGCATTTGCTATTACGTGATCCTGTCACTAGACCAGGCGGGAGCCATGTCTAAGCGTGCCTGAAATAGTTCTTGTATCCGATGAGACTAAGCTCGGTACACACCTAATGTAGGAAGATGTCTGGAAAGCAAAACTTTCTCAGTATTAGGTCCATGGTGGATTCAGCACTGGAGATGAGAAGAGGAAGTAAATTATTATGTTACCAACAAAGAAGTGCTCCCTTGGGGTGGCAGAAGTTATTCTGGATACATGAGACACACCAGTGAACACAGAGAGAAGTCACTCCTTGCCATTAGTTCAGCAGTCTAGGCTGGCCTTGAACTTTTATTCTCCTTCCTCCACCGTCCAGGCGCTGTGGTTACAAGCATGTAGCACCAAGTCTGGTTTATCTGGTCCTGGGATCATATCTAGGGCTCCGTGTAGGCTCTGTAAGTACCCTACTAACTGAGTGGCCGTCCAAACTCAAGAGCTTGATTTAAGGGGTTGGGGATTTAGCTCAGCCGTAGAGTGCTTGCCTAGCAAGTGTAAGGCCCTGGGTTTGGTCCCCAGCTCCAAAAAAAAAAAAAAAAAAAGAGCTTGATTTAAAAGGCTTTACCTGGGGCTATAGAGATGGACGAACCATTAGGAGAACTGTTGCTCTTCCAGACAACATGGGTTCAATTCCCCTCACCCACAACTGTCTGTAACTCGGGTTCCAGGGGTCCGACACCCACTTCTGGCCCACACGGGCACCAGGCATACATGTGGCAAAGACACACACGCAGAATAATATTCATATACATGAAATAAAAATAAATGGATCTTTCCTTTGAAAAAAAGGTATTACAAAGCATGTCCTATCTAGCTTAGCTGTTTTATGAATCTTATTTCACCCCCTTATATTCCGCCCAAGGCAGGTGCGATCCCGCATGGCATTGGGGATGCTCTTTCCCCTGTTTGAGTCCACAGTCTCCCATCTGTGACAGGTGTCCGCCTCTTGAGGTCGGTGTCAAGGGGGAGCATTGATAAATGGCGAGTGCCTTCTCTCTGCCTGACATTTTTACTAGGTGAATTCTCAGCTTACCTTCACAGACAGGGCTGTGAAACGGATTGCTCAGCCTCTATTTTCAGATGAGAAAAACAAACAAGTGGTCAGAAGAGCAGAGCAGGTCAGTGCAAGTCGAATGCCTTTAAGTAGCAGAGGAGAATGGCTAAAGTCACATGGCCACTGAACAGCAGAGCTTGTTCCCAGAGCTGCTAGGCTCATAGCCTGGGAACTGGTAGTCCCAACTAGCTGGGCTCTCTACCTTTCCTCTAGAGGGCAATTGAAGAGAAAGAGACTGAAGGCAGAGGAGGACTGGAAGGACTGGAAGAGGGGAGGACTGGAAGGCAGGGGAGGACGGTCATGCATTGTGGCTGCACTGAGTAGGGAAACAAAGTGATCCAGTGACTCCTGAGTCCCCCTGGAGGTTACTGACATGAGGTTATGTTTTCCATCTCTCTCTCTCTCTCTCCTCCTTCCCTCTCTCTCTCCTCCCTCCTTCCCCTGTCTCTCTCCTTCCTCTCTCTCCCTCCCTTCCTTCTCTCCCTCCTTCTCTTCTCTCCCTTTCTCTCATCCCTCCTCTCTTCTCTTCTTTCTTTTCTTTCTTCTGTCTCTCTCTCTTTTCTTTTTCCCCCCCCTCCTCTCTTCTCTCTTTTCTTTCTCTCTCTTCTCTCTCTCTTCTCTCTTTCCTTTCCTCCTTCTCTCCTCTAAGACAAGGCTTTTTGTGTAGCCCCCTGGTTGTTCTGGAACTTGCTCTATAGACCAAGTTGGCCTCAAACTCAAAGCTCCTCATCTGCCTCTCTGCCTCTGCCTCTCAGATGAGGAGATTAAAGATGTGACTACTACACCCAACCCTGAAGCTTATGTTTAAACAAAGAGCAAGAGGTGTGCATTGCTAAGCGGTCCAGGTCAAGGTGTAGCCCTGCCCATCACCAGCCTACCACTGTCAGCTCCTGTCTGTCTCACGAGTTGTCAGAACTGTGTGACATCTCTTCCTGGGAGAGAAGTTTCTCTTCCAGCTGGCACCAGGCTTCAGGCTTTCCTTCTCCCAGCTTATGTATGATTCCTGAGAAATTCCGGCTTCCTGAGGCTTCTTTAGATAGTCTGGTTCCTAAGGGAAAAGCGCAGGTGTCTCTTGAGAATATTTCTGCCTCCTACCTGAACGGCAACAAGCTCCCGAGTGAATTCAGGTAAAAAATTATTGCTTACTGTGTGTTTGGGATATAAAATTTTATTAGTTCTGAGAAGTGTCTAAGGCAAAGGAAATGAAGTCCTTGCCCCATATCTATCAAATCTAGAGATCTAGTAGATGCCTAGAGAGGGGGCAGTAAAAGATGAGTTGGTCCTCTGCTCTGGGCACGATGTGTGCTGGGTTTGCAGAGCATCTGGAGCAGTTTAAAGCTGATATCCGGGAGACGACTATTGATGAAGCTCTGGAGGTGGTTATAGATGTCAGTCATGAGATCCAGTGACTCTGTAGTCACGTGTGATGGGGTCCTGGAGCCGATGCAGCTAGCCTGGATGAGCCTGTTGGGGTCACGAGACAAAGACAGCCAGAGATGTCGATATTGCAGGCTGTGGTCCCCAAGCTCCACTGGAACATCTTGTTTCACCCGTTGCTTTTCTCACTGTGGTGACAAACATGTGACTAACGTTGTGTGAGAGGGAAGGGTCGATTTGGGCTCACAGCTTTGAGGGGTTACAAGCCATCATGGAAGGAAGGCAGGATGGTGGGAGCATGAGGTGCCTGATCATGACCTCTGGAGTCAAGAAGCGAAGAAAGAGGATATTGGTGCTTAGTCGCTGGCCCACAGGACAGTGTCATCCCCATTTAGGGTGGGTCTTCCTCCCTCAATCTACTCACTGTAGAAACTGCCTTACAGGCATGCATACCTAGGGGTCTGCTCCATGGAGAGTCTAGGTCCCCGTCAATCTGTTAATCAAGATTTACCACCATAGTCAAAGAGGACAACCCCTCCCAACCTTTTCAGCTCATGACTATGTGAAAAAGAACCCATCAGTGAGATGCCTGAGATAACGCTGGGACCATCCATGGAGGAGGACAGCCAGGACCCAGGACTCACCTCATCACCAGACACTAGAAGTCTAAGGGCATGAACATCTCATATTATCCTTTCATGATCAGATCATTGAGATGTTCTGATCTAAACCTAAGCCTGAGATTCCTGTCCAGCAGACCCAGAAAGCCAGTTGGGTGGTGTGCTAACATGATTCCCGAACAGGAGAGTCGAGGGTCTTCCGCTAAGAATTCAACCAAGAAAGCTGAAAATGGGGGCTAGAGAGATGGCTCAGTGGTTAAGAGCACTGGTTGCTCTTCTAGAGGACCCTGGTTCAATTCCCAGCACCCACATGGCAGCTCACAACTGTCTGTAACTCCAATTCCAGGAGATCTGACAACCTCAGACAAATACATGGGAGCCAACAAACCAATGCACACAAAGATAATACAAATAAAAAACATGAAAAGGAAGATAAAACAGAATTAAAATGAAGAAAAGAACTCCAGACTGAGGAGATGGCTAGGCCGTAAGATACTTGCCTTGCAAGCATGAGGACTTCAGTTCAACCACCCAGCACCCAAGTTTAAAAAAATAAAAGGACAGAGAGAGAGAGAGAGAGAGAGAGAGAGAGAGAGAGAGAGAGAGAGAGAGAGAGAGAGAAAAGCTGGGCATGGCAGTGCATCCTTGTAACCCCAGCTCTGAGGAGGAAGAGACAGGAGGTTCCTGAGGGTTCGTTGGCCAGCCAGCTCAGCCTGTAGGGTGAGCTCTAGGCTAGTGAGAGACCCTGTCTGTACAAAACAAGATGGAAATCACAGAAGGAGTGATAATCACGACTGGCAGTCTGGTGGCTCCTACACACACAGGAAACTCGCACACACATGATCTTGTACAGACAAACATACAATCGAAAATTTAAGAGTCCTTAATAACCAAAAGTGCAAATCAGTCTAGTTGGTGGCAGGTCCTCACAGATCCAAGTGACTTTAAAACACAGATCCCATGTTCTTCCTCCCTAGAGGGATACATTCCGTGGGAAAGAGGGATATTTAAATTAAGAGAATACTGACATGTGTGCGGTCATGATTGTGTCCACACAATGGTGCTGCTTTTATGAGACTCACCAAGGGGTCATTTAATGCTGTCAAAATGAGATTTCTGCAAGTGCTGGAAGGTAGGTGTGGTTAAGGAACATCCCCAGCACTGCGTGTGTTGGATCTAAGCTCATATGCTCTCTCTGTTTTCACAGCAGTTTGGGGAACAGTCTGGTCCTCAGTATGGGGCAGGAAATCATGACCCTGGAACACTTTGTCAGATTCTAGTAAAGGAGATTGTGGGAGACTCCTGGAGTCATGTCAAAATGACCCTACTGCTGACATGAGACATTGCCACAAGCCAGAGTGGATTGATGAGTTCATTAATCCAGACAACCTTCGGGACTAATAAATGTCGACTATACTTAGTCCTGAGCTCTTAAAATTATTGACAGTTTTTGAAGCTCATCTTTAATCCTCAGAAAAATTGTACTACTTGAATTCTGAAAAATGAAAAGAATGAAAACAGCTTTTTTCTTTTTTATAGAAAGTTTTATTTTGTTTTTAATTATGTATATGTCTCTGCGTGTCTATGTGTGGGCATGTGAACATGAATGCAGGTGACCACAAATGTCAGAGGAGGATGTCAGATCTTCAGCTGGAAACTACAGGTGATTGTGAAGTTCCCACAGGTGCTGAGAACTGAGCTCAGGTCCTCTGCAAGAGCAGCAAGCTCTCTTAAGCTCTATGCCATCCCTCCAGCTCCAGCCTACTTTTTCTACGTGGTAATATGTGGTCATGTGGCTAAATCCATTCTGAAAGAAAGTTCTTAATTGAAAATAATTATTAAAAAACACACGCAACTGTAGTCCACGCAATTCAGTGGCCATCTGCTTGTTAGTATCATCAGGAGCAGAGCAGAGCAGACACACTCCCATGGAGAACTCAGATGCCACTGTTATCTGATCAGCTGTCTGGAAATGAAAATAATTGTTTCCAGGAGACTTAAGGAACAGAGAAGCACATTAAATGTGATCCAAGGCATTGCCTGGATGTAGATCTTGTGAAAAATTTTAGGGCAGATTTGTGTATTATTTCGGGGTCTTCAGTATAAGATATAGGGAACAATGGAAACATTGTAGCAAGAACGGAAGGAATGAAGGGCACAGTGAATCTCATGCTCCGTTCCTATTAGAGTGCTGTGTTTTGTTTTCTTTTGTTTTGTTTGAGACAGAGTTTCTCTGTGCAACCCTGTCTGTCCCGGAATTCACTCTGTAGCCCAGGCTGGCCTTGAACTCACAGAAATTTGCCTGCCTCTGCCTCCCAAGTGCTGGGATTAAAAGACAACCACCACAGAATGAATCATGAAAATAGTCTGTCCTCAGAAGAACATGGGGGGGTTGCAGTAGCTACAGTCGCTGATGTGAAAACGTGTAAGAGGCCCCATCCATATTTTATAAACATTTATGAAATTAAACAGTTCCAGACCAAGTGAGAGGTGTCTGGGAAGTACTTCAGAGCAATCTAGGCATGAGGAAGAAACGACTGAGGTATAGATTAACAATGTGTCTGTCTATGGATAACTGCCCCCAAGGGGTCACATGGAACCTCACTGTAATGTAGATTTGATGGAGCCTTTCTTGAGTGGGTGAGACAAAGGTAGATGTATTAAGAAAAAGTGAGGAAGAACTCTGGGGAGCAGGAGGGTCTTCCAGGGAGGAATAGCACCTGCCCCAGTAGAGGTTTGTGGATCGTATGGAGAGAAGCAAGTGGAGACTGGGTGGTCTTTATTGGGATACAAGCTCCCTTGACACAGTGGGTGGCTAGGGAGATCAAGTGTTACTTGTCCATCTGGGACAGGGGTCTTGTGTGCTAAACAGCATGGGCTCAGCCCTTACTGCTTAGGGCAACTAACTCTTGTTTCAATTATACTGTTCTCTTTGCTTTTAAATGTACTTGAAAATCTTAAAAATAAAAAGCAGGGGTTGGGCATTTAGCTCAGTGGTAGAGCGCTTGCCTAGCAAGGGCAAGGCCCTGGGTTCGGTCCCCAGCTCCGAAAAAAAGAAAAGAAAAAAAAAAAAACAAAGGCATTTAAAACATACATGCATATTCATGGGTGTATGCACGCACGTACATGCACACATGCACACACATACACACACACACGAGTAGTCTGGGAAAAGAAGTGTAACTCTTTTTTTTTTAAAGTACTTATTCACTCATTTATTTACAGCCCAAATGTTGCCCCCTCCTGGTCCCCCCTCAGAGTGTTCTCCCCCCTTCTCCTCCCCTTTGCCTCTGAGAAGGGGCATCAAGTCTCTACAGAATTGGGCACATCCTCTCTTGATAGGCAGTATTCATAAAAAGTCATGGTGTCCCAAAGACTCAAGAAGATGGAAACAGCCGGGGCAGTGCCACCAAGAAGCCAGGGTGGAGTATAATTAAAAAGTGCGTAGCCAGGACGTGGGGGTTGAGCTGGGAAAGAGGGAGCTGGGAGAGTCATTTGCCTGTGGTCAGATAGGCCTGAGGGAAGAAGATACAGTTTCCAGGTGTGTGTGTGTGTGTGTGTGTGTGTGTGTGTGTGTGTCTGTGTGTGTGTGTGTGCCTGTATGTGCCTGTGTGTGTGTGTGCCTGTGTGTGTCTGTGTGAGCTTATGTGTGTTTGTGTGTGTGTGTATGTCTGTGCCTGTATGTGTCTGTGTGTGTCTGTATGTGTGTATGTGTGTGTCTGTGTGTATGTGTGTGTGTGTATCTGTGTGTGTGTGTGTGTGTGTGTGTGTGTGTGTGTGTGTGTGTGTGTGTGTGTCTGTGTGTGTGTGTGTGTGTGTGTCTGTGTGTGTCTATGTGTGTGTGTGTGTGTATGTCTGTGCCTATATGTGTGTGTGTGTGTGTGTGTGTGTGTGTAAGTGCACAATATATTTAAGTGGATGCTTGTGGAGGCCAGAGGTCAACCTCATGTATCATTCTCAGAAGCCGCCCACCTTGTTTGTTAAGACAGGGTCTCTCCTGACCTGCGTTTGCCACGTAGTCTGAGCTGGCGAATCAGTAAGTCTACCAGTCTCTACCTGCATAAATCACGGATTATGAGCACACACCTTCATGCTCAGAGTTTTTACATGGGTTCTGTGGCTTGAACTGGGCTCCCCATGCTTGTGAGACAAGCACGTTCCTGACTAAGCCATCTCCCAGATCTTGACTGTTGAAAATGGAAGATACTTGAAGACGCTAAATGCATAAGAAGGACTCCGTGGAGGGAAAGACATTTTAATGCAAGAAACACTTAGACTACACAAGACTGACAGCCAGTTTTGAAGGGCAGAGAGAGGGGAGAATAGAAGCACTGAAGAGGGCTCTTCAAAGCTCCACACTCCCAAATGAGTGCTCATTAGAATCACCAGGAAGCTTAGGAAGATGAAATCTCTCCTGCCCTTGAAGATTCTAGCCCCCGAGTAGGGAGATTTTTAATATAACGTGGAACGTTACCGTATTGAAAAGTCCTCCAGTGGACTCTGTTGCAAACAGTAAACTCATAGAAAGTACTTCCAGGCTTTTTCCTGAAAAGAAAAGGTAAATACATAATTGTGTCCTTGGAGTGAAAGAAACATTTCCCTGGCCTTAAAGCATGGGACGAAAGAGCAGGCTCTATTAGCCTCCTACAAACACTCAAGGGGCTGCTCTTCCGGAGGACCCAAGTGTGTTTCCTAAGAACAACTGGGCAGCTCACAGCTACAGGCAACTCCAGCTTTAGGGGACCAGATACCTTCTTCTGGCGTCTGTGGGCACTTCCTGTGCTCACCTGTACATACCCCCACCCACACACACACACACACACACACACACACACACACACACACACACACACACACACACACACAATGGGAACACAAAACCCTTAAAAACAAAGGAGCAAACCAAACAAATATTCCAGGACTAAAACCACTGTTGTCTTTAAACACAGCAACAGACTTCAGTACCAGGGGCACCAGGGACCTTGAGAGAACCTTGAGCCTGCCCTCATTTTGCTGTTTATGTGATTAGAGCATGAGATGGTCTTACCCTGCATGTTCCATTGACTCACAAATGAAGCCTAGGTGAGGCAGGAAAGTAAAGAACCAAATGCTTCAACTGGGCTAAGTCTTTGGCTGCCGTGGCAGAGGTCTGGCTGTGTGAGCCGCTTGGTCACCTGTGCAAATATTTGATGAACCTCACTGTGAGCAACAGTTCCTACCGAGAGACTTCCTTAGGGGGAAGGCCACTGCATTAGGATGGCCGTAACGTTTAGGCAACAGCAACTTGTCCAAATATAGCTACGATACAGGGCAAAGGAAAGGTATCAACCAACAGCCTGGATGAGAAACTTACCACCCTTGGGACTTCAGCTGGGTTGTAAATCTCGGAGGATCAGGCTTTCGAGACAGGGCGCCGATTTCTTTTATCGTCCAAGGAGAAGCAATGGAAATGCCTCTCCTGCCATTTTATCGGTTTACAGATTAAGGCGACTTAATACGTATGTCATCGAAGTATGTATCAACTGGCAACACCGACCTTGCTGTTGGTAGCACAGATACGCGAGGAGATCCTGTTGTGCAGATAGATAAGTGTCTTGGTTTCTTTTCATATCACTGTGATAAAAATATCCTGACAAAAGCAATTTAAGAAGGAAAGAGTGAGTTTCAGCTCACAGGTCCAGGCTATCGTCATCCGAGTGGGGAAGACACTGAGGAGGTGCATGAGAGGACTGGTCACATGACATTCAGGGTCAGACCCAAGCAATGGATGCATGCATATTTGCACTTAGCTCATTTTCTCCATTATCATGTCACCTGCGTAGGGAATGGTGCCCCCGCCCCCACAGTGGACAGAGCTTCTCACCTCAATAGAACAAAGACAACCCCTGACATGTATACCTATAGGTGAACCTGATCTAGATAATTCCTCACTGAGGACCCTTTTCTCAGGTGATTGTAGACTCTGTGTGTGTGTGTGTATGTGTGTGTGTGTGTGTGTGTGTGTGTGTGTGTGTGTGTGTGTGTGTAGGATAAGATTGACACAGGATTTCACTGTGTAGCCCAGGCTGGCCTTGAGCTTACCTGTCTCGGCCTCTGGGGTGTTCAGTTAATTGTATATAACACCTTATTTGGATTTAACCTTCTCTTAATTGCCATGTAATTATGTAAGTCAGTCTGCAGTTGACACCTTGCCCACTCTGAATATTTCTGTCAGCGCACTGTACAGGCATCCCATTCCACTTGTTAAATTCCAAACGCAAGATTTATTCTCTGACCTCCTGGGACCTCAGGCCCTTTTCTCTTTCATTCACTAGCTACAAAGATTAGATTCATTTCCATGGCCCAGAAAAACTTAGCTTTCTCTCCTCTTTTGTTAGACATCTAGGCTTTTAAACTATTAATTACGTGGTGTTAAAAGCCAGCATTTTAACATGTTTTAATAGCGCTCTTATCCAAAGGTGCTTTATAATGGATGGCAATTTACAAAAGTAATTGCTGTGTTGTGCTAGAGGGACCGTGGTGCTGTCCTAAATCCAGAAAAAACAAAAGCAAAATGACAGTCCTCTTGCCCTCCCATGACCTTCTGCTGGCCTCTCAGTCCCAGCCTTCATTGCTGGTGCATTAACTTTCCCTGGGATACGCAACCAGGTATGAATTTACCACAGATAGAGCATCAAGGACAGACAGAGGCAGTGTGGTTCCGTGCAAGTTTTTTGGTCTCACAGAGCATGGGTAAGGGATGAGGTACAGGAGAATGTGTCCAGACTCTGTAAAAATAGGGCCATCCATTGGGCAGACTGAACGATCTCAGATGTGGTGCTCAAGAGAGGCACTGAAATGGACTATTGATGCTAAAGGGGTCTATTAGAAGAGCGATCAAAGCCATGGACAGACAGACAGACAGACAGCGTGACTGGGTCTCTAAGGGAAGTTCAGGTCTGAGTCACAGACAAACAGTATGGACAGGGTTCTGAAGAGGAATCAGGACCACATGGCAGAGTTGTGGTGTCCCTTTTTATAGGTGTCTGAGAAGGGGGGTGGTCTCATAGGGAGTCAGTAGCCAGAGTGATTCCTCAACAGAATTCAAGAAAGGTGTAGAAAGAGACATGCAAGGCCACCAGCATCCACAGAAATCTCCCCACCCTCCTCAGGTGAGAAGCCTGCTAGCTAGAGTTTCACAGTGCTTTCCACGGGGTGTCAGGGTGTCAGGGTGTCAGGGTGTCAATGTCTGTTAGCCTGGGGAGAAGGGACTACAAATATCATGGAGTCCTCTGCTAAAGGACTGTATCTGAGCTAATGGCAGAGAAGTTGGAGTGAGGCTGGGGGATTATGGGGTGATTGGTATCATTCAGCTTTTGCTATGCCTGCAGAGGCAGAGAGGTAGAGAGAGTGGGACCCAGCCCGCTTTATAAGCTAAGCAGCTACCACCATTCTCGTACCTCTTGGTGTGCCAGTAACGTGTGTGAGTTGGCACGAGTCAGCCTCCTACGGGATACATGAGAACCCAACCCACTCACCACCAATTTCTGTTTCTAAATTCATTGGTGTAAATACTGGATGGCAATGCCCCATGGAGACAGGTCATACTTGTTACCCCTTGATGCTCTTGTCAAGCCTTCTCCTACAGCAGGGGGCTGTTTGCAATGAGTAGCACGCCCAGGCATTCCGGCCATAGCAGGCTGCTAGCTGCGCAAAGCCACATGCACACCCTGGCTTCCCACCTTACCAGGACAACCTGTTCTGATTCCCTTTTAAATCATGCAAAATGTGAAGGTATCACACTAGAAGTAAACATGATTTGGGAATCTTCAATACACCGTGGTCCTTAGCCTGTGTGAGCACCTTGGAGAAAGTGCAACGGCTATGTGGGGCTCATCTCCGTCTACAACCTTCCCAGGCCTCCCGACGAAGGGTTTCCAGCTCTCACGATGTTTTCCTAGCAAACCCCTGCACCTGCTTTGCTCCGTTCAGTTAGAGGAGGCATGGCAGAGGTGTGGGGATTTGGGCTTGTAGCTGCTAATATTTTTTCTCATTCCTCCGCTGTTGTGATTCAGACTTCCAATATGTTGTTTGCCTCTGACATTTAGACCTGCTGTCAAGCCAGGGTGGAGAATGAAGGCAGACACAGTGATGAGGACATCGTTCGAGGACTGGCAGAGATGTGACAGCTGCCACAGGCTCTATTTAGCAGGCTCTCCTTTGTGTGTTTTCTGTGGCGTGTGTGTGTGTGTGTGTGTGTGTGTTGTGGTGTGTGTGTGTTGTGTGTGTGTTTGTGTGTGTGAGTGTGAGTGCGTGAGTGTGTGAGTGTGAATGTGTGTGTGTGTTGAGTGTGTGAGTGTGTGTGAGTGTGTGTGTGTGTTGTGAGTGTGTGTGTGTGTTTGTGTATGTGTGAGTGTGAGTGTGTGTGTGTGTGTGTGTGTGTGAGAGAGAGAGAGAGAGTGTGTGTGTGAGTGTGGTATGAGTGTGAGTGTGTGTGAGAGTGTGAGTGTGAGTGTGGTGTGTGTATGAGTGTGTGAGAGTGTGAGTGTGGAATGTGTGTGAGTGTGTGAGTGTGAGTGAGTGTGTGTGTGTGTGTGTACATCAGAGAACAAGTTGTAAGTTCTAAGGATCAAACTTGGGCCATCAGTTTTGGGGACAATTGCCTTTGAAAGACCACCGGAGTGGGGAAGACCCCCACTCAAATCTCGAGACGACGCAACCCCCAAGAACTCACGAGAAACCGGTCTTGATGTAATAAACAAGAGGGGTATTTGAGGAACCAGAGCTCTGGGGATGACACGTATCTCACACAGGAGGCAGAGGAGTCGACCCCAAGCCCAATTAGGGGGAAGGTATTTATAGGCAGTTGGCAACAGTCACACAAAGCAATTTCATTGGTTGGTTTACATTGGCACACATGATCTAACTTGGGCTCAGTTCAACTCTAGGCCACCCTGCTTCTGGGGCAAGCTGACCCTAGTTCTTGTTTTTCTCAGGACTGTTGAGTCAGGCCTTATTGAGGCCAGATGGTTTGTGATGGCTATAGCCAGGCTACATCCCCAAAACATGTTATGTTATTCTTTGCTGTGAGGTGCACTTGTCCTCACAGCAGGGTTGGTGGGGAATAGTTTAAAATCTTTATTCTTTCATCTTTACCCGCTAAGTCATCTGACTGGACCACACCTATCTTTAAATATATACACATTGTTTTTGAGAATCACATGTATGCAATGAAACATGATTGTATTTATCTCCGTTCCTCCCTCCGACAAGACCCTCTCCAAAATCCACATCCTTTTTTATTTTTATAACTCACTACCTGCGATCAATGCTTATGGATGTGTGTGTCATCCACTGGAGCAGGGGAAATCTTGCAGTTGCTACATATTCAAAAATGGATGATTCTTCCTCCCCCAGTACCTATCAACTGCCAACAGCTCCTTTGAAAGGGTGGAGCCTACAGAGCTTTCCCCATCTATGCCAGAGTTTTGGCAGGACTGATTTTGTGAGGGTAACCCCAGCTACCATACGTTCATGAGGACAACAGTGGTGTGCTGACACCAGCATTTCACACATTCATTCCCAATCTCCTGCTCTTGCATTGTTTCTGTCTTCTGTGATTTCCCAAGAGCCTAGGTGGTCTTGGCGAATGTTGATGAAGATATCCCATTTAATGGCTGGTCCTGGTTGTCAACTTGACTATATCTGGAATGAACTCCAGTCCAGAATTGGAGGGCTCACCTGTGATCCAGATCTTGAGGCTGAGAGATACAAGTTTCTGACCAGGATCTTGGCATGGAGATCTTGAGGCATAGTGGCTATGAATCCCAGGGGACTAAGGTGAGGAGATCTCTTAGTTCAAGGTCAGCCTGGGACAAAACAAGTCCCAGATCTGGGCGTGGTGGTACACAACTTTAATCTGGGACACACCTTCTAATGGAACCTACAGAAGGACATTGAAGGAAGGAAGATTGGTTCTTCTTTGCCTGCTTGCATTTATCTACCAGCACATCTGTTGGAAGCTACTTCTATGAAAGACCAGCTGAAACAACCAGCCTTGGGGACTGAGCAACTACTGGATCCGTGGACTTCCCATCCACAGCTGCCCATTGTTGGGGAGTTGGACTGCAGACTGCAAGTCATCACAACAAATTCCCTTACCATACAGAGACCACCCATGAGTTCTGTGACTCTAGAGAACCCTGACTAATACACCCCGCTTAGAGCTTAGCACTCGGTCTCTTATTCTCTGCACTTGGACCACATCTGTGTCTCAGCACTTTCTGCTGCCCACTGTGGAAAGAAACTTCTCTGGACAAGGTTGACCGTAGTCCAGAATATGGATTTAAACATAAATATTCACAAGGCAGTGTGACACGATCACCATTCAGCAAAGTAACAGTAGGCATGTTCTACCTAGGGCCTCTCATTGACCTAGCCATGTCCAAGATTATAATACCAGTCATGGAGTTCCCTCCTCTGGAGAAGGTCTTAAATGCAATCGGAAAGTGGTTAGTTATCTTGAACACCCATGCCCACTGCTACACAAGTGGGCACACCATGCCTGGCAGGCCAACCTTGTAGAGTGCAGAGCTCAGAGCTGGGTAAAACTATCAATGTATTCTCTTTCCCAGTATTATTCAGAGCACCCCCAGTGCTATGAACAGCTACCCAGAAGAGAGGAGGTTTCCTGGTTGGTTTAAGATCAGTTCCCCTATGTCCTGCAGTCACAGTGTGTACTGTCTTCAACAATACAGTCTTACTGTATACATTAATACAGGGAAGCCAAGAGCTAACTTGTGCGGCCTTCTTAGTGTGGATTCTAAGTATTGAACTCAGGTCCTTGCACCAAACGATTTGCACACGGAGATATCTACCCATCTTTGGGCTTTGTTTTTCCTGTGGTTTATGTGTTTTTAAAGTAGAATGATGCATCCAGGCATGGTGGATCGTGTCTACAATCCCAGCACTTGGGGAGCGAAGACAGAAGGATGGAGAGTTCAAGTTCAAGGATGGAGAGTTTCAGCAGGAGCTGCTGGGCCACTACAGACCAGACTGGCTTCCAGGCCACTTTGCAACCCAGACTAGTGTTGAACTCAATAACCTGCTCCAGTCTTCCCCAGTGCCGAGGTTACAGGTGTGTGACACCACAAACAGTTATCTGCTCAGAAGGAAATGCTTCATTTCACAATGCCCCTATTATAGCGTGATGAACTCCGTGTGCTCATAGGAATGGATTTAGAGGCCTTTTAGCCAGAACAAAGAAAAAGAATATATCGTGAAGTTATTAACAAGGTCTTGGAGACAGACTTTGTCCTCCCAAGGCTATGGAATAAATGGTGCCAATCTCCTCACTAAAGGGAAAGCTATTGCAAAAACAATGTCATTGTTACTTTAACGGTGCCAGGGGATGGTGGATGACCCATACCTGGCCTTTCTGAAGGCATAGTGGCTATGAATCCCAGGGGACTAAGGTGAGGAGATCTCTTAGTTCAAGGTCAATGTGTTGTGTCAAGCTGCTGTGACCTCTTCTGCCCCAGTGCCCTCCTCCCTAGGCTTTAGCATTGCGTTTGCAGGACAGATAAGTTGATGTGTACACTTCGAGGAGTATGCAACCCTGCCAAATTGACTAAAATTAATGAATATAAAAATATCGAAATTATGTTTCGATCTTACAAATGCCCGAGACTGTATTAAAGATACACAACGAGGCCAAAATAACTTTTTTCTGTAGAATTTTGATAAAAATTAACGATGACCTGAATGGAACCTTTAAGAGCCACCTTGTTTACTGTACCTTGTGTGGGTTCATTACATTTGTGATGTGATAGAATGTCTTTCATTAAATATGGGTTAACGTGGAAAATCATAGAGAAAGGAGCATAAAGAGAATTGATTAATCATTGTTTTATTAGCAGGAGGAATTTTTCTGTTCTCTCTGATTTTTTTTTAAAGTAGCTTTGGCTTTTTAGCAAAGTGATTTCAGATATTGGGAAAAAAATATTCCCAAATGTGACGTTCGACGTACCTCCCAACGCACGGCTCACAAAAGCACCTCTCTGACGTTGGCTCTCCCTCAGTGTTATTAAGTATGACTCACCACACAGTGTTGACAAGCTAGATCACTGACCTATCACTGTTTCCATTTACTATGTGAGAACTCTCAGACTGACTTACTTGTGTGGAGTCATGGAGTTGTTCGTGAGAAATTGTTCCACACAAGCGTCGTCTTCTGTTAGTCGTGTTCTTCCCTGTCTCTCTTCCTTGTTTTTCTTTTATTTTCCTTTCTTTTTTTTTTAAAGAGTAACTCTAGGGGATAGAGACACCTCAGGGTGTGAAAGTGCTTGCTGCTTAAGCTTGAAGCCCTGTCTCCCGCTGGAGAGATGGCTCAGTGGTCAAGAATACTTCCCGCTCTTACAGAGGACCCGAATGCAGGTCCCAGCACCCACATTGGGTGGCTCATAACCACCTATATCCCCAGCTCCAAGGGATATCCAACTCCTTCTTCTAGCCTCTTTGGGTACCAAAATGCATGTGCACATACATGCACACACACCTATACATATAGGTAATAAAGTAAAGATCTTTAAATGTGATTTCTGCCTTATTCAGTGTTGCTTCACTGAAAGCCCTGCTGCTGTCCATTGAGACTCAGCAAACTGCAAGACAGACAAATTCCTCTTAAGATCCATACTTGTTTACATACAGGGCTCAGTTGCAGTGGGCCAAGTAAGGATATGAACATATTTGCATGGAAGATCATTACGGCCAAATTGGGTTTAACGCTTCCTTTTTGTCTTTCAAAACAATGTGATTAAAGAAATCTTCTCATGAGCCGAACCTGCCTGGGGAAGCCACAGCTCGGTGGGAGAGCCTGCAAACTGACCTTGGAGGACTAAATCACCGTGATTGTGGTGAGGTGAAGTACTAAAGATCAAGAGCCAAAATTATCCCAGGCTATCTTTAGTCACTGGTAATGCCCATTTCCTGTCAATCTCTTTTTCTGACTCATCATCCTTGTGACGACGAGACGCAGCTCTTACAACATATCCTTAAGCTGCGCTGACCTCCAAGGGGCCTTTAGAGGATGAAGCCTTGTCTATTGTGTCTGTAGAGCAAGCGCCTGGGCTTGAAGGGGCTGAGTTTTTGTATAGACCATTTCACAAAGTCATGAGAGACCCGAGGCCTCCCATCCCCTTCTCCTCTCAGATGCCCTTTTCTTCCCACCCTTTCTACCTCACTCCTTCCCGTTGCTAAAAGAAGAAGACTTTAGACAAAAATGACCATAATGGAGCTTAACCACTCAGAGACAGTTCTTGAGACAGAGACTCCTAAAAGCAGGGTAGCATCTGTCAGACCCTGGATCTGCCGTGCCACCGGGCAACACTTAGATGTAGAGAAAAGAAGGTGACTTCCGGGAAGCAGTTGTCTCCTCTAGCTGACAAGGTTGTAAGTCCTTATCTAACATCTGCAGACGTGGAGTCCCTGCTCTGCTGAAGCCCACCTACCTGATGTGCCCATCAACATAATCGATAAATATATTGATTATGACTTCCCTGTGGTTTGTCATTACAAAGGTGTCAGAATCGGGACCAGGATGGAGAGTGGGGAAGGAGAGATGGAGATGGAGCCCACAGAGATTTTGGCTTGCCTCATTTTGCACCCTCAGCCTGTGAGCAATCTTCACAGCATCTCCCCGGCCTCTTGACTCTTTTTTTTCTTTTTTCTTTTTTTGCACTGCACTCATATTCTCAAGGTACATAATTAACCCAGATCAGTTTTCTTTTTTACTTCATAATTCTGCCTATTTTTTCTGCCCTTTACCTAATGACAAGGCACATTTATGAATATATTAAAGACTCAACGGCAGAAGATTTGCGAGTTGCTTTTCTGTGGCTGCGATAAGGCACCATGAACAGAGGCAACTTAAGGAAGGATTTGTTTGTTTGTTTGTTTGTTGTCGTTTGGGTTATGAGGGGATCAGAGTCTGTAACGGCTGAGGGAGGCAGCACAGCAGCAGGAGCTGGAGCTGGCTGGGAGCCTCTTTATCATCCACAGACCCAGGAGGGAGAAGGGAGGGGAGGGGAGGGGAGGGAGAGAGGGGGAGGGAGGAAGTGGAAGGGAGGAGGGGGGGAGGGAGGAGGGAGGGGGGGAGGAGGGAGGTGGAAGGGGAAGAGAGGGGAGGGGAAGAAAAGGGGAGGTGGGAGGAGAGAGAGAGGGAGGGGGAAGTGGAAGGGGGAGAGGGAAGGGGGAGGGAAGGGAGGGGAGGAGAGAGAGAGAGAGGGAGGTGGAAGGGGGAGGGGAAGAGGGAGGGAAGGGGGAGGGAGGGGAGGGGAGAGAGAAGGAGAGGGGGAGTGGTGGAAGGGGAGGGAAGGGGGGAGGGAGAGGGGGGAGGGGGAAGTGGAAGGGGAGAGGGAAGGGAGGGAGAGAGAGGAGAGAGGAGAGGGAGGGGGAAGGGGGAGAGGGACAGGGACAGGGCACTGTCCTGGTGCTGATGGCTTGTGAAGGACTGCAGGACACCAAGTCTGTCCACCATTCACATTTGTTTCTGTGTCTTCTTGCAGCCGTGAGCAGCTGAGATCAGTGGTCAATTCCTGCAGAATTGTCTTCGATCTGTTTGGCTTCCTCAGATTTTTACACTAGATCTGGAAAGCACATACTTTACGCTCTCGCTTTGCAGATAAGAGAAACTGTTCAGCAAAGACGGGGTGGGGGAGGTGTCATTCCTCAGGGACATTCAGCACAGAGAGCTGCCTGCCAGGCCTTATCTCTGGCCACAGTCCTCCTCTCGGTCAGTCTGGAGCCCTAACACCAGATTCCCGCCCCCAGAAGGTGCTCACAGATGAGAGAAGAGTCTGTCAGTCATTCTGATGGTCTTCGACCTTCATGCTTCTCTTGGGAAAGATGAATTCTCTTCGGTCCTACTCTTGACTTGCTTCGCTGAGGCATTTAGAAGCCTGGGGGGCTTTTCTTTAGCAAACATCCTTATGCATTTTGGTTATCAAATACCTTTTCCTAAAAGCGTCAGAGTTACACCCAATTGTGTTTACTTCCAGTCAGAGGCAGAGATCTCATCCAGTCCAGAGACACTTCTCAGTTACTCCCATGCCTCTCATGGTAGTTAGGGTGCACAGACCGAGCTGCAACACGCACGTCGCGAATGGAGGACCCACAGCCTTTTTAAATGTGTCCTGTGTGCCAGTTCAGCACCGGGTCGTCCAGGTTCCCATTTCAAGAAATTCCCTCACCCTCTATGGTCAGGATGGGATAAACACGGCATCCCGCGTGGGTTCCATAAACTTGGACTTCAGAGTAGTCTCTCTGCCCAGCTGTGACATAAAGGGTTTATTTCTAGGTACGCCAGGCCCCTCATTGCTGCCCACTCCCACCCCCACCAATCAGCTGACTTGTGGGAGGCGCTCAGTAATTATTGGCTGTACTCGCTTGTGATGACTCTTTGCAATTCTCAACATGGGTGGCCTGTGCCCAAACTCCTCTGTAAGTTCTGACGGTGGAAAATTAAGTAGTTCTTCAGAAAATGCTTGGATTAAGAGACTTTGCGGGAATTGAGCATATAGCGCTGACTAGCATCTGAGGGTAGCCTGTGCACAGATCCTGAGCCCATACATTTTGAGAGATACTTCAAACCTTAGCTGCCCAGTCAGCCCTGGTCTCCACTCCTGGGGTCTCCTCTCCTGAGGGCTGTCAGCACCCAACATACACTGTTCATACAGACACTCGGAAACCCAGACATGTATGGGGGAGGGCACATGAATGCCGTGGAGTCCAGAGAGGAGGAACAGGATCAGCAGAAGACCCAAAGGGAAAGTAGCAGACCTGGAGAGGAAGACGGTGTCAGATCGCTGGGAATCTGGCCAGACTGAAGGACAGAGTCTTGTAGTGACGGGAAAGGCCAGGTTAAATACCCTTCTTGGAGGATGTTCTTCAGGCAGTTAAATAGTTAACCAGTGGTATTTGAATACAGTAGTGTTGTAGGAAGCAGTCCTCTCTACTTGTAGGTGAAGCAAAGCTGTTTTCAGACATTCTGTGAGGACCTACCAGGGAGTTCTGACCATCGGCCTGGAGCAGCAACATTCTAAAGGCAGAATCCTGTGCCGAGAGCAGGGGCAGAGTCCTTTGAGCGGTGGGAAAAGTGGGGAGCATGGAATCACAGAACCAATAGGAGAAAAGACACAGAGCACGGCTTTGAATTCACTGAACGGCTGGGACTTCCCCTTGGTTGACGTTCGATGTCTGGAGAAGCAGAGGCTGGTAGATTGGCTCCTCTTCTCAGGTCATAAAGCTCTTGAAAACAGCACTTAAGAAGTGGGTCGAGTTGGGCTCACTGTTCATGTACAGACACCGACCATCGTGGCAGGAAGGCAGAGTGTCAGGACTGTGACGGGGCTGTCACAGCATCTCCTCTGTTAGGGAGCAAAACAATGGCAGGTGGTCACCAGTTTACTCCCTTGTTTTGTTTTGGTTTTGGTTTTGGTTTGTTTGTTTGTTTTTAACTTTTCTATTGTATATTTTATTTACATTTTAACTGTTGTCCCCTTCCCCAGTTTCCCATCCATAAACCCCCTATCCTATCCCCCTCCCCCTTCTTCTATGAGGGTATTCCCCCACCCATCTACCCACACCTTACTGCATCCCCACCCTCACATTCCCCTAAAGTGGGAGATGGACCTTTGGCATGACCTAGGACTTCTTCTCCCATTGGTGCCCAAGAAAGCAATCCTCTGCTACATACACAACTAGAGACATGGGTCTGTCCACCTGTACTCTTTGGGTGGTGGTTTAGTCCCTGGGAGCTCTGGTTGGTGGGCATTGTTGTTCTGATGGGGTTGCAAACCCCTTCAGCTCCTTCAATCCTTCCTCTAACGCCTCCAATGCACTCCCCTGGTTTTCCACATTATATTCAGTCTAAGGCCCAGGCTCACAGGATTTGGGAAGGTCCGTTTGGCATGGGCTGTCCCTCTTCAGTTTAATCGTTCTGGAAACACCAGCACAGAAGTACCCCAGGTATGTGTTTCCAGGGTGATTCTAAATCCCTCAGAGTCAACGATCACGCTGGACCAACACACTGGAGACCTTGCTTTGCTAAATACTTTCCGCACCAGACAGGATGCAGAGGTGTGGGGCGTCCTTGCCCTCCCGTGCCCGAGGCATCATTTTGGAAGGTCGATGGCTGGGCGCTAGCTAGACTCACTTGTCAACATCTTCAAACACGAGTTTGGCTGCCACTGGAAACTTATTCTGGGGTCAGGGGTCCAAACGTGCAAGCCTGTCAGTCTCAGGCCATGAGGCAAAGTGAGTGGAGGCTTCTCAGACGCTGGTCCCATCTCGTCTCTATGCTCATTCAGTCCGTGTGTGAGCTTTATTTCCACCATTTGGAGTCTCTCTGGGCAACTGTGTTGTCCGACTTGACACCTCCCTTGACCTTAAAGTCCTCCATTTTAAAATTCAGGTATCAGTTAACTGAGAGGCATCGCTTAGAATCGCTTTTTTTTTTTTTTTTTTGAGTTCTTTTTTTTTGTGGGGACCGAACCCAGGCCCTGCTTCCTAGGCAAGGCTTACCACTGAGCAAATCCCAACCCCGATCGCTACTTCTTAAGTGTACAGCCGGGCAGGTTTTTGACAAACGCACCTCGTAGTGTAACTACCGCCTTGATTAACACGGCGTTTCTGCAGCCCTTGCATTCTCTGCCCAGGATAATGGCTGTGTTCCGATTATTTTGCAGTTTCCAGATCCTCATTAGTGAAATGAGTCTGCCTGGCTTTCCCCGCCCCCACCGAGGCAAAGGCTCTTGAGATGCAGCCAACACGTTCGAGTGTAAGGTCTTAATGGCGGCGAAGTTCACAACTTTTAGTTTCTTTTATTTGTTTTATTTTGGTGTCTTTACTTGGAAGTCTTTTTTTTTTTTTTTTTTTTTTTTTTTTTTTTTCGGAGCTGGGGACCAAACCCAGGGCCTTGCGCTTCCTAGGCAAGCGCTCTACCACTGAGCTAAATCTCCAACCCCGGAAGTTTTTTGTTAGACAAAAGGTCACTTTTTTTTCTCTCCTACGTTCTCTTCCAGATGTTTCTTTATTTTAAAGGTTTGTGTCTTTGGTTTGAAGCACGTTTGTTGAGTGCACAAGCCATGGTGGGAGTAGAGGTCAGGGGACAACACTCTGGAGTCGTTTTCCCTGCCATCCCATAAATCCGAATTGAAATTGTCAGCATACACTGGCATATTAAGGCCACATCAAGAAAACTATCGCCCAGTACATACTGGACACAACAGACCGAGAAAATGGTGTGACGCCCTCACCTGGACCCGTGAAGAAATATGCCACTAGTGTTATGATGACAGCTGTCCCCGTGACCTGTCATCTGACCCCTGGTGTGTGAGCAGAGGGATAAACAGGTAGATAACACCTGACTGTCCCAAGGATCTTGGCTTGGCTTTGTCCCTGCTGTTGGTATGGTCTGTCCACTGCTTGTTCTTCTTCCTGCTTATCTGTCTGTCCTGTCATCCACTCATTTGTCCCTAGACCCATCCTCAGCCATCACCTCTGCAGCTGGATTTAACCTCTCAGCTCAGTCAGAGCCCACATGGCAGCTGGGGCAGCGTATCCAGCTGTAGCAGTCACTTCTCTCTCCCTAGCTGCATTTCTATCTGCTTTCCTGTTTTTTTAGGATTTCACAAACATCTCTCACTCTGCCATAGCCTCATAACTCTTTGCAATCACTTGCCACCACCCCTGCCCCTGCCAGCACACACATGCATTTGCTATGAGATATGTAACGTGTGACCTGAGAGTTACTATTAGTAATGCAGCTTTCATTACAATTGGTTTTTGGCAAGTTCATACACCCTTAGACACACCTGGGCAAACAGAGTCTGAAGGAGGAGTCGCCTCCATCAGATTGGCATGTGGATATGCCTATAGGGCATTTTCTTGATTACTGTTTGGTGTAGAGGGGCCCAGGCCTCCACAGGGGAGCACCACCCCTGGGCAGGTGGCCTTGAGTTGTATGAGAAAGCAGGTTGAGCAAGCCACAGGTAAGCAAGCCAGGAGGCAGATTTCCTGCATGGCCTCTGCTTCAGTTCCTGCCTTGAAGTTCCTGCCCTCAGTGTGGCCTGTGAGTGTGGAGGTATAAGGCAAACGAACCCTTTCCTCTCCAAACTGCATTTTAGTCAAAATGTTTTACCCCAACAGTAGATACTGGGACAGATTGAAATTCTAAACACACTGCGTTTGCCTCAGCCACACTGTCCAGGAAAAGCCAGACCATGTGGCAAATTGCTGTCTGTGAAATCACTGACCCTTATGAATTTGTTAGGCAACAAATTCTGACACCATGGAAAGACACAAAAATATTTATCTGTGTTTCTGACACAATGGATGCATGACATTTGGTTCATATATTTATTTCAAAGCCTGACAAAGTGGCAATTCTGTACCCAAAGACGTATGTGCTAGCCACACACACAGGGTCTGTCACCATGGCATGGGAGGGTCCTTCTGTGAGTGAACAGGATCCTTCAGGACCCCTTCTATTGGGGGCTATTCTGGCCAGTAGAATCCAAAGCCCCTGATCAGGATGCAGCAACCTTCCACAGAGGCTCTGGCTCTCTGTGCAGCCTGGCTGAAATGTCTACAGCGGCATGCCAAAATATGTGTTTAGACAATGGGCTCCTCTGCACATCTAGACATGCATGTGACGTTCCTCTGACCCCTAGCTCCTGTCACCAGAAAGTTTTGGGTTTAAGGGAAGCTGTTGGAAGTTGCTTATCAGAAAAACTCACCTTCCAATTCTTCGTCTCCAGCTGAAACTCTGGCAAGTACCTCCTCCTGTTCATCGTAAGAACCCATCGGCCCCTGAAGTTGGCTTGTCTGGCTGTCCCACTGTCCATTCTTAGAAGTTATCTGAGGGCTGGAGCCAAGTCACAACAGAATATGGTCCAATACAAGGGGTAGCCGGTTCTGTTTGTGCAAGGAAGAACATCGTTACTCCAGACCACCCGAAGACCACAGCTGTGGCACCACGATGTGCTGGGTTGGGGGTGGGGGGTTAGGCCACAGTCTCTGGCCTCTGGGTGAATGTAAAGAAGTCATCTTCCTCCTCGCCTGTCCCACGTTCAAACTGGAGTCTTAGGGTAGACACCTTAGTCTCTGTAGCTCTAACAAGCCAGGCTCTGTCACCTCCTCAATGTTCTAGTGGAAGAGGAAGTAATGGAGAATCACTCAGTTGGGCCAACTAGGAAGAACATATGAGGGAGCCCAGAGACCCTACGTCGGGCTTTAGGGTACGATAGGGTACAGATATAGCTTAGGTTTAAACACAGAAAGAACTGGAGCATGAGGCAAGTATTCATAAGTCATCCTGGACAAAGTATGTTCCTATCCATCAGTATCTTAGCAACAGTCCCACAAGGTTGGACATACCTCTGTCACCTTCTGGGGGTGATTTCTCTAGAGCAACCCTCTCCATTGTGGATGATTGTTTCCATCTTAGGGGTCTGTTCTGAGGGCTTTCCCCATTAGAGGTGGCTTCGGTCCTTTGTTACAAAGATGTTGGTGGATCTGTCCTGCAGTTCTTGGAGTCCCAAGAAGAAAGGTTAAGGACAATGAGTTCTCTCCCCTCCTTCCTTCAGCCTTGAAGAACATGACAATTAGGGAGCAGAGTGCTGCAGAAGTCTGAGGCAAAATGGAGACAGACAAGTGATGAAAGTGGAGACACCAGTTTTCCTCACTTACCTTGTGGACTGGAGGGACAGGTTGTATTAGTTCTTTTCCTCATTGATGTGACAAAATGCCAGGCAAAAGCAACTTAAGGTAGGGAAGGTTAGTTGGGATTACAGGTTGAAGGCATGGTCCACTGCTGTAGAGAAGGCATGGTCTGTTGCTGTAGGGAAGGCATGGTCCATCATGGTAGAGAAGGCATGGTCCATCGCTGTATGGAAGGCAGGGCAGGAGAGTGAGGCAGTTGGTCACATTTCATCTGGAGTCAAGATGTAGAGATCAATGCTTGGGCTCACTGAACTTTCCCTTTCTCAGGGACTCCCGTCCATGGGTGCTGCTGTCTATATTCAGAGTGCCCAGTTATCCCTGTCTGGGAATGCCCTCATAGATAAGCCTAGAGGTGTGTTTCCAAGGTGACTCTGAATTCTGTGAAGTTGACAAGGAAGATGAGCTGTCCTGGGAGTCAGTGCATTTTAGCAGGAGTGGCTTCTAACTGCTTGCTACATCATCTGTAAACCTCAACCCAGCTAAGTTCTGCACACTGTACTCTGCCCTCTGTCCTTGGAACAACGGTTGTTTGTAGATGACCATTTAGCATGCACATGTGTTGTTCTAAGCGTCCATCTGTTGCTAACATCTGTGTTGCCTATCTGCCCCACGTGAGGCATGGGGGTTAATACCTTGGCCAGTCACACCTTTTTAGTGACTGATGGAGACGGACTCTGAAATCAGATATCATAGCTTACAACACTATGAGATTCTGCCTCTTGAACAATGACAATCCCAGTAGGAACACAAATATTCTAAAGAAACACAGATACCCCTCACTACACCCTGGCTGTTGGACTGGTGGAAGAATGATCCCCAAGAAATGTGAGTTCCCCTGGGAAATCCTGTGGCTGGGAAAAGGCAAAGGTTAAAGCTTGGTGTCAGCCAGAAGGGGAGCTTGTCTCCCGTAAAGAGATTTCACACAGCTCTTACACCTTGTCAGACCGAGGCAGGGATGAAAGAGGGAAATTGTGGGTTCATGAGAAAGAAAAGGAACCCTGCCCTCACCGTGGAGTCTGGCTGAAGCCTTTCACTAGCAAAGACACCATAATTCTAACATAGTTAACAACTACTCTGGTCCTTTCTCTCTTCCACCCATAAGCCTACAATTTTCCTGGAGTCTCACCAGAAATCCCATGTACAGGTTACAACACACTTAATCCTGTGTGCAAACCCATAGACCCCCAATTCTACATGGTCAGACTACAACCCCATAGACCCCTGATTCTACATGGTCAGACTACAGCCCCATAGACCCCTCATTCTACACGGTCAAACTACAATCCACCTGAGGCAGTTCTGGAACCACTGTAAATCTTGATTATCAAAAAAGAAAGAAATTCTTAGCAACTTTGAAATGTAGCTTGAGAGCCACCAAAATAGTATATATAGCTACTGCTAATTTCAGCTCCCTCTTGAGGAGCAAAGACCCATACTTGGGCATGTCTTGCTTTTTTCCTGAGAGCCTTTTTCCTAGCCCTCACACTGCAAGTCTGTGTTAAAATAACTTAAATAAAACTCCAACTCTTCATTTTACCAGGAGGCCCTCCCTATGCAAGCTTCCAAAGGAGGGAAGTACCCATGGTCCTAACCAGCTATGACAGCTATGAACCGGTCCTAACCAGCTATGACAGCTATGAACCGGTCCTAACCAGCTATGACAGCTATGACAGCTATGAACCGGTCCTAACCAGCTATGACAGCTATGAACTGGTCCCAACCAGCTATGACTATGAACTCCCAACCAGCTATGACAGCTGAACTGGTCCTAACCAGCTAGACAGCTATGAACCAGTCCTAACCAGCTGCTATGAACTGGTCCTAACCAGCTATGACAGCTATGAACCGCAACAATGACCAGCAGGGCAGGATAACCCAAACATGTAGTAGTGTCACACATACTCTGGCAGCAACCAACAGCTCCCTAACTGGACTTAAGCTTTGTTCGACAAGCAGGAAATCAGGCCTGGAACTGGAAACCTAACCAGTTACACGGAGCTAATGAGGTCATGGATCTAGGAGAAGAATCTGTAATTCATTAAACCAGCCTAGTCCCTAACTACATTCAAATATTTGTCTCTACCCACAGACAGACATGTTCAAGTGAAGGGGGAGAGCCCAGGAGGCCTCAACCCTACAAAAAGGTCTACAGGCAGCTAAGGAATGCTAAGAGCGGGAGAAAGAGCCTTCCCCAGTTGGTTATCTAGTACCAGACAGTCAGCTCTGAAAGCATGTACACACAAGTGACATCTTATGTAATTAGCTAATTAGCAGATTGCATTTATGCATTTAAACACACATGTATATATGCATATGCATGTGATGACAAAGAAAAAGAATAGGGAGTATGGGGGTTAGGTTGGAGAGAGGAAAGGGAGGAAGTAAGCGATTATATTACAATCTCAAATGATTTTAAAAAAGCTCTTCAGTTATGCTTCATAAATCAGCTAGTCTGGAATTCTTTTCTGCATGGAAGCCACAAACCCTGTTTGATCTGGCCAGAACTAAGATCCTTAGAGGATGAGGAGAACTCTTCAGGCTGTGAAGAGTCAGTGTGGAGCTTTGTCTCAGTCCCCTCCATGTTCCTAAAAACCACTCTGTGGAAGAGACTGGAGCCAAGACCTTGGTGGGTCAGGGGACAGCAAGGCCGCACCTTGACCAGGACTGCTCAGCTGTGAATACCTCTAGCCCTCTGTTGAAACCTAAAACTAATGTTGAGGCTCCAGCGATAAACTTTGTGGGGATCACTGGACCCTTGCATTCCTCTTTCCAATGTGGACATGTTAAATAAATCGCCTTTCTCTTTAAATATCTCCCCTCTGGTTTGTGGTTGCAGCTGCATTTTTTCTTAGAGATTGAGAGAAATCCTAGACTTTATTTTTTACTTTACTACAGGAGACAAATACTCAAAACTGAACGATCTGCATTTACAGAGAACAAACACTTTCAGAATCTGTGGAGAGCTTAGCGCTTGGACTGTGTCAGGGGCTCCTTAATGAGCGAGCAGAGATTTCCAACCCGAAATGTGCTTTGTTTATTCAGAGAGACGTTTAAATGAGAGTGCCCCTCGGCAGATGGCATTGGATATCTACCAAGCACCGATCAGACCCGACTTGGTTGGTGACCGTGGTTTGGATGAGGCTCCTCATAGTCATGGCTCTTCTTGTGGGTCTCATGCTGATTCTTAGGAGTCTGGAGACACAAGCCCATGTTTCTGAAGATTCACTCCTACAGCTCTTACCTTCCCAACTCACCCTACCTGTTCAAGGACAGTTGGTCTTCTCTGGTTTAGAATTTTATTCTCTCCTAGGTAGTTTCCCTACTGATTTAAGCTAAAAAAAACTAAGGTGCTGACAGATTCTCTGATGGACCTGGTTTGTTGCCCTCCCGCAGGCTCCAGAAGATCTAGTGACAGACACAACTTGTTTGGGTCCTTGTCCATCCAACCTTGAGTTGTGTCTACTCTGCCGTCATCTTGATCTAATGGGGCAGCAGTGTTGGGAGCTGGTGACATCTTTAAGAGGAGTGGCCTCATGAGAGGTCTGTAGGTTATTGGAGAGGTAAAGGTCTTTGTCCTTCCACTACTGCCCAGAAGGAAGGGGATTGCAGGATTTGCCATGGGTTACACCACATGCTCCAACCATGATATGCTGCCTTGTCATAGACCCAAAAGCAATGGGGTCAACTGACCGGGGACTAGAACTAACCTGGGACTAGAACCTCCCAAGCTATGGCCCAGACAAGCCATTTCTCTTTGTAAAGTGATCAGCTCAGGTGTTTTGCTGCAGTGACAGACGTTGACCAACCCACTTGGAAGATGGCCCTTAGACTCACCCTGGGTACTGCATATATTCTCACCTAGTTGTGTCTTGTTCAGAAGCACACAGTTCAGGGGTCAGCCCAGGATCTAGGCCTCCCCTTTCTACTTTGTCCTTTCTCAGGTTTATTCGTATCCTTCGAGTGTATCTTTATGGTTTGGATCCATCAGTTGGCGAGCATAGGTATTCATGGAAGGTGGACGAGCAGGTGTCTTAGCACGGCAGGGTCCTCTTTGCTCATGGCCTCTCTGGGACCACCCTCCTAGCCTCCCAGGGTCCTCCAATGTCTTCTACGGCCGTTTTCTTTTTAATCCGGTGTTTATCATTGTTGTCCACAGAAGGGTTTGCCAACACAAGCTGTTCCCCTATTGGGGAGACTGGAGCTTGCGATTTAATTCAAAAGGCAGATGGAGTGCAGACTCCATCAGAGTCTTAACTAAGACAGGCCATCTGGATGTGCAGCCCAGCCAGCCACGCTCGGCTCTGGGTTCTGGTCCCTCTTCACTCAAACGGTCTCAGCTGCAGAGCAGAGGGCGGTCATCTGTAAGTCACGGAGATCTCTGTGAAGATGAAGCAAACAGATGCATTCCTCAGACAGTGGACCTCTGTCAACTAACTCCCCCCTCCACCACACCATCACCAATCGATGGGCAAGGCCTTCTTTTCTGTTACAAATGAAAAACAACAACAGCAACAATAGCAAAAGGCCCACCCCTGTCTTTAGCTGCTCTGCTAACTGAATTCTGGGAGGAGGGGCTGGTTAATTGTCACATTGAAGTTATGGCTTTTATCTGGTTCCCGTTCCAGCACACTGCATTGGAGATAAATGACTGTCCATGTGTGTATTTATATATACATATAGATGTATATTAATGGCTCCCAAAGACATCTAATTAATAATATAGATAGCTCAGGGTCCTTTTAATCTATATTTTCTCTCTGAAAAACTAAGATTTACTTTTAATTTAAAGGCATACTGAATGAACTTCGCCCTTCAGAGCGTGCATTAAAAGTCCTCAAAGCCGACAGTTTGTAAACAACACACCAGAGAGAAAGGGGGCACTGTGTCTTTCCTGCCTCATTTATTTTCTAAAACGGAATTGAGGGAGTGCGTTTTGAATCCTATTATCTGACTGTCAGCCGTGGGTTTGTATTTCTTCCTCCCCAGACAGCCTTTTTTTATTTTTCTCCTTTTGGACTGAGCTTGAAAGAGTGATGACTTACAACATTGTTATAGCAAGCTTCCGCCTGATCCAACCTGACAAGGCCAAAACAAAAACAAAAACAAAAAACCCAAAATGGGGGGGGGAGGTAAGCTCCGAAGTGTTAGGGAGTAGATTCTGCTCACCCAGAAACCAACAGGAAATGCTTTATGTCTAGCTGGGCTGTGTAAGGGGTGAGACTGAGGAGTTGTTTACTGAAATCAATCAGAGCAGAAAGACAAAAACCGTGTGCTTTCTTTCCTGGGTAGAACCTAGGTTTAAAATGTTGAACGCATAAACACAGAGCGGGGGAGAATATGTGTGACCTTATTTACTTTTATGTTTAAGGATTTTCTTTTTAATTTTAATGGCGAGTGTGTATGTTTGTATGTATTTGGGAGGGGTGTGCACATGAGCCCAGGTGCACTTGCAGGCCAGAAGAAGATATTGGATTCCTTGGAGCTGGAGTTATACGCAACCTGTCATGGATTCTGGGTATTGACCTTGTGTCCTCTGCCAGAGAAGCAAGTGCTCTTAATGGTTGAGCCACCTCTCCAGCCGCGAGTGTGTATTTTAGACCTGTATATGCAAAGGTCATGATGTCAGACAGGGAGAAATGACAGGGAAGGAAGAGATCTCGGGAGGTGCAGAGAGACTAATGGGAGTCGTGTAGAAGCAGAAACTGTCCTGTCCAGTACAAGAAAGAGAGGCAACCAGAGTGGTCATGATGCAGGAGAAGGAGGTTGGGTAGGCAAGTGTTTGAAAACAAGGTGTAATAACATAGTCTGAAAATACCATAATAAAAAACCACCGTGTTACATTAATGTGAGGATGTTTAAAATAAAAAAAGAAAAAAGAAAAAGAAAAAACTCTCCAGAAGAAAAGCTGATAGAGAGTCGGTGGCAGTCACACATAGTTTAACTATGGGGATGGTTTGAGAAGTGCTTGTTAGCTGATTTTATTATGTAGAGAACATCATGTCCCGTGTTTACACAAATGTATCTAAGCAGTTTAATCTTATAGGGCTATCTCAGGCTATGTGGTTCATCCTTGAGCACTATATATCACTGTGTGGTATGTGACTGCATTAATCTCCATGTGATCAATGTGTGGAGGACAGTAGGAAGGCTGGAGAAGGGAGGTAGGACACTGCTGCTCTGTGATGACCGGCTCTCAGCAGGGAGCTGGATCTATTCCCTCCATGTGCAAATGGCTGGAGATGCTGAGGGAAGAGCTCTCTCCTATGCCTTGCCTGCAAGGCAGGAAGATGACCTCTCTAGGAGGCCATGCTGTCAGGTGCATACTGTGCTAACCAAACTGATAATCAGGAGGGAGCTTAACAGACCCACAGTCACCTTGGTCGGTATTGGTGTCAGGCTGATGGCTGTAAAATGATCTCTCACAGGATCTTTGTGTGAAAGGTATGGCCAGATGAAAAGTTATCAGGGTGAGGTCGTAAATCAGAGTGCAGGATATTATCACTGTCCAGGGGAGGGCATCAGTGTAACTGCCCAGGGGAGGGCATCAGTGTAACTGCCCAGGGGAGGGCATCAGTGTAACTGCCAAGAGGGGAGGCTGCAGCTTTGAAGTCAGTTCTATCCAGGTCTTTGTCATTTTGTTGCAGTCTTTTGTTACAGACTAACTTTCCAACGGATTAGCATGCCTGAAGTGTTCGTTCTCTTGAGTTGTATAAAAATGAGCATAGAATAAAACTTGGCACCAAGATCTTCCTTCCCAGTGTCTAATCCATGAAACCAGCATCCCTCTACCAGGGTGGCCCCTCTTTCTGAACATTATCGCCATAAACTGCCATTCTCTAGATTAGAAGCTGCTGTCTCAGGGCAACAGTTACCAGAGACGGTCAACTTGACAGGACCTGGGACCTTGGAAGACACATGTGTGCGAGACAGTCCTAGGCTGGGTTAACTGCGCTGGTCTTTAGACCCACCCCAAATGTGAGTGGTACCATTCCATGGACTGGGGTTCTCGGTGGAATAAGGGACAGGGTGAGCTGAGCACCCACTTCATCTCTCTTGGCTTCCCAGCTGCAGTGTGCTCTTTCCACCATGATGGACTGTGGGCCAAAACCAACCCTTCCTGGTGCTGATCTGTCAGCGATTGTCCCAGTAACAAGATGGCAACCAAGGGACCTCGCCCCTAAAGTCTGCTCACACCTACAGAGCTGTCAGGGCTCAGGCTTTGATGCTGTAACTCAGCAACAGCTTTCTTTTAGCCTTCCCTCAACAAAACCTTCCGCTTAGATTCGTTATCTCACAGAGAATGCCCCTTTGCACACGCACACTTCAAAGGAGTCCAGAGCATGGAGGGTATATAAGAATGAAGATTTCTAGGACCACAAAATGTGAACGCAACTATGCTTGCTTGGCTG